>NC_138899.1:53683984-54283984 GCF_965194825.1 Balaenoptera physalus | reverse complement strand
ATAACATTGATAAGCCTTGAAAATATTCTGCCTATTGAAAGAAGTCAGACACAAAGGCCACATAGTGCATAATTTTATCTACATGAAATGCCCAGTATAGAAAACTCCATAAAGATAGAAAGTAGATTAGGGGTTGGAAGGGCTTCTTTTTTGAGTTGATAAAATGTTCTGGAATTAGATAATGGTGGTTATTGAATAATTAAGTGAATATTCTAAAAATCATTCAACTGTACACTTTGATACAGTGGATTTTATGGTATATGAATCATATATTAATAAAAAAATGTGAGGACAAGAGGTGGATACTTGTATAGATTGAGACACACTTTACATATTTCTGCTTCTGGCTAGACTGGAATAACAGGGGACAGATTTATCTTCCCTCAAACAACTAAGAAACTGGGCAAAATATATGAAACAACAATTATGAAGATGACTTTAAATATTATGCAAAAAGGACAGTATTTTTTGAGAGAAGTGAAACAGACAAGAGAATTTTCTGCTGTCCCATGTTACTAAGCAGAGAAATATTTCAGGAACAACACAGTGAGGGAATAGAAGGGCACAGACTGGTGAACTTTCTGAGTTGAGGAGGTGGAGACTGGAGACCGGAGAAGCAAAGGCATTTAGAATTTGCATGATTTTCTAAGTAGAAAAATCTGCTGAATCTAAAAAATAAATAAAAAAAGAAATAACTCAAAACAAAGAAGTTAGGTTCAGCATTTTTGTAGGGTGCCAGTTTATTATAGAAATATCAACTATATTTCTATACATAAAAAATAAAGAAATTAAAATTAAAATACAATACCACCCAAAGTTTGGAATATTAGGAATAAATCCAACTAAAGATATGCAACACTTGTACGCTCAAATCAGTGCTGAAAAGCATTAAAGAAGACCTGAAAAAGTGGAGAATTTTATTTCTTTTAGGGCTTAGAAGGCTCAGTACAGCTAAGATGGCAATTCTCCCTAAAATGATCTATAAATTCCATATGATTTCTATCAAAATCTCAGCAGGTTTTTTGTTATTAGTTATTGACAAGATGATTCTAAAACTGATATATAAATCAAAGGACCTAGAGTAGTAATAACAACTTTGGAAAAAGAAGAACAAACTTAAAAGACATATCACCTAACATTAAGACTTATTGTAAAGCTTCAGTAATCATGCCTGAATAATATTTATGTCAAGGATCACTGAAATAGAATAGAAAGTGCCAATCAAGGCCCACTTACATTTATTCAATTGATTTTAAACAAATATGCAAAGACAATTCAGTGGAGAATCTGTAAATCGTTTCAACAAATTTTGTTGGAACAATTGCACAAAATGAACTTAAACCCATGCTTTTTTCCACATACAAAAATCAACTCAAAATGGACTTTAAACATAATGTGTTTCACAAAACTATAAAATTTCTAAATAATACTTAGAAGAACATTTTTTGACCTTGGTAATGCAAAAATTTCATAAATATACTAAAAGCAAAATCCATAAAAGACACAAATCCATTAATTTGATGTTATCGAAATTAAGAAAGATACTGCTAAGACAGAAAAAGACAAACCGTAACAGGGAGAAATTATTTGCAAATCATATATCTGATAAAGGATTTATATATAGAATGCATGAAGAGCTCCTATAATGCAACATTAAGAAAGAAAATAACCTAATAAAAAAATGAGCCAAAGTTTGGAAGACACTTTACCAAAGATAATATTCTTTATCCAAATGAAGATATTAAAAAACACATGCAACATGATGAGTCATTAGAGAAATGCAAATGAAAACCATAGTGTGATAAAGCATACCTATTAGAACGGCTAAAATAAAAATGTTGACCATACCAAGTGTTGATTAGGATATGGTACAACTTGAGCTCTCTAAATTGCATGTGGGAATGCAATATGGCACAGTCACTTCGGCAATCAACTTTATAGTTTCTTAAAAAGGTAAATAGCATGAACATAGGGCCCAGTCATTCCATTCCTAGGTATTTACCTAAGACAAAGGAGAACTTATACCAAAAAATAAAAATAAATTTTAAAAAAGGCACTTTCCTAGCAGTCCAGTGGTTAAGATTCCATGCTTCCACTGCAGGGGGTGTGGGTTCAATCCCTGGTCAGGGAACTAAAATCCCACATACTGTACAGTGGGGCTAAAAACAAAACAAAAAAAGAGAACTTATATCCATATCAAGACATATATGCAACTATTTACAGCTGTTTGATTTGTAATATCACTAAACTGGAAACAAGCCAAATGTTCACCAGGAAGTAAAGTGCTAAGAACATTGTGGTATATCTATACAATGGAAAGCTAATCAGCTATAAAAAGGAATGAACTATTGATGAATTCAACAATACAGATAAACCTCAAAATTATTATGCTGAGTGGAAGAAGCTAGACAAAAAAAAATACATACCTTAGAATTTACTTGAAGAATTCAGTATATGTATGTTAATCTACAGTGATCCAAAGCAGATCATTGGTTGCCTGGGAGAGAGAGAAGAGAGTAGGTCAAAAGGGCAGAATAGAGAGATTACGTAAGAGTGTAAGAAAACTTTTGGGGATGAAGAATATGTCCACGATTTTGATTATGCTGATGTTGTTACAAGTGCATAAATATGTCAAAGTTTATCTAATTATATACTTTAAACATACATAATTATTTGAATGTTAATTGTACTTCAATAAAGCTATTAATAGATTTTTTAAATCATAAATAAATCTCCAATTTTTGTACTGTGTGCCGATCGGGATATTACTACAGAGATAAGACACATTTCAAACTTATAAAATTATACCTTGAAAAACATAGTCTGATTTAACCAAAAAAAAAACAAAAAAGAGAAAGAAAGAAATAAAAAAAGTATTTGTTCAGACAATTTTAGAACTGATTTTGAAAATCCTCTAAGTAACAATATCAAGAAATCATAAATCCATGTGAGTTGGGTGGTTATTCTTGCCTCAGAAGCTATAGAAGACATACTCGAGCCAAATTTTGAAATGACAATAAATAACGGGAACTTTATTTTCAAAACTTCAGACTTTGACAAATATCTTAGAGAACTATATTTGGGGTTATATTATTGTAGCTTTAATTCTCTTAATCCCAGTATATAATGGTGGTTGTCCTCAACAAAACTATGTTTGAAACACAGTAATTTATGAAGAAATACCCATGATTAACATAATAATTGAACACAGTATGTTACTTTAATACTATGGAAAATTAGGTTCCACAGTAAAGAAGTGAAACTATATTGGTGACTTGTATAGATAGTTATGAAGTATTAAATAAGAAAATGTAGAAAATCATATATGCTTTCTGTGACTTAGTCAAAAATATGTTACATATGTGTGTACCTGCATACACATGTATGAGTGTATATATGTATGATTCTATGAGCACAGAGAAAAATGGAGGCATGCCTGTTAAGTAGTCAACATACATCTCCTGGGGTAACAGTGTTTAAAAGGAGAGACAGTAGTAAAAAAGGAACATGTTGAAAAAAAATCTATAATCTAATTAGATCACATTAATAAATTTATGTAGTTTTAAAAAATTGAAGTATAGTTGATTTACAATGTTGTGATAGTTTCAGGTGTACAGCAAAGTGGTTCAGTTAAATTCACTCCTAATTTATCTCTCTCTGCTCCTTCCTCCCCCCAACCCCTGGCAACCACAAGTTTGTTCTCTACCTCTGTGAGTCTACCTCTGCCTTGTAAATAAGTTTATTTGGATCATTCTTTTAGACCCACACATAAGTGACACCACAGCATATCCATCTCTCTCTGTCTGACTTTTTAAATACACTACAATGCATAACAGAACAAACAATAGATTTATTATTTTAACACTGTCTAATACAACTGATTGAATGGTATTGCATTTAGTATATATAAAAATTTGTATTTAATTAAATGATACAAAATGCCGATATTCAACTTTTTGTAAACTCAAAAATGCCAATTCCATATCATTCAAACTAAATATTATGATAACTCATGCAGATTTTTTAAAGGCCACAAGTTCTGCACAAACACTGATCTAGTGAGACCCCACACACAAGATTTCCAGGAGAATGAATATTATTGACTGGATTCTTTCTAATAACTTGTCAGATTATTGTTCAAGCAAAACTTCCCATTATGGGATACATAAAATTTATGATGAAAAGATAAAATAAAAACTAAATGTGCAATTGACTTGGGGAGAAATTAAAGAAAATTATTGGGCGTGAGGGACAAAAATAAAGCAAGAATCCAGAAACAAAGCAATCACTGAAGCTCTAGTGTCCTCAGCGGTCTCTGGAGATGTCTGTTATCTTAGATTCCAGGTTTAAATAGATTAAAATGACAATGTGAAGGTTGAATAACAAGCAGGATAGAAAATCTGATCTGAAGCTCTCTAGATGAAGGAAAAAGAATAAAACATCCCTTAGGGTGATGGGGGGTGGTTACTTGACTGTCTCAAGTTTGGCTATGGATAGAGCAAATAAAAGGAGAAGAAAAAAACTCAGAAAATTTCTAACCATATGCATTCACCTGATGTTGGCAACATTTCACTCCATATTTGCCACATATCCCCATAAGAGAAAACAACGTGGTCCAGATTGGTTATGTCCCCAAATATCTAAGAGAAGGAAAACATGAATCCTCTCTGCCGGAATGCACTTTAGAACCAAACTTCATAACCTTCTATAGATAAAATTCCAATAAATACAGATTTGTAGTAAACCATTATGAGAAACACATGCAGAAAAAATCCTCACTCTATGAACTAGAGTCAGCAGAATCAACAAGAATCAGATCCCAGGAGCCCACATCATTAGTAAATATTAAATAACAAGAGGATATAAACTAACATATTAATAGGTTTAAAATTATGAAAAATGATAACAAAATATAATAAGGTAACCAGAGAATGAAAGGATTGTATAAATATGAAAAAAAATATAACTTCTAGATATAAAAACAGAAGGATGAAAGATGTAGATCCTTGGATATCACAATGAATTTCAATCACTGCTTATGACATTGCAGAGAAGTAACCATAAAGAGAAATCCTTTATTCAACATAGAATGATGTAACTACCAAAAAATTATAAGTATGTAGAAAAAATTATAAAAATTACAAAAGCCATAAGACAGTGAAATAAAACTTCAAATTACTATTATAACATAATTATCAACCAAAAAGTATATGCAGGGCAAAGTCTGCATTAAAAAGAGGACAAGGGCTTCCCTGGTGGTGCAGTGGTTGAGAATCCACCTGCCAATGCAGGGGACACGGGTTCGAGCCCTGGTCTGGGAAGATCCCACATGCCGCGGAGCAACTGGGCCCGTGAGCCACAACTACTGAGCCTGTGCGTCTGGAGCCTGTGCTCCGCAACAAGAGAGGCGGCGATAGTGAGAGGCCCCCGCTCGCCGCAACTAGAGAAAGCCTTCGCACAGAAACAAAGACCCAACACAGCCAAAAATAAATAAATTAATTAAAAAAAAAAAAAAGAGGACAAAAATTTTTTTTTTTCAAAAGTTAAAAACAGAGAATGTACTACAATTAAAACTTTACTACAGGAACTTCTGAAAAATATTCAAAAAGGGGCTTCCCTGGTGGCGCAGTGGTTGAGAGTCTGCCTGCCAATGCAGGGGACACGGGTTCGAGCCCTGGTCTGGGAAGATCCCACATGCCGCGGACCAACTAGGCCCGTGAGCCACAACTACTGAGCCTGCGCGTCTGGAGCCTGTGCTCCGCAACGAGAGAGGCCGCGATGGTGAGAGGCCCGCGCACCGCGATGAAGAGTGGCCCCCGCTTGCCACAACTACAGAAAGCCCTCGCACAGAAACGAAGACCCAACACAGCCATAAATAAATAAAAATAAATTAAAAAAAAAAAAAAAAAAAAAAATATTCAAAAAGAAGAATGATGCTGACCACATACAAAAAAAAAAAAATGAATTCTGAGAAGCATAAAGCAAAGATAAAATGAGTCTAAATATATTAACAGTGGGCTTCCCTGGCGGCGCAGTGGTTGAGAATCTGCCTGCCAATGCAGGGGACACGGGTTCGAGCCCTGGTCTGGGAAGATCCCATATGCCGCGGAGCGACTAGGCCCGTGAGCCACAGTTGCTGAGCCTGCGCGTCTGGAGCCTGTGCTCCGCAACAAGAGAGGCCGCAATAATGAGAGGCCCGCGCACCGCGATGAAGAGCGGCCCCCACTTGCTGCAACTAGAGAAAGCCCTTGCACAGAAACGAAGACCCAACACAGCCATAAATAATAAATAAAATAAATTTAAAAAAAAAAAAAAAAAATATATTAGCAGTCACATTCAGTGAAAATGGTAAACCTTTCCAGAGGTAAAGTTTTTTAGACTCAATTAAAACACAATCCAACTTTTAAAAAAATATTTCTAAGTGAAACACAATTACACACACGCACAAAAAGCAAATTTATAAAATTTCTTAGGCAAATACAAACAAAAACAAAAGGTTGTAGTAATAGCAAGAGAAGCAATACACTTTAAGAAATAAGTTAAAACCAGAGAAAAAGAGAATGATCACATATTGATAAAAGGATTCAATACGAATGTCTATGTCTTACCAATAAGACATAGTAAGTAAAGTTTACAATAAACAGATTATATATGTATATATTTTTATTAATATCTTA
The DNA here is from genome assembly GCF_965194825.1 of Balaenoptera physalus. NCBI lineage: Eukaryota > Metazoa > Chordata > Mammalia > Artiodactyla > Balaenopteridae > Balaenoptera > Balaenoptera physalus. The sequence continues at coordinate 54,277,307 of NC_138899.1, read as the reverse complement.
TCTATATATGTAAGAATAAATTCTAATGGAAAATACCATGTATTTAGACAAGAATAATAAGATACCTTTAAAGGAATAGATAATCTAAAAAACAGCCAAAACAAATGAGAAAGAAAATAATAGACTAACCTTACTCACAAAATAAATTGAAAATTTACTAAAATAATGTAAGCTATCAATGCAAATCCCCCAAAATGGAGGATATCATGACAAATCCGGGATTATTCCAAGCATGTTATGTAAGTTTTAAATTAAGTAAAAGAAAAAAAAAAATCTATGAATGTAGACATGTTAGTTTATATTGAAAAATGGAAAAAAAAAAGATGATGATCTAATTAGATGCAGAAAATCACTTGATAAAAAAATCAGTATTATTTTATTATTTAAAATTACCTCTTAGCAAGTTATAAATAGAAAGGGACTTTCATGTATCCACCAAAGACCTATAGCAAGTATCAAATTCAATTAAAAATGCTTAAAATACTCACTTTAAAGTCCAGAACATGACAAGATGCCTATTCTCGTCACTTCTATACTACGTTACTTTGGACACCCTGGAGAGTATTGTAAGATAGTCCCTTGCATAATTTGCAGCATAGGGAAACTGAGAATTTATGCTGTACATAAGAATGAGCAGGGTAGAATTCAGCTTTGCAGTCTAAGTTATTCTTTTCCAAATTTGCTAGTTAAAGTTAACCTACCTCTTCATCAACCACATAAGAAAAAGGATGAAGAGACTGGCCTGAAATGGGTTTAAAGATAAATTCTTCCTCATGGACACCATAATGAGGGAAAAATATGTTTCTACTCAAAACACAGTCATTAAAAAGAAAGTAGAGACTAGATTCTTGGTGTCAACCTTACATTCTTGCTCTGGCTACCCTTTCCTTCCACTAACTTGGAACAAAATTAAGTATCCATTAGAGAAATTGTTCAGTAAATCTTGAAATCACACATTTTACAATTATTCTCAAAGCATGCTAAAATGTATTGATATGATGTTTTTTGAACAGTACAGTTCAATAGAAGACATACAGATGGTCACTTGATCTACAAGAATATATTAGCCCACATGGAAAGGCCAATAAGTGAAATGTGAAAGCATACCAGTATAGATTATTACTGTATTTTTTATCTACACCCATAGGACCTCAGTCATTTTTATGGTATCTTTTCAGGACTGAGCATTTGTCTTTTTTTTTTTTTTTTTTTTCTTAACACAAATTGAAATGCTCTATAGCTCTGTGGCCTGTTAGAGCCTGATGTCAGGATCCAAATCTCTGTTACTATGGGGACAAAATACTACACAAGATTCACATAGGAGCCAACTTTTTTTCTCTTTCTGAAAAGCTATTCATTTCAGAAAAAAGAGGTAATGGAGTCCAGCAACTTTAGATTTGGCATCGTATGTATTTGTGAGGCTAAGAAACATATGAAATGGTATATATATGAAAGTTTATACGTAGTAATGGCATAGAATTTAATTTTCTTTGTTACCATGAATGCATCCAGATTATGAAAATAATCAACCCTCAATCATCAATTTCATTTAACTGTATATAACTAGATCAGCTCCTTTATTAATAAATTAATATATTTTCTTAATCTATGGACAGAAACATTAGTTGAGACTTTACTTTCCTAGTCAAGTTGAAGGGATAACTAAGTATCCCTTAGTTGGAAAAGCCTGGCTAGTTAGTTGAGCCTGGCCATATGCAAAGAAAGAAAAAAAAAAAGAATTTGTTAAGGGCTTCATCCAGACTTAACTGAGAATTCAAACAGTTAAAAATAACATATTCTGGCCACTGCTTTGGCAGGGCCACAACATTGTCTAACTCCACAGGGACTGATTCCTCTAGTACATACATGCCATGGAGTTATGCAACATGGCAGCCTTAGTTAAGTTTTCTTATAATCTGTGGGTGTTTTTTTATTGCAAGTGTTAGTAATTACTAAAATTAGGTCTCAGCAATAGTTAGAGCCATGAGCTAATGCCATAGCAAATACAGGGTATACAGGGCCTGGGAACATATGACCTAAGTATAAGGACTGAAAAAAAATTGCAGAGTGCCAGTAGAGTTTCTTGGGAGACAGCTCATGAGGACCAGGGGCACTGTTCTACTTAGTGAGGTCAGTGATTGTTAGGGGAGTAATATAGAGCAGGATACCAAAGGGTGTGGTCAATTCAGTCACTCTAGTGGGAACACATAGGCTCATGTGTCATCATAGAATTGAGAAAGGCTGGACTTGGGACCTGGGACATTTTGCTGCAGTGTTTGCACCTGGACAAATGTCTTCTTGAGCAACAAAATACAAAGAAACTATAAGGGAGGGGATTCTGCCAGCAGCCTTCATTTGGTCTGCAACTCTTCTCAGAGTATCCTGCCTGCTGGCTTACTACATCAGATTTTGGATTCACCAAGCCCCCACAATCATAGAAAATAGAAAGCCTATCCTGAAGGACCTTCAAGAGGCAGAGGAGTAAGATGTGGAGATCACCTTCCTCCCCACAAATACATCAAAAATACATCTACATGTGGAACAGCTCCTGCAGAACACCTACTGAACGCTGGCAGAAGACCTCAGACTTCCCAAAAGGCAAGAAAATCCCCATGTACCTGGGTAGAGCAAAAAAAAAAAAGAAAGAAAAAACCGAGACAAAAGAATAGGTATGGGACCTGCACCTCTGGGAGGGAGCTGTGAAGGAGGAAAACCTTCCACACACTAAGAAGCCCCTTCACTGGTGGAGACGGGGGTTTCGTGGGGGTGAAGCTTCAGAGCCACAGAGGAGAGCACAGCAACAAGGGTGCAGAGGGCAAAGCAGAGAGATTCCCTCACAGAGGAATGGTGCCAACCAGCACTCACCAGCCCAAGAGGCTTGTCTGCTCACCTACCAGGGTGGGTGTGGGCTGGGAGCTGAGGCTCAGCTCCGGAGGTCAGATCCCAGGGAGACAAATGGAGTTGGCTGTGTGAAGACAGCCTGAGGGGACTAGTGAGCCACAGTTAGCTGGGAGGGAGTCCGAGAAAAAGTATGGACCTGCCAAAGAGGCAAGAGACCATTGTTTTGGGGTGCAGGAAGAGAGGGGATTCCTTCCCCATCTGCCCGCAGAAGGCAGAGCACCACCTAAGCGAGCTCCAGAGACGGGAGTGAGCAGCGGCTATCAGCTCAGACCACAGAGACAGGCATGAATGCTAACACTCCTGCTGCTGCCACCAAGAATCTTGTGTGCGAGCACAGGTCACTATCCACAGCCCCCACGGGAGCCTGTGCAGCCCTCCACTGCCAGGGTCCCATGATCCAGGGACAACTTCCCTGAGAGAACACACAGTGCGCCTCAGGCTGTTGCAATACCATAAGAGCCTCTGCCACTGCAGGCTCACCCTGCATTCGAATTATGACTACCGTACCCCTCCCTCCCTCCCCGCCTGAGTGAGCAAGAGTGCTCAAATCAGCCGCTGCTTTAACTCCCTCCTGTCTGGGTGGGGAACAGATGCCTGAGGGTGGCCTACACACAGAGGTGGGGCCAAAACCAAAGCTGAACCCAAGGAGCAGTGGGAACAAAGAAAAGAAAGGGAAATACCTCCATGCAGCATCAGGAGCAGTGGATTAAGTCCCCACAATCAACTTGATGTACCCTGCATCTGTGGAATACCTGAATAGACAATGAATCATCCCAAAATTGAGGCTGTGGACTTTGGGACCAACTGTACACTTGGGGTTTGCTGTCTGTGACTGATTTGTCTCTGACTTTCATGTTTATCTTAGTTTAGTGTTTACTCTGTTATCATTGATGGCTTTGTTTATTGGTTTGATTGCTCTCTTCTCTTTTTTTAAATTTTATTTTATTAATTTTTTAATTTTTAATTTTTTTATTGTAATAACTTTTATTTTTATTTTAATTTTCTATAAAATTTTTTTTCTTTCTTTTTTTCTCACTTTTCTTCTGAGCCGTGTGGCTGGCAAGGTCTTGGTGCTTCAACCTGGTGTCAGGCCTGAGCCTCAGAGGTGGGAGAGCCAAGATGAGGACATTGGACCACCAGAGACCTCACAGCCCCATGTAATATCAATCAGCAAGAGCTCTCCCAGAGATCTCCATATCGTCTCTTAGACACAGATCCACCCAATGGCCAGAAACCTCCAGTACTGGAGGCCCCATGCCAAAAACTAGCAATACAGAAACACAATTGACCCATTAGCAGAGAGGCTGCCTAAAATCATAATAAGGTCACAGACACCACACAAAACACCACCAGATGTGGCCCTGCACACTAGAAAGGCAAGATCCAGTCCCATCCATGAGAATACAGGCACCAGTCACCTCCACCAGGAAGACTACACAACCCACTGAACCAACTTCACCCCCTGGGGGCAGACTCCAAAAACAACAGGACCTACAGCCTGGGAAAAGGAGACCCCAAACACAGTAATTTAAACAAAATGAGAAGACAGAGAAATACACAGCAGATGAAGGAGCAAGGTAAAAACCCACCAGACCAAACAAATGAAGAGGAAATAGGCAGTCTACCTGAAAAAGAATTCAGAGTAATGATAGTAAAGATGATCCAAAATCTTGGAAGTAGAATGGAGAAAATGCAAGAAATGCTTAACAAGGACCTAGAAGAACTAAAGAGCAAACAAACAATGATGAACAACACAATAAATGAAATTAAAAGTTCTCTAGACGGAATCAATAGCAGAATAACTGAGGCAGAAGAATGGATAAGTGACGTGGAAGATAAAATAGTGGAAATAACTACCACAGAGCAGGATAAAGAAAAAAGAATGAAAAGAATGAGGACAGTCTCAGAGACCTCTGGGATAACATTAAATGCACCAATATTTGAAATATAGGGGCCCCAGAAGAGGAAGAGAAAAGAAAGGGTATGAGAAAATATTTGGAAAGATTATAGTTGAAAACTTCCCAAACATGGGAAAAGAAATAGTCAATCAACTCCAGGAAGCACAGAGAGTCCCATACAGAAAAAATCCAAGAAGAAACATGCCAAGACACATATCAATCAAACTATCAGAAATTAAATACAAAGAAAATATATTAAAAACAGCAAGGGAAAAGCAACAAATAACATACAAGGGAATCCCCATAAGGTTAACAGCTGATCTTTCAGCAGAAATTCTGCAAGCCAGAAGTGAGTGGTAAGACAAATTTAAAGTGATGAAAGGGAAAAACCTACAACAAAGATTACTCTACCCAACAGGGATCTCATTCAGATTCGACAGAGAAATTAAAACCTTTACAGACAGGCAAAGGTTAAGATAAATCAGCACCACCAAACCAGCTTTACAACAAATGTTAAAGGAACTTCTCTAGGCAGGAACCACAAAAGAAGGAAAAGACATACAAAAACAAATCCGAAACAATTAAGAAAATGGGAATAGGAACATACATATCAATAATGGATCAATGTAAAGTGATTAAATTCTCCAACCAAAAGACATAGAATGGCTGAATGGATACAAAAACAAGACCCATACATATGCTGTCCACAAGAGACCCACTTCAGACCTAAGGACACACATAGACTGAAAGTGAGGGGATGGACAAAGATATTCCATGCAAATGGAAAACAAAAGAAAGCTGGAGGAGCAATTCTCATATTAGAAAAAATAGACTTTAAAATAAAGATTATTACAGGAGACAAAGAAGGACTATTCATAATGATCGAGGGATCAATCCGAGAAGAAGATATAACAATTGTAAATATTTATGCACCCAACATAGGAGCACCTCAATACATAAGGCAAATACTAACAGCCATAAAAGGGGAAATCGACAGTAACACAATCATAGCAGGGGACTTTAACACCCCACTTTCACCAATGGACAGATCATCCAAAATGAAAATAAATAAGGAAACACAAGCTTTAAATGACACATTAGACAAGATGGACTTAATTGATGTTTATAAGACATTCCATCCAAAAAAAACAGAATACACTTTCTTCTCAAGTGCTCATGGAACATTCTCTAGGATAGATCATATCTTGGGTCACAAATCAATCCTTGGTAAATTTAAGAAAATTTAAATCATATCAAATATCTTTTCCGACCACAATATTATGAGACTAGATATCAATTATAGGAAAAAAAGTGTAAAAAATACAAACACATGGAGGCTAAACAATACACTACTAAATAATCAAGAGACCACTAAAGAAATCAAAGCAGAAATCAAAAAATACCTAGAAAAAGTGACAATGAAAACACGATGACCCAAAACCTATGCGGTGCAGCAAAAGCATTTCTAAGAGGGAAGTTTATAACAATACAATCCCAGCTCAAAAAACAAGAAAAATCTCAAATAAACAACCTAATAGTACACTTAAAGCAATTAGAGAAAGAAGAACAAAAAAACCTCAAAGTTAGAAGAAGGAAAGAAATCGTAAGGATCAGCTCAGAAATAAGTGAAAAAGAAATGAAGGAAACAATAGCAAAGAAAAATAAAACTAAACGGTGGTTCTTTGAGAAGATAAACAAATTGATAAACCATTATCCACACTCAACAAGAAAAAAAGGGAGAACACACAAATCACCAGTATTAGAAATGAAAAAGGAGAAGTAACATCTAACACTGCAGAAATACAAAGAACCAAGAGAGATTATTACAAGCAACTACATGCCAATAAAGTGGACAACCTGGAAGAAATGGACAAATTGCTAGAAAAGCACAACCTTTTGAGATTGAACCAGGAAAAAATAGAAAATATGAACAGACCAATCACAAGCACTGAAATTGAGACTGTGATTAAAAGTCTTCCAACAAATAAAAGCCCAGGACCAGATGGCTTCACAAGAGAATTCTATCAAACATTTAGAGAAGAGCTAACACCTGTCCTCAAACTCTTCCAAAATATAGCAGAGGAAGGAACACTCCCAAAGTCATTCAATGAGGTCACCATCTCCTTGATACCAAAACCAAAGATGTCAGAAAAAAGAAAACTACAGACCAATATCACTGATGAACATAGATGCAGAAATCCTCAACAAAATACTAGCAAACAGAATGCAACAGCACATTAAAAGGATCATACACTAAGATCAATTGGGGTTTATCCCAGGAATGCAAGGATTCTTCAACATATGCAAATCAATCAATGTGATAAACCATATTAACAAACTGAAGGAGAAAAACCGTATGATCATCTCAATAGATGCAGAGAAAGCTATTGACAAAATTCAACACCCATTTATGATAAAAACCCTCCAGAAAGTAGGCATAGAAGGAACCTACTTCAATGTAACAGAGGCCATATATGACAAACCCACAGCCAACATCGTTCTCAATGGTGAAAAACTGAAACCATTTCCTCTAAGATCAGGAACAAGTCAAGTTTGCCCACTATCACCGCTATTATTCAACATAGTTTTGGACGTTTTAGCCACAGCAATCAGAGAACAAAAAGAAATAAAAGGAATCCAAATCAGAAAAGAAGAAGTAAAGCTGTCACTGTTTGTAGATGACATGATACTATACATAGAGAATCCTAAAGATGTTACTAGAAAACTACTAGAGCTAATCAACGAATTTGGTAAAGTAGCAGGATACAAAATTAATGCACAGAAATCTCTTGCATTCCTATACAATAGCGATGAAATATCTGAAAGAGAAATTAAGTAAATACTCCATTTACCATTGCAACAAAAATAATAAAATACCTAGGAATAAACCAATGTAAGGTGACCAAAGACCTGTATGCAGAAGTCTATCAGACACGGATGAAAGAAATTAAAGATGATACAAATAGATGGAGAGATATACCATGTCCTTGAATTGGAAGAATCAACATTGTGAAAATGACTATAATACTGAAAGTAATCTACAGATTCAAGGCAATCCCTATCAAACTACCAATGGCATTTTTCACAGAACTAGAACAAAAAATTTCACTATTTGTATGGAAACAGAAAAGACCCCAAAGAGCCAAAGCAATCTTGAGAAACAAAAACCGAGCTGGAGGAATCAGGCTCCCTGACTTCAGACTATACTACAAAGCTACAGTAATCAAGATAAGATAATATGGTACTGGAACAGAAACAGAAATATCAATCAATGGAACAGGATAGAAAGCCCAGAGACAAACCCATGCACGTATGGTCATCTTATCTTTGATAAAGGAGGCAAGAATATACAATAGAGAAAAGACTTGCTCTTCAATAAGTGGTACTGGGAAAAGTGGATAACTACATGTAAAAGAATGAAATTAGAACACTCCCTAACACCATACACAAAAATAAACTCAAAATGGATTAAAGACTTAACTGTAAGGCCAGACCCTATAAAACTCTTAGAGGAAAACATATGCAGAACACTCTATGACATAAATCACAGCAAGATCCTTTTTGACCCACCTCCTAGAGAAATGGAAAGAAAAACCAAAATAAACAAATGGGACCTAATGAAACTTAAAAGCTTTTACACAGCAAAGGAAACCATAAACAAGATGAAAAGACAAACCTCAGAATGGGAGAAATATTTGCAAATGAAGCAACTGTCAAAGAATTAATCTCCAAATGATACAAGCAGCTCATGCAACTCAATATCAAAAAAAAACAAACAACCCAACCCAGAAATGGGCAGAAGACCTAAAAAGACATTTCTCCAAAGAAGATATACAGATTGCCAACAAACACATGAAAGGATGCTCAAAATCACTAATCATTAGAGAAACGCAAATCAAAACTACAATGAGGGGCTTCCCTGGTGGTGCAGTGGTTGAGAATCTGCCTGCCAATGCTGGGGACACGGGTTCGAGCCCTGGTATGGGAAGATCCCACATGCCATGGCGCGACTACGCCCGTGAGCCACAATTGCTGAGCCTGTGAGTCTGGAGCCTGTGCTCCGCAACAAGAGAGGCCGTGAATAGTGAGAGGCCTGCGCACCGCGATGAAGAGTGGCCCCCACTTACCGCAACTAGAGAAAGCCCTCGCACAGAAACGAAGACCCAACACAGCCATAAATAAATAAAATTAAAAAAAAAAAAAAAACTACAATGAGGTATCCCCTCACACCGGTCAGAATGGCCATCATCAAAAAATCTAGAAACAATAAATGCTGGAGAGGGTGTGGAGAAAAGGGAACACTCTTGCACTGTTGGTGGGATTGTAAATTGATACAGCCACTATGGAGAACAGTATGGAGGCTCCTTAAAAAACTAAAAATAGAACTACCATATGACCCAGCAATCCCACTACTGGGTATTTACCCTGAGAAAACCATAATTCAAAAAGAGTCATGTACCAAAATGTTCATTGCAGCTCTATTTACAATAGCCAGGACATGGAAGCAACCTAAGTGTCCATGATCGGATGAATGGATGAAGAAAATGTGACACATATATACAATGGAGTATTACTGAGCCATAAAAATAAACGAAATTGAGTTATTTGTAGTGAGGTGGTTGGAGTTAGAGTCTGTCATACAGAGTGAAGTAAGTCAGAAAGAGAAAAACAAATACAGTATGCTAACACATATATATGGAATCTAAGGAAAAAAAAAAATGTCATGAAGAACCTAGTGGCAAGACGGGAATAAAGACACAGACCTACTGGAGAATGGACTTGAGGATATGGGGAAGGGGAAGGGGAAGCTGTGACAAAGTGAGAGAGTGGCATGGACATATATACACTACCAAACGTAAAATGCTAGTGGCTAGCAACCGCATAGCACAGGGAGATCAGCTCTGTGCTTTGTGAACACCTAGAGGGGTGGTATAGGGAGATGCAAGAGGGAAGAGATATGGGAACATATGTATATGTATAACTGATTCACTTTATTATAAAGCAGAAACTAACACACCATTGTAAAGCAATTATACTCCAATAAAGATGTTAAAAAAAAAAGTTACAACAATTCTAAATTTGCATGCAAATAATAATGTAGCCTCCAAATATATAAAACAAAACTCATGAGAAATAAAGGGAGAAATCGACAAATCCATAATCCCTCTTTCAGTAACTGATAGCACAACCAAATTTTTTTTAAAACAAAAATATATTAATTTTAATATATAGCCTTTGAAAAGAGGAATCTGCCTACAATTATTTAAAGATATGGGAATTAAATAAAGAGTTTCCACGTAAAGGTGAAACTCATAATGGAAATTTTATAATCATTAGAAAAATTTAATCTGGCTATTATCTTAGAAAATCAGAGACAAGAAATGATATAAAAGACTAGAATCAACTTCTAAAATCAAAATAATGCTTTTGATGTATCCAGTAGATGGCTAGAGAACCTGCTCAGGTGGGAAGGGGGGAGAGGAGAACATTAGTGGAGGTGAGTGTGAAGTTAGTAACAAACTGTTGAAGATCCAAAGGGTCATGTTGTGAATAAAGATAGAAAGGAGACTTCTTTTTCTGAGAAGGTAGGATGAATATGTTTTTCAGAATGAAGTGCAGTGCTGCTTGGAAGCATAGAATGTGGTCTGAAGATAGATATCTGGAATAGACTACTAAGCAATTCTTGTTATAAATGATCTTCATAACAACTGAACTAATCCTGATATACTTTTTTTCTAAAAGTCAAAATAATCTTAGTAATCAGAAAAAATTCAGAAAATAATCTTTCTGTATACTTTTAAAGCTATGGTTTACCAAATGAATTTCCTGCCATTTGTGGTTTATTTGGAGAGAAGAGAAAAATATCTTTGAGCAGGACCTCCCTAGATGCCAGGTGCAAAGGCAGGTATAAAATTTTGAACATCAAATTGTTGAGAAAGCTAATTAATTTTAACCATTCAAACGTGTGTGGGGGAGGGGTGGAATGCAGGGGTTTGGAGCAAATTCTTAACAATGAAGCCTTTTTGTGGATAGCTGATCCAAGGATCCAAGTATCTAAGGATGGAATTTCAAAAGCTATTCTCTCCCCAGTTACTAAAGGGAAGAGAAATTCAGTAATCTAAAGAGATGTGGTTAGCAGAGGATACACTAAAATGAATGTAAGGGGAAAAAGCAATCTGATCATCATCATTAAGAGACTGATTCAGGTCTAAGGGCTCTGCCTGGGAACTGGACCTCCCAGACTCTTACTTATCTTGACTATACACAGCTGTTGAGAATTTGAACAACTGATGGTCCTAGTGAAAAAGGCAGGAGACTGGAAGACAATGGAGTATAAAAGTCATCACAGAAAGTTGAGAAATGAGGAGTGCAGACATGGTCAAAAAAAAAAAAAAAAAAAACTCCTTCTAAGCAAAAGTCTTAATTCAGTAGCTGCACTTAAGAATTTACAACAGCCCTCGGTACCGGAGTGCGTCCCGCCTGGCCCTTGGCGGTGCCCCTGGAGCGCTCCAGGTCGGCGTTCAGGTGCCGGAGACTGAGTGGTGGCGTCGTCTCGTGTTCCCTGTGAGCCCATCGGGTCCCCACTGCGGCGGTGCTTCCGGTGAGCAGCTCTCTTGGGGAGTTGAGACGGTAAACCATTGAAGTGATAAGGAGTAACAGACTCTACCAGCCAGGAAATGCCTCCAAGGGACATTTTCTAATAACAACAGACTGAGCAAAAAGGGAGAGAAGCAAAAAAAAGGACCTGGAATGAAGTGGCCCCTTTGAGCTGACTCCCATCTTCCCCATCACTCCCAGCCCTTGTTGAGGAGGCTCTGGCACCACTGAGCCTCAAAGGCAGGTCTTTGCATCCCTATTCTGTACCTGAAGCTCACTTCTGTTCCCGAGAGGGAAAGCAAAGTCTGTTCAGTAGCACAGGAGCTATCATTCCTAGCTGAATTAGGACCTCAAGGGGGAACCTCGGATGAGCCAGCACACATGGTCTGTTTATTCCTCAAGAGTTGATGGAGGAGAGGGGCAAGATGGCGGAAGAGTAAGACGTAGAGATCACCTTCCTTCCCACAGATATATTAGAAATACATCTACACGTGGAACTGCTCCTACAGAACACCCACTGAATGCTGGCAGAAGACTTCAGACCTCCCAAAAGGCAAGAAACTCCCCATGTACTTGGGTAGGGCAAAAGAAAAAAGAAATAACAGAGACAAAAGAATAGGGACGGGACCTGCATCAGTGGGAGGGAGCTGTGAAGGAGGAAAGGTTTCCACACACTAGGAAGCCCTTTTGTGGGTGGAGACTGCGGGTAGCAGAGGGGGGAGTTTCAGAGCCACGGAGGAGAGCACAGCCACAGGAGTGCGGAGGGCAAAGCGGAGAGATTCCCACACAGAGGATCCTTGCCGAGCAGCACTCACCAGCCCGAGAGGCTTGTCTGCTCACCCGCCAGGGCGGGCGGGGGCTGAGAGCTAAGGCTCGGGCTTGGTCAGATTGCAGGGAGAGGACTGGGGTTGGCGGCGTGAACACAGCCTGAAGGGGTTAGCGCACCACAGCTAGCCAGGAGGGAGTCCGGGAAAAAGTCTGCAGCTCCTGAAGAGGCAAGAGACTTTTTCTTGCCTCTTTGTTTCACGGTGCGCAAGGAGAGGGGATTCAGAGCGCCACCTAAACGAGCTCCAGAGACGGGCCCGAGCCGCGGTTATCAGCGTGGACCCCAGAGACGGGCATGAGACGCTAAGGCTGCTGCTGCTGCCACCAAGAAGCCTGTGTGCAAGCACAGGTCACTATCCACACCGCCCCTCCCAGAAGCCTGTGCAGCCCTCCACTGCCAGGCTCCTGTGATCCAGGGACAACTTCCCCGAGAGAATGCACGGCGCGCCTCAGGCTGCTGCAACGTTACACTGGCCTCTGCCGCCGCAGGCTCACCCCGCATCCGTACCCTTCCCTCCCCCTCCCCCCCACCTGAGTGAGCCAGAGCCCCCGAAGCAGCTGCTCCTTTAACCCTGCCCTGTCTGAGTGAAGAGTAGACGTCCTCAGGCGACCTAAATGCAGAGGCAGGGCCAAATCCAAAGCTGAACCCTGGGAGCTGTATGAACAAAGAAGAGAAAGGGAAATTTCTCCCAACAGCCTCATAAGCAGTGGATTAAAGCTCCACAAACAAATTGATGTACCTGCATCTGTTGAATACCTGAATAGACAATGAATCATCCCAAATTCAGGAGGTGGACTTTGGGAGAAAGATATATTAATTTTTCCCCTTTTCCTTTTTTTGTGAGTGTATAGGTGTATGCTTCTGGGTGAGATTTTTTCTGTATAGCTTTGCTTTCACCATTTGTCCTAGGGTTCGGTCCGTCCGGTTTTTTGTTTGTTTGTTTTTTTACTTAAAAAATTTTTTTCTTAATAAATTTTTTCTTAATAATTTTTTCCTTATTTTTTATTTTAAAAAATTAAAGAATTTTTTTCTTAATAATTATTATTATTTAAAATTAAAAAAAATTTTTCTTAATACATTTTTTCTTAATAATTTTTTTCTTATTTTTTATTATAACAGCTTTATTTTATTTTATTTTATCCTCTTTCTTTCTTTTTTCTATTTTTTCTCCCTTTTATTCTGAGCCGTGTGGATGAAAGGCTCTTGGTGCTCCAGCCAGGCATCAGGGCTGTGCCTCTGAAGTGGGAGAGCCAACTTCAGGACACTGGTCCACAAGAGACCTCCCAGCTCCACGTAATACCAAATGGTGAAAATCCCTCAGAGATCTCCACCTCAACATCAAGACCCAGCTTCACTCAATGACCAGCAAGCTACAGTGCTGGACACCCTATGCCAAACAACTAGCAAGACAGGAACACAGCCCCGTCCATTAGCAGAGAGGCTGCCTAAAATCATAATAAGGCCACAGACACCCCAAAACACACCACCAGACGTGGATGTGCCCACCAGAAAGACAAGATCCAGCCTCATCCACCAGAACACAGGCACTAGTTCCCTCCACCAGGAAACCTACACAACCCACTAAAACAACCTTAGCCACTGGGGACAGATACTAAAAACAATGGGAACTACGAACCTGCAGGCTGTGAAGAGGAGACCCCAAACACAGTAAGATAAGAAAAATGAGAAGACAGAAAAACACACAGCAGATGAAGGAGCAGGGTCAAAACACACCAGACCTAACAAATGAAGAGGAAATAGGCAGTGTACCTGAAAATGAATTCAGAATAATGATAGTAAAGATGATCCAAAATCTTGGAAATAGAATAGACAAAATGCAAGAAACATTTAACAAGGCTGTAGAAGAACTAAAGAGGAACCAAGCAATGATGAAAAACACAATAAATGAAATTAAAAATACTCTAGAATGGATCAATAGCAGAATAACTGAGGCAGAAGAACGGGTAAGTGACCTGGAAGATAAAATAGTGGAAATAACTACTGCAGAGCAGAATAAACAAAAATGAATGAAAAGAACTGAGAACAGTCTCAGAGACCTCTGGGACAACATTAAACGTACCAACATTCGAATTATAGGGGTCCCAGAAGAAGAAGAGAAAAAGAAAGGGACTGAGAAAATATTTGAAGAGATTATAGTTGAAAACTTCCCTAATATGGGAAAGGAAATAGTTAATCAAGTCCTGGAAGCACAGAGAGTCCCATACAGGATAAATCCAAGGAGAAACACGCCAAAACACATATTAATCAAATTATCAAAAATTAAATATAAAGAAAACATATTAAAAGCAGCAAGGGAAAAACAACAAATAACACACAAGGGAATACCCATAAGGTTAGCAGCTGATCTTTCAGCAGAAACTCTGCAAGCCAGAAGGGATATGGCAGGATATACTTAAAGTGATGAAGGAGAAAAACCTACAACCAAGATTACTCTATCCAGCAAGGATCTCATTCAGATTTGATGGAGAAATTAAAACCTTTACAGACAAGCAAAAGCTGAGAGAGTTCAGCACCAACAAACCAGTTTTACAACAAATGCTAAAGAAACTTCTCTAGGCAAGAAACACAAGAGAAGGAAAACACCTACAATAACAAACCTAAAACATTTAAGAACATGGGAATAGGAACATACATATCGATAATTACCTTAAATGTAAATGGATTAAATGCTCCCACCAAAAGACACAGACTGGATGAATGGATACAAAAACAAGACCTATATATATGCTGTCTACAAGAGAGCCACTTCAGACCTCGGGACACATACAGACTGAAAGTGAGGGGATGGAAAAAGATATTCTATGCAAATGGAGATCAAAGGAAAGCTGGAGTAGCAATTCTCATATCAGACAAAATACACTTTAAAACAAAGACTATTACAAGAGACAAAGAAGGACACTATATAATGATCAAGGGATTGACCCAAGAAGAAGGTATAACAATTGTAAATATTTATGCACCCAACATAGGAGCACCTCAATACATAAGGCAAACACTAACAGCCATAAAAGGGGAAATCGACATTAAAACAGTCATAGTAGGGGACTTTAACACCTCACTTTCATCAATGGACAGATCATCCAAAATGAAAATAAATAAGGAAACACAAGCTTTAAACGATACATTAAACATGATGGACTTAAGTGATATTTATAAGACATTCCACCCAGAAACAACAGAATACACATTTTTCTCAAGTGCTCATGGAACTTTCTCCAGGATAGATCATATCTTGGGTTACAAATCAAGCCTTGGTAAATTTAAGAACATTGAAATCATGTCAAGTATCTTTTCCGACCACAATGCTATGAGACTAGATATCAATTACAGGAAAAGATCTGTAAAAAATACAAACACAAGGAGGCTACACAATACACTACTTAATAACGAAGTGATCACTGAAGAAATCAAAGGGGAAATCAAAAAATACCTAGAAACAAATGACAATGGAGACACGACGACCCTAAACCTATGGGATGCAGCAAAAGCAGTGCTAAGAGGGAAGTTTATAGCAATACAAGCCTACATCAAGAAACAGGAAACATCTCGAATAAACAACCTAACCTTGCACCATAATCAGTTAGAGAGAGAAGAACAAAAAAACCCCAAAGCTAACAGAAGGAAAGAAATCATAAAGATCAGATCAGAAATAAATGAAAAAGAAATGAAGGAGACAATAACAAACATCAATAAAACTAAAAGCTGGTCCTTTGAGAAGATAAACAAAATTGATAAACCATTAGCCAGACTCATCAAGAGAAAAAGGGAGAAGACTCAAATTAATAGAATTAGAAATGAAAAAGGAGAAGTAACAACTGACACTGCAGAAATACAAACGATCATGAGAGATTACTACAAGCAACTCTATGCCAATAAAATGGACAACCTGGAAGAAATGGACAAATCTTAGAAATGCACAACCTGCCGAGGCTGAACCAGGAAGAAATAGAAAATATGAACAGACCAATCACAAGCACTGAAATTGAAACCCTGATTAAAAATCTTCCAACAAACCAAAGCCCAGGACCAGATGGCTTCACAGGTGAATTTGATCCAAAATTTAGAGAAGAGCTAACACCTATCCTTCTCAAACTCTTCCAAAATATAGGAGGGGGAGGAACACTCCCAAACTCATACTATGAGGCCACCATCACCCTGATCCCAAAACCAGACAAAGATGTCACAAAGAAAGAAAACTACAGGCTAATATCACTGATGAACATAGATGCAAAAATCCTCAACAAAATACTAGCAAACAGAATCCAACAGCACACTAAAAGGATCATACACCATGATCAAGTGGGGTTCATTCCAGGAATGCAAGGATTCTTCAATATATGCAAATCAAACAACGTGATACACCATATTAACAAATTGAAGGAGAAAAACCATATGATCATCTCAATAGATGTAGAGAAAGCTTTTGACAAAATTCAACACCAATTTATGATAAAAGCCCTGCAGAAAGTAGGCATAGAGGAATCTTTTCTCAACATAATAAAGGCCATATATGACAAACCCACAGCCAACATTGTCCTCAATGGTGAAAAACTGAAACCATTTCCACTAAGATCAGGAACAAGACAAGGTTGCCCACTCTCACCACTATTATTCAACATAGTTTTGGAAGTGTTAGCCACAGCAATCAGAGAAGAAAAAGAAATAAAGGAATCCAAATCGGAAAAGAAGAAGTAAAGCTGTCACTGTTTGCAGATGACATGATACTATATATAGAGAATCCTAAAGATGCTACGAGAAAACTCCTAGAGCTAATCAATGAATTTGGTAAAGTAGCAGGATACAAAATTAATGCACAGAAATCTCTTGCATTCCTATACACTAATGATGAAAAATCTGAAAGTGAAATTAAGAAAACACTCCAGTTTACCATTGCAACAAAAAGAATAAAATATCTAGGAATAAACCTATCTAAGGAGACAAAAGACCTGTATGCAGAAACTTATAAGACACTGATGAAAGAAATTAAAGATGATACAAATAGATGGAGAGATATACCATGTTCTTGGATTGGAAGAATCAACATTGTGAAAATGACTCTACTACCCAAACAATCTACAGAGTCAATGCAATCTCTATCAAACTACCACTGGCATTTTTCATAGAACTAGAACAAAAAATTTCACAATTTGTATGGAAACACAAAAGACCCCGAATAGCCAAAGCAATCCTGAGGATGAAAAATGGAGCTGGAGGAATCAGGCTCCCTGACTTCAGACTATATCACAAAGCTACAGTAATCAAGACAGTTTGGTACTGACACAAAAATAGAAACATAGATCAATGGAACAGGATAGAAAGCCCAGAGATAAACCCACGCATATATGGTCACCTTATCTTTGATAAAGGAGGCAAGCATATACAGTGGAGAAAAGACAGCCTCTTCAATAAGTGGTGCAGGGAAAACTGGACAGGTACATGTAAAAGTATGAAATTAGAACACTCCCTGACACCATACACAAAAATAAACTCAAAATGGATTAAAGGCCTAAGTGTAAGGCCAGACACTATCAAACTCTTAGAGGAAACCATAGGCAGAACACTCTATGACATAAATCCCAGCAAGATCCTTTTTGACCCACCTCCTAGAGAAATGGAAATAAAAACACAAATAAACAAATGGGACCTAATGAAACTTAAAAGCTTTTGCACAGCAAAGGAAACCATAAACAAGACCAAAAGACAACCCTCAGAATGGGAGAAAATATTTGCAAATGAAGAAACTGACAAAGGATTAATCTCCAAGATTTACAAGCAGCTCATACAGCTCAATAAGAAAAAAACAAACAACCAAATCCAAAAATGGGCTGAAGACCTAAATAGACATTTCTCCAAAGAAGATATACAGATAGCCAACAAGCACTTGAAAGAATGCTCAACATCATTAAGCATTAGAGAAATGCAAATCAAAACTACACTGAGATATCATCTCACACTGGTCAGAATGGCCATCATCAAAAAATCTAGAAACAATAAATGCTGGAGAGGGTGTGGAGAAAAGGGAACCCTCTTGCACTGTTGGTGGGAATGTAAATTGATATAGCCACTATGGAGAACAGTATGGAGGTTCCTTTAAAAACTAAAAATAGAACTACCATACGACCCAGCAATCTCACTACTGGGCATATACCCTGAGAAAACCATAATTCAAAAAGAGTCACATACCACAATGTTCATTGCAGCTCTGTTCACATAGCCCGGACATGGAAGCAACCTAAGTGTCCATCATCGGATGAATGGATAAAGAAGATGTGGCTCATATATACAATGGAATATTAGCCATAAAAAGAAACGAAATGGAGGTATTTGTAGTGAGGTGGATGAAGTTATAGTCTGTCATACAGAGTGAAATAAGTCAGAAAGAGAAAAACAAATACAGTATGCTAACACATATATATGGAATCTAAGGAAAAAAAAAAAAAAAGGTCATGAAGAACCTAGTTGCAAGACGGGAATAAAGACACAGATCTACTAAAGAATGGACTTGAGGATATGGGGAGGGGGAGGGGTAAGATGTGACAGGGTGAGAGAGTGGCATGGACACATATACACTACCAAATGTAAAATAGATAGCTAGTGGGAAGCAGCCTCATAGCACAGGGAGATCAGCTCGGTGCTTTGTGACCACCTAGAGGGGTGGGATGGGGAGGGTGGGAGGGAGGGAGATGCAAGAGGGAAGAGATATGGGAACATATGTATATGTATAACTGATTCACCTTGTTATAAAGCAGAAACTAACACACCATTGTAAAGCAATTATACTCCAATAAAGATGTTAAAAAAAAAAAAAAGAATTTACAACAATACATTTGCTGGAACAGAGGAAACAAAGCTCCATGATAAACAGGTGAAAAGACTGAACAGTTTCTAGGGCACCCACCCCCACGACCTCTGCCGCCTGGTCTTCATGTCCGTGTATACTCTCCTCCCCTTAAATGAGGGAGGACCTGTGACTTTCCTCTAATACTGTATAATAGAGCAAGAGTGATGGAATGTCACTCCTGTGATTATGCTCTGTTATATAAGACTCTGTTTTGCTAGCCCATTTGTCTCAGAGACTCTCCTGGTCAACTTGATGAAGTTCGTGGTCAGGTTGGGGAATCCCACATGGCAAGCTACTGCAAAAACTTTGGACAGCCTCTAGGAGCTAAGGCTGGCCTCTAGCCTCCAGCCAGCAAAACACTAATGCTCTCAGTCCTGCAACTGCAAGGAAATGAATTTTGCCCAAGAACTCAAAGGAGTTTGGAAGCACATCCTTTTGTAGTGGAGCCTCCAGATGAGGACCCTGCCTTGGCTAACTCTGATGACAGCCTATGAGATCCTTAGTATGGGAATCAGCTAAGCAAATTTCCAGAGTCCTGTCTCACAGGGACTGTGTGCTTATAAAAGCCTGTTGCCTTAAGTTGCTAAATTTGTGGTAATTTGCAACAAAGAAATTTATGACAAAGTTTCTCTAAAAGTAACTTCTCAGAAAAGCCCAAGAATATAAAAAATTCATACTCATACAAGTCCAGTAGTAATCAGGAAGATTGTCTTCACCTTCCATGGAAACTTATTTGCAATTTACCATGAAATAGAGTTGTTTTCACTCGGCTTGAATGGCCACTTCGAATATTTCTAAAGATTTACATTATTAACAATAAAGGTAAGGGCTAACTCTTCTGCAGTGCCCAAGGAAAGAATATACCTTGCCTTTCTCACTTCAAATTTTATACAAGATGGTACAAACTGATTTTTTAAAAATATTTATTTATTTATAACATCTTTCAAACTGATTTTTAAGCCATTCACTGTGGCAGTGGTGAAGACATGGGAACTTTTATTTTCCTTTCTGTCCGCAAAGGCTCACCTCCAGGAATTCATTTGAGTGGTTGTCAGCCTGGTTAATCTGTCCTGTCCACAACCCATTTCTGGGAAGACATTATCTAACTGAGAAGAGATTTCCAAGTTCTTTCTGGATAAAATCTCAAAGTGTGGAGTTAATAGTTGCCATTTGCTATGGCAGAGGAATATCTGACATACACAGATCACTGTCTCTTGAAACTGCATTTTATCTAGCTTTATAAGAAATGCTTTAAGTTTAGCTCTAAAATAATTCTGTGTAACTGGGAATGGGAATTTTTCCAAACTCTATTAATTATTTGATCAATCCCCTCCAAAAAATGAATCAAATACCATTAGAAATTTTAATGATTTGTCATAAATTACCGTGCCTGCTTCACCCAGCCTTCTCACTTTCCTCCAGTGCAGAGAATTTTTGTTAAAATGGACTGTGCTTTGTATGCTTTATTCACAATAGCAATTCCAGGTGCATATGAAGATAAAGGTGACTAATTAGGTTGCTGTTTATTCTCAAGGAAGTAATTAGGTATCATTAGGGTATTATTTTTTAAATTAGGGCTTGCTTTCATGTGGAATTTATATAGTGCTCTGTCTTTGCAGAAACAGTCTTGAAACTCATTCATTTGTTCAAAAAAGAAAAATTAAATGTCATTATTAAGATCTACCTTTTTGAAAACATAGCCAACAGCAATTTAGTCTAAAATTTGTCAGTTTTGCACAAAAGGCAATTTGAACATTAACAATCAGTATTTCAAGGTGATTGTTATCTGCATATAGAGATGTTAATTTAAAAAGCCATGAAATCATCCTCCTTATAATTGGCATCAACAACAAATTCCTATTATTTGCAAGTTGCTGGAGAGATAAAGGGTTCTAAGGAACACACCCTAACCTCAAGGAACATGCTGAAGTTTTTCTTTGTTAAATGGTTTCAGACAACGTTTGAAGACTTGGTTTTAGGAGGGATATCTGACCACAAGGACAACTATGCTTGTTTATAGATATAGAACTATCCTTAAGAGGAGCTTAAATAAATGGTCACTTATAGAGCATTGGATAGGTCCTCAAATCCTTTTCCAAAATATCATACTCTGACTTACCAAAATGACTGATACTTTAACATTGACTTAATAAGTCTCTCAGTTTTCTTGGAGTCCTTATGAAATGTATTAACACATGAGATAATTTCTTTTTTCATTTCACCAGCTTCTTTCCTTAAATGTGTCACCTTGGGTAAAATGTCATCTTTAATATCTTGATATTTTCATCTGTAAAATGGGATAATATATCATCTAACTCTTAGGTTTTATTTGAAGATTAAATTAGCTAATCTAATTTAGTGGATATAGCACTTTGAGTAGTGCCTGGTAAATAACAAGAACCCAAGAAACGTAAACTATTATTATTTCAGCATTATTACAGCTATTATTATCATTAGCCTAGTATATCTTAGGTATTTAGATAGGCTGAGTATCCAAAATTAGTTGAAACATCATTCATGATCTAAACATATTGGCAAGAATTAAGTATTCATGTTTCTCTCATATTGTAATTTTACTTATAAGTTCCCATGCACTTGTCAATTTCCTTCCTTACCTTAACTACAGCTAATAAAATTACTTCCTATTTCATTGGCAAATAAAAATTATCAGAAAGGGACATCCACAGACACTAACTACAATTCCTACCAGCCTGCAGTATCTGCAGACACATTCTACCTTTTCTCTTTTACCAGTGATAAAATTTCCAAGCTTCTATTTAGAGTTAATCTCCTCTTTGGGGTACAAGATTCCATATCCTCTTACCTGTCTCAAAGACACAACTCCATCAGTTCTCTCCTAGTCATTATTCTTTACACATCATCAAGTTTTTCTCTCTCAAACAAATTGTTACCATCAATACAAAGCTTCCATCTTTTATGTATTTCTTTCTTAAAAAGAATACCTAACTTGCCTTCCCGTAGGAGCTACCACGCCATTTCTTGATTCCTTTTTTTTGCATTGAAATTCCACCTCAAAATAGTTGTTTATACTCACTGCTTCCAATTTATCTCCTCCAATTCTCTCTTATACCCATTTCAATCAAGTTTTAGAGCCCATCAGTTTGCCAGAATTTCTATTCCAGATGCTTTGTAAATTCAAGTTTCAATTCTGAATGAGTATCTTGCGTGACCTACCAGGAGTATTTGAAAAAGTTAGTCTTGTCCTCCTCTTTGATATACTTATTTCACTTGTCTTCCAGGATGCCATCTCTCTTAGTTTTCTCCTTACTTCACTAATCATTCTTTCTCAGTACTCTTGGTGATTTAATTTCTTTACATAGATTTCAACAAAATCTATATTATAATGCCTTGAAATTTATATATCCAAATGCTGATTGACAGCTCTATTTTGATGTCTAAGACACATGCTATAGTGTCCTAAACTGATCTTTCTTCCTGAAACTTCTTCCAACACTAGCCTTCTCCATCTCTGTTGAGGGCAAATATACACTCCCATTAATTTGGCTAAAAGTTAAAGTTTATTCTGTAGCAAAGGGCAGCAAGGCACTATCTTTTTTTTTTAAAATAAAAGGGAAATAGTATATCAAATCTTTATCTTGGAAATATAATGTCCAGGATAATAAAGGATGGATGGGAGTTGGAAGAGACTGTAAACAGGTAAACCTGTGAAATGCAACTATCATTGTCCAAGTGGAACAGGAGATACGGGTCTAAACTAGAAAAGGAGATGAACTAAAGGCTACAGGGTGAGTACAGGTTTGTCAACTCCATGGATAATGGTTAACTTGGTTAACTTGGCCAGAGAATACAGGGAGAGCAGCAGATTTTAGGAAGGAGAATATATTTTCTGATTCCAGTTTTGGAAATGTTAAGGTTGAAGGGTCTGTTAGAGGGTCAAAAAGTATGCATACTTACATTCTAATTCTGTCTTTGACACTTAGCTGGAACTGAGTGTTGTCATGTGTAAAATGACAAATAAAAAATACCTAAGGCCATAGTTGTGAGAATTAAATGAATTAATAGTGTTAAAATTATGATCACGTACTCTGGAGAGTCACTCTTTATTGGGTGTGTGATGCTGGGCTAGTAATTTAATAACACTGTCCCTCAGTTTTCTTATCTGTAAAATGGGATGAGAGTAGTAGCTATTGTGGCAAAAGTCATAATGCTTGCCAAATATTTCATTTGTGGACACGAAAAGTATGTGCAGTAAGAAGAGAGTCAAGATGATGATGAAACCAAAGAGATCACCAGCATTTCAAGAGTGGACAAAGAAAGGTGCCAGACCAGGAAACTAAAAAAAATAGTGTCTGATTGTTAGAAGATAACAACAGCTGAATCACCATCTATGTTACTATACACGACTGAAATTGCTGTAGAGTATTTCCCAAACAAAAACATAGACTGTGGTATTGGCTTAGCAGCTGGGAGCAGACAACAAAGAAACTAAGGTTGGAGGCTGAAAAAATTGTTATACAGCTCCAAATTATTTGGTTAAACTGTCATTTAAAATTATAGGAGAGGTATTTTGTTTTGTTTTGTTTTTTTGTGTTTGTGACTAAGGTAACTTACTACAGGAGAAGAGGTTGGAGAACAAGGCATTATAGTTTGTGTTAGTTCTAATTGCCTGTGTTTGGCAAGGTGTTGTAAGAAAGAGATGAGCTAGTTTGCCAGCTTGATAAAAAGAAAAAGGATAGAGTCCAGAAATGTGGACACTTGCAGTGTTAGAGATTCTAACTACTTTGAGAACCTAAACATTAGGTGTTGAAATGGAATATTCCTTTAAATAATAACAAAAAATTAAAACTAACTCATAGCACAGATCAGATTAAGGGTGTGGCTTTAAAATTTCTTGCTAAAAAACAAACAAACAAATAAAAAAACCTCTCTATTGATTAAGGAGTAACAGGGTGAAAATCCAATTATATATTAGTTTCCCATTGTAGTCTTCCACTTGGAAATCTGATCCCGTGCAGAGATCTGCGTTCATTCTACTGTCAAAGAGACTACAATCCTGGCTAAAAAAATCCTTTGTCGGTTTACCTCAAGCAGGAAAAGTGATAATAAATGTGCATAGCCCCAAAGAAATGAGTGGTTATGGAACATGGAACTAAGTAGAATCAAATAGTTTGCACACCAGAAAGACACACTGGCAAAGAGTGGTGTTTAATCAAATATTCTTTGCTTGCCTTTTATTTTCCTATCCTTTGTTTTGTAGTTCTCTGAGACAAGGTCTGGTCAAAGGGATGTGGGCACAAGTAATGTCTGTCACTTTGGGGTCAATGAATAGCTGGGAGCAGCTATGACAGCTTTGGTTTTGAGTGACTGTGTCGAACACAACCCTTTCCACACACAATCAGCCTCAGACTTACTTTGGATATGGACCCTAAGACAGAAATAAACTTGGTCTATATTAAAAGTCTGAGATTAGTGATTAATTTGATATGGCATAATCTAATACCTAAATAAAAGTACACCTATATCAGAGGATTATTGTGAGAAATGAATGAGTAAATAATTATAAAACAACTGGCTATTTGAAATAAGTATATAAGTGTTATGTATGAATGCTCTTATTGTTGTTATTATATAAAATTTCCAGCTTGCAGAGTGGCTGACATATGTGGGACACACAACAAATCTTAGTTTCTTCTTCTTTGTTCTGTATATTTGAATTGCCATCATACTCATACCATTAACGCTTGCCACAAGAAGAGTCTACCAAGATAATGGGAACCTAATTATATTAAGGTCTGAGAATGTGACAGCATTTTATTTTCAGAAGCTCAAATACCTATTTTTCACTTGCTGCTTTGCCCATGGGAAACCATATTCCTTGTTGCAAACTGAAATCTATAGGAATGGGGATGAGAGAATTAGTCAAATTATTAAATGACACAAGGTGTAAATGGGAATAGTGTAAATCTTTAGTATTTTCCTATATGTAACCATTTTTTTTGTTTTCAACATTTATTTGGAGTATGATGTATCAAAATTAATTCTTCAGTTTAGCCACATATGAGCTATTAATTTTCCTATTCAAATGAACACATGACTGTGAGCATATAAGTTTAATATTTTTAATGGAGAACATTCAGTGGTGAGAGCATAAAATAAGGATAGTTGTTTTTTATTAACACCTTTATTGGAGTATAATTGCTTTACGATGGTGTGTTCGTTTCTGCTTTATAACAAAGTGAATCAGCTATACATACACATATATCCCCATATCTCCTCCTTCTTGCCTCTCCCTCCCACCCTCCCTATCCCACCCCTCTAGATGGTCACAGAGCACCGAGCTGATCTCCCTGTGCTATGTGGCTGCTTCCCACTAGCTATCTATTTTACATTTGGTAGTGCATATATGTCTATGACATTCTCTTCATCCCAGCTTACCCTTCCCACTCCCCATGTCCTCAAATCCATTCTCTATGTCTATGTCAATAAGGATAGTTTTAACAGTACTTTTACTCAAACTTTCTTAACAAACAATTTAACATTCTCTGTATAAAAGTTACATATAAAATAAATGTTGGAGTAAAAGTAGAGTTAACTAAATATTTTCAGAAGGGAAGCAAACAAAGATGACATTACAAGTGAAGATTAGCAACTGTCATTGACTATAAATTTCAACTTGTACACTGATCTCAAGCCATAAAATTGCTGAAGCTACTACTATCTTTCTATAAAGGTTATTAAGTATATAAGTTAAATAAAAAACAGCTTGGTTTGGGATGAAGAGCTCTGTGTTTCCTTAAGCACAACTAATAGCATTAAAAATAAAAAGCTGTAGACAATTGCATAATGTATACACTAGAAAATACATATTCAGTTTTACAGATAATAATAGGCAACACTAATTTTTCCTCCCACCATTTGTTTTAGTCACTTATATCACTGCTCTGAGAACACAGCAAACCAATTATAAACCGTATACACTGAGTATTCAAAGGAGAAATACACACATTACAGATACTTTTTGCTAAAATGGACCACTCATTTTTTTTAACCCTTAGTTCTACTAGTTTGGGACCCAAAGCACATAACTTCTGAAACATCCTCTCCAAAGCAGCAGTATCTCTGAGAAAACCGTAACTAGTTATGCCCAATTCAGGTAGATGCTTGCTCAGCTGAAGCTTGTATATTACATTATCACAGGCTCCATTACCTGGATTTGCTCTTCTAGCCATATAGAATACACAGAGGTGGATGCAGAGTCAACAGCATTGTTCAGTGAGGAGGATGCTGATAGTCAGCTATAAGTCCTCCTTCCAAATCAGTGAGTTAAAAAAATAATAATAGAATAAAAATCAGCATAAACGTGTGCATTTTTGGTGTATTAGTGGTGGGTGTTTATATACAAAATCATTGGAATCACCCTTTAGAAAACATTTAATGACTTTATAAAATTTTATTTAGCATACATTATAGACATTTGAGCATGTTATAAATACCAATTGAGGATGATAAAATGTATGCTTCAGATAATTCAATAAAAGGATTCTGGAAAGCCGTATATTAAGTACACCAATTACAAACACACACACCCACACACAGCACAATTACCTCACTGTATGCGTTTGATGAAACATGGATGATTACTCATTGAATGAAATTTTGAAATAAACTTAGAGAATTGTATAATGTCAGCAAGGAAAAAAAAGGAACTTTAAAATTGAAAATAAAGTTCTCTCTGAAAAGGTTACATCAAAATATAAGCTTGAACTCTGTGCAGAAAACCTTATTAAAATAACTAAAGGTAATCAAAGAATGTACATATTAGTGATTCAGTTATACCTAAAGACTTGTCCAAAAGATTACATTACATCCAAGTGGCCATTTGAATTATGTCTCAGTGTGTTCGTTCACTTCTATATGTTTGTGACATAAACATAAAGCATTTGGAACCATAAGTCCTGAGAGCACAAGAGCCATGTAAACTGAGAAAAATTACTTTAACCCTTTGAGGTTTATTTTTTTTAATATTTGTACAATGGTGAAAAAAAATAACAAATCTGCTAGTCATAACTTGCAAGGTATTTTTAAATTGTAAGTAAAAAATGTTGTATACTCTAACTCACAATGTTCATATTACTTACTATCCTTAGAATTATGATTATATATGTGACTATAGCTTAATGCCTTTTGTATTATAATTATCTTTGTCTAAAAACAGGAAATCAAAGATTCTTGTCTAACATTTTTTTCTATTGTATATGCAATTGAAGATTGTATTTTTGCATGTTTAGGATCTATTGTTTTCTGAAATTGATCTTGTTTCGTTTCATGGTTGCACATATACATATTGTTACAAAAATGTCTTGTTTCTGCATGAGAAGTTAATTTGTTTGGTACCATAGTTTCTCTGCCTTCTACAATTATAACACAATAATAGACATTGTTATTTTATATAATTATAACATTTCTTAAAATTTCTTTTAGATCTACTGGCCAGCTGATTCCCAAGTAAGTTTTGTCATCCCATACTCACTTTACAATTATCAAACCGAAGTTAAGTTTTAGCAAGTTTTATATCTGAAATGTTTAGGATGGTCTTGCCTTCCTTTTAATATTTGATACACTTTATTAGTAAAATAGCTATAAATTTTGAGTCATAAGTTCAGGAAGCAATATTATCTCATTCCTTACATGCTGTATGAGCTTAAGCCAGTAAGAACAAACAAACAAACCAAAAACCCAAGAACAAAAAAAACAAACAAAAAGCCTCTCTGAGCCTTATCTCCTTATGTGTAAAGTAATAAATGTCACTATTTTTATTAATCTTGTCAATGTTTATCCTAATTCAACTTTTATAATCTCATCTCTATCACCATCAATGATCATCCCCAGTGGCGATTTCCAGTTCTCAGGATCTAGGACTTATACATTGCATTTTTATACTTCTCACCACTGCCTTGTTCTTGAAAATTCTCTCTTATGGTAACTTTTTATATACGCCAATTTGATTTCTATAATTTTATTTAATATACCTCATAATTGTCTTTTGAATATCTTATCTCCTTTCCTGACTGATGGCTCTAGTCATATTCCTTATTATATAACAAACACATTTTTGTAATCAACTTCTAATTGATTTTTTAGTGTAGTCTCTACTCCTTCCAATAGAAGAGTTGTCTGATATACTACTCTAAAAAACAAAGGCAATCCATGTATTAGTCAGGGTTTTCCAGAGAAACAGAACAAATAGTATATATATATTTTGTTGTTGTTGTTTGTTTGCTTTGTTTGTTTGTTTTATTGAGGTCTTAAATGGAGAGGATGATAATCACCCCCACTGAGGAAGACACTTTGCTTTACTCAGTCAGAAACAGCCTCACAGACACACCCCCAAAGAATGTCTTATCAGGGCACCCACCCTGTGCCCCAGTAAAATTGTCCCATAAGATTAATCATCACAATCCTTTTGCCTCCCTGTTTAAATGCTTCCATTGTTTTAAACATGAAATTGACCATTTTTGCTTGAAAGTACACTGTTAGCCATTTTTAGAATATCGAGTATGTGGGGACTTTATATTTGAGCTTTGTTTTTCCTAAAGAACTATGAAAATTAAAATTTTAATATTAAGGAGGCAACAATTTTTAATGCATAATGAATAATTTTCACAAACTAGTTTAGATTCTAGGACTGAGATGGTTTCTTTAACATTTATCCTGAACAAGGAAGTGTATAGAATAGGAAAATGGACTAGCTATTTCAGACCATTTATAAATACCCATAATGGTGAAAAAAATAACAAATCTGCTAGTCATACCTTGCATGGTACATCCCTGATTGTCTCTTTATTACAGCGGTTGGTAAAATCTGACTCAATCCCACTGTGGGGTTATTTGTATATCAAGAACTCATTAAATAAAATTTATTGAATATCATGAGGCATCAAAAATCAATCATGCTTATGTTCATGTGTTGAAACCATATACATGATTTTCAAGTCACATAATCAAGAAAAAACAAAGATCGGGGCAAACAGTTACATTAAGTATACTAAAATAGAAGAAGTAAACATGTGAAAAAAGGGAGCCGATTACATACTTTGTAGCAAGATGGGTTAATCAGTAAAATATTCTGAAAGGGAGATTGTCACTATTATATTAAGAAGACAATAATATCCTTTGATATCCTGAAATGTGAAAAATGGTGTCATGAACCATTTGGATAAGGTCTATTCTGAAAATATTAAATCAGTTTTGCTGAGTTTTCAAAAGCAAGACTTTTCCTTGAAGGGTGAATGAAAACAACTTTCTAACTTAAGATCTTATATACCATTAGTCCCAATAAAGTTGATGATTTATTCTGGGAGAATTTAATCAGTTTGTTGTGACATGGTACCAGTAACTCAATTCCATAAAACAATTGTGATTGATCACAGTTGTTCTATGAATTGGTCAGAAGGGAGCCTAAGAAAATCATTCCCACAGCCTGCCTGTCAAAGTACAACTTCAAAAAATGATGGTCTTCTGGATTTAAGCCATGGCTTTCTCCTGACCATTCATAAAAATATCATTCATTAGTCATTTCTTTATTTTCTAAACAGAAAATATCAACGATGATCACAATCTACCATAGAGGTCACAGCAATTAACTAACTGTAATGGCATGTGGTAAGGTTAAGTTTTTTTCTCAAACCCCGAGCTAGTTAAGTATTGACATCTCCTGACCGGAATGCAGCAGGCACACTTAGAAAGCCACTTCCACATCTATTAAAGCTCCGTGTCAATCCAGGGTATTTCCAAGTCAATAAACAGTGCGCACACTGAGACTAGGGCTGGCCATTTAGAAATGAGACAAAGTTATTCTGAATATAATGTGTATCTTCCAATTTTACTTTGGTCTACCACCATTATCACTTTTATTTGTAAGACATGTGACATCTTCCTGCTGCTTCCTGTATCATTACACATAAAAGTACCTATTCTCAGGAATTTTTTAATGCAAAGCAGCCTACCAGAGGGGGTATTTATTATTACTTAGAAGAAAAAAAATCACTTGATTACTTCTTAGATAAGGTTGAATCAACCATGACATTTATGCCTCTTATGTAGATAGGCACACCTTATTCTACATGTCCATGAGATTAAACAGTTATATGGGATTATTTTGGATAGGGAGGCTCTAGAGAGAACCTTGAAATAGCTGCCTTGTGAAAGAAGTAGCTTCAGTTATATTTTCTATTACTGCATCATTTAAAAAGTCAGATATTGTGTACATTGTTTTTGCCCAGTTACAAACATTCAAAGTTCTCAGTGTAGCCTTCCTCTCCTTATTTTCTATAAACTTAGACAATGTGGCATAATTTACTTATTATGATCCACAAAATAGGAAATCATAGAACTTCAGAAAAAAATGTTCTCTATGTTAGGGTATTAACTGATTAACTTTGAAAACATAGCTTCCAAATTTTTGACTACATCAGTTTAAGACTCTAATGAGATAAGCCAGTGCATTTGTGGTTTAAGTGTGACTGCAATGCCCTAAAATGTCTTTTTTTCTCTATTTGTCTTACCTGATGTTTTCTATTAAATGGTAGATATCCCAGCATCAAAGTAAAAATCTCAAACCCATATAATTTATTAACATTTTATATTAGCTTGTTAGATTAGCTCCATTATCTTTAAGGTCTCTGGTGATTTTATAGAGGAATTGGAGGACAGGTAAGATGTGGAACAAGAAAAAGTGTGGAGCCCAGGTAGGAAGCCACTGGGGAAGAACCTGGAGAATCAGTGGAAGGAGAAACCTGAGACCTGATGGGAAGGACAAGAAAATAAAAAGAAAATAAAAGACGAGGCACATACACAAGTTTGGAAGGGTAGCTTTCAGAGACGCTTTTCCTTCAAAGCTCTGATGGGCCGTATTTTATGGAATCACTGATTCGTAAGAGAAAGTATTCAAGGAAAGAAAATGTGATGATGGTTTGATCATTTATGCTTTGCAGTATCTTTTTTTGTCTTATTAAATCCACTGGAGTTAATACGTGAAGGAGAGAGTATTACCTAAAGCATAATAATTAAGCCATGACAGCTATCCCATTATGAAGTACATTTGACAATTAATGTCATGGATTAGATTAATTACAGACCGTTTAAATAATACTGTTTTGAACTTAAGCAAAATCATTTATTGTTATACTTCAGAGCACTTCAAAAGGTTTTCTGAATGCCTAGTTATAATTTTTTTCTCCGGATTCTTTCAACAGCAAAACATGTAAAAATCTTTAACTTTGTTGGCTGTCAATGATTATTTACCTGTTTGTTTTCAAATGCATATGATAAATGTTAAAAGTATAACAGAATAATATTATATTCAAAATTTAGATCACTTGGTAAAAAACTTATATCATGAAACTTAAAGAAAATCCCAACATATCTGTTTCCAATATACACGTCCATGGCACCATCAAAGCAAATCATAATGTTTCAAAACATAAATTCCCAAGAGAAATAGTAGAACAGTTTTTACTGGGATTTATTTGGGAGACAAACCTAGAATTTTCTTCCAAATAAATTTATACCAGAATGCAATGTTTGTTTCAAAACTTTAACCATGTATAAAAGTCTAATGAATTATAGCCAGTCCCTGTAAGATTCAAAATTTTAAGAATTTATTGAGTGACGGCTTCAAGTTAATCAGATTATATTTTCTATTTTAATTGAAATTTTTGTTTATCTGTGTTTGATTTGTTTATTTTCAGTAGAACTTAAAGTTTGGATTCTGTATTAATGTGTAGACTTAGTTTCTATCTTCTTTTAGAAATATTTCCTAAATGTATGACATCATTTAAGATATAAGCTAATATGTCTACAATATGTCTCAGAATATTTTAATTGCATTTAATTAATTCAGGATCAAAACACAATTGAATCTGCCTACATATGAAAAGGTTGAGACCTTAAGTGATTTTATGCATCATTAAATATAACATAAAACTATATAGGTATAGCTCACTAGTTCTTTAAGTTTTCACTGGTAATATACACAAAAGGTGCTAGGATGCTTAGGTAGGTAAATAGCATTGCTAGATCATGTATTAAAAGGAAACTACACTATAATAAAGAAAATATAAACCTAAAGGGAAGTTACTGTTATATACCCAGATCATTTTGAATGATCCATAAGTAGACATGATGATCTTTAAATTATCCTATTTTAGAGAAGCCAGCTTTGGTTAGATTTGAGGAAATAATCATAAAATCACAAAATGAAAGATTTCTTGACTACTTTGGACACTTGTCCATATAATTTTCTAACTGGGGAAAATATCTTTGACCCTTCCTCTTGTTTCGGACTAAGATATGATGGCTAGAGTTCCATAGGATCTTGGACCATGTCGCAATTTAAGATAAAAATGCCAGCTAAAAATCATGGAACAAAGATGGAGCTTGGGTAACTGGTGGCTGTGAATCTATTCTACCAGCCATGACCTGTATTTCTTCAGATTTCTTTATTTGTGAAAGAATAAATATCTATGTTGTTGAAGTCACAATATATTTTTTTTTCTACAGGCAGTTAAACTAATTTTTACATGATTTAGATATTTAACATTGTTTGGTCTTGATTTATACTTGTTTTTCTGGCTGACAGTTCTACCAACACATTAGAAAACCTTGATTACAAGTATCATATGTTATTCGTATTGACTGTGTAGGCAGCAACATTCCCAGACCTTCCTCACTTCCAACAATCAAACCAATGACTCTTTTTATTCTTCCTGCCTATTTGCTAGAAAATGGAACAGAAAGGTATCAAGACCCACAACTGGGCTATGGGTGGGAATGGAGAAGTGTGAGAGTGAGGGATGGATGGTGACAGATTGTGGCAGAGGTGAAATTCCTAAAATCATTATGCTGCAAAAAGTACCACTGCTGTTAATGCAGGTTCTAAGCTGTGTGTGTGTGGTAGAAAATGACTGAGGTGGAGATGAAAACAAAACTGTTGAAAGTAAGAAGAATACAAAACTAAGAGGTCATGTTGTTGGATGAATCATCTATATGGACACTGAGAGAAATGTAAATGGATAGGAAGAGTAGTAGAAGAAAGGTACAAAGATAGAGACAATAAACAAGACAGATACTAAAGTGAGGGAGGGAGTGATTGGAAGTATGGTTTATTACTGCAGTGTGAAAGCTAGTGGCTTGTAGGATATTAAGATTTCAAAGAAGCTGAGTTGTTTTTATTATTTTTGTTTTAATTTTTCAATTAAGATTGGAGTCATAATAACATAGAAATAGTATTATATACAGGTAGAAAACCTACCTTACTCTCATGCCTTTGTGCAACAAAGGAGGGAGAGAGAAAAAAAAAAAAAAGGCATCAACTGATAGAGCTGTATGGGAATCACTATCTCCAGAGCACTGAGAAAAGAAGTTCAGAACATGGGAGAGTTTGCTGATGACAAAGATTAAGTTCTAGAGACACAAAAGATCAAGGAAATTATGAACTAAACCATAGGGGATTGTAATCTGGGTGATGAAGGATGACGTGGGAACTTTGGATTCTTCATATTGACTTATATACCAAACACTACAGCATGATAGAATCAGTTTTACTGTTCTATCAGGGGAAGAAGATAACTCAAATTATAGCCTATCTTATAATAATGACGTAGATATTCTGTATGTATGGGCCAGATGGGATGGTAAAGATAGATGGTCTACTCAATAATACAAAATTATTTCAGCTTCCCCCTCCCCAAATCCAATGTTGGGAGATATTCATGGTGGGGGATAATTAGTTTGTTTAGTGAAACCTAAATTCTTGGACCCCTCACATATTCTGCTGTGGATATTGTTGAGACCAGGAGAAGACTTTATATAAAGACACAGAGGTCCTTACATATATGCAGAAGATATCCTTCTGTCTTGCCATGGGCAGTATTGAGCTAGGCATACATGAAACTTTGGGGACCTTCCTTCAACGCTACCATGGATTGTGTTGAGGAAAAAGGAAGAATGGGTTTAACAGGGGATAAGAAGGATGATCACAAGAGTTAAGGTAAAGATAATTATAATTAAATTCTTAAAAAACATAAGTGATGGGGGATAAGTTAGTAACAATAAAAAAATGACAGTAGGACAATGGTAATATTATTAGGTGTAATTAACCTCGAAGGGACAAAGTCTTTTTGCGTGAAGCTAAAAAAAATATTTTTCAAGGGACAGTGGATAGAAAAGAAAATTGACAGCACTTCTTTATTTTTCAAGAAAAGCAGAAGATAAGCAGTGCCCATATAAGATAGTCTCAAAGGAAACCAGGATTACTTAATGTAAGAAGATGCATGGAGAGATCTCTGAAGAGGTTAACTTAAAAAAAAAAAAAATTAATTGAAGTAGAAATCCCAGAGATTTGGGTCAACAGAGTTGGGAGGGAGGTCAAGAGTACAGGATTGATGTGTTTGGAGAACATTTACAAAATATAGAAGCAAAGGTACATATTAAAATAATATATCATAAAATAAAATCATGTCCTTAAACTTACTTGAATATTCACTCCAATTTTAATATTACAGTTACTAAAATGGGCTCTTAATTAGGTCATTAAATATCCTTATAATTAGTGTCTTTTTCCTGAAATAAATGCCTTTAAAGTGTTATTAACTGAAACAGCTGATGCAAAATACTCATCATTTTGGAAAGCTCTATTTCAGCAATAGCTGGAAATAGGTTAGCATATGGGTATGCATGTGTGTGTGTGTTTATGTGTATATATACAAACATTTATTTAGATACATATTTATTTAGGAATATATGTGAATATTAACACTATTAAGCAGCAATTTATCTAGTATTTATGGGACATATATGTTGTAAGTACCTAGAAAACTGAATAAAGCAAGGATTTCCTCAAGAAGTTTAATGTGGAAATTAGGAATTTATGAACGGATAAATACACAACTTATATTAAACAACATAAAAGAGTGGTTCAGAAACATGGTGTTTGGAAACACAATTCTATATATCTGCAGATGGAAAAACATGTGTGTATGTCATAAGTATGTGATTATGTACACAGAATCTCATTTTTAGTCTCCTTTTGAGAATAAGTAGTATTAATTTTTATGTAATCAATATATGTTTACAGCCACATTTAACAACTTTCTTAATAAATATTTGCTGTATTTGCGGCATCTCCATCTGTTCTCCTTTCTAATAAAAAAGAAAAAAAAACACCTCGTTTCTCATTTGTATGAATTGAGTGGCGATTGGTTCCCATCTCTATATCATAGATGTGTACTTTTGTCCCCGGCTAAATAATAAACACTAATCCCAGTAGCTGATTCACAGATGTTCACATAAACAAAACAAAGGCAAATGCAATCTTCAATATGACTAATGTGCCAGATCTATTGGAGAAGAAATTCTCATTTTCTTTAAACTTACTGGCCATTAGGGTGTGAGTCTTAGGTCACCATGGCTGTAGTTTCTCACAGCTCTACTCTTCTGCACATGCTAATTTTTTCCCCTTAGATCCACTGCTGTTGACTATTCATTTGGCAAATTGCTACTAATACTTCATGCCAAAAATTCTTTCTATTTTTAAGAGAGGAACATAATTAAGGAGTTTATACTAAGTAGATGTAAGCGTTTCATTGTCTATATTTCTACTTGACTTGGCCTTTGCCTCCATTATAGTATAAACAATGAATAATTGTCTTACTGACTTACTGTTATTATAATGTTGATTTTTAAAAATATAATACTAAAATGTGTTAAGGGATGCATTATGATCAAGACAGGTTCTGTTTAAATTGTTTGAGGACCACACTCTTTTGTCTTTGTTCAGATGCATACCACTAAGACTACAAAGAGAGAATATTCAAATAATATAATCATGCTTAACGCAGTAAATATTTCTAATGACCATATATGAAACAGAAACAAAATAGTGAGCACAGTTGTCATGAACAGTTCACTGATTTCCAAGTTGGAAAAGGCCAAGGCAGCTTGGGAAATTTGCTTTATGCTTTCTACACAAGATGATAAACTAGAGCCTGGTTTTTTGCTGATGTGGGACTTACTATTTATAAAAAAAAGTTTGAAATAAGTTGGTGTACACCTTTTCTTGGAACTACAGTTTATCAGCAGCTGTGTGCTTAGTGGGAAGAAAACACAAGGTGCCTTCTAATGAAGCCCTGAGTCAAGCTTCCACTGGACATTAGTGTCATGGACATGTCTGGAATGTCTCCATTCCAGATGTCTGTGAGTTGGGAGCCCCTGAAAATGAAAACATAACAAGATTCAGGACTGGGGACTCTGGAGAACAATCACAAAACCACTAAACAAGAAAGGGAGACCACAAAGGGACAGAGGAAAACTTAAAAGTCAAAATCTGATGCTTAAAATGATCTTGCAAAGCAAAATTCCATATATGTGAAAAAAACTAACATATTATAACAGATTGTATGTTTTAATGGAGATAATAAAAACATGATTTTAAAATTACTTTCTTTAAATGAAATGAAAATAATGGTGGCATCTCTAACACTTAAAAATTAATGTATGTAATGCTTCAAAGATATAAATGAAATGCTAATACTCAAAAATAAAAGAAATTAGTAAACATAATCTGAAGACATTAAACAAGAAAGACAAATATGAAAAAAATAGAAATCTTGGAAATAAAAAATATAGCTATTGAAGTTTAAACTCCAGTCTGGACATAGTCAAGAACTCACTAAACATAGTATATATATATATATATATATATATATATATATATATATATATATATATACACATACATATATACACACACATATATATATATATATATATATACACACATATATATATATACACACATATATATGTATACATGAATATATATATGTATATTTTTAAGTGAATATAAACCAAAAACTATAAATCTTGGAAATAAAAATATAGTCTGAAATTAAAGCTTTAGACTTGATATATTCAAATAATCAGTAAGTTAGAAGGTTATACTGAGAAATTCACCAGATTATGGCATAAATAGAAAAAAAAGAGATTAACAAAATTATGAAAATGTAACTAAGAGAATTGTAAAGTAATGTGAGGAGCCAACATAGATCAAGTAGATATTTAAGGAGAGGAAAACTGATTGGTTATCAGAGGAAAATATTAATAGATGTAATGTCTGATGCTTTTTCAGAATTAAAGGTAGACATAAATTGTTATAATAGAAGCTAATTCCAAAAAGAAAGTAGGAGAATAAAGATTTTATTCTAGAAAACAAACAAAAAATCATAGACATATCAAGGACAATACTATAAAACTACCATAATGAAAAGATAGATAATCTACAAAGGAAAAATGATCTGACAGCCAATTTCTTATGAGCATCAATAGATGGTAAGAAAAACAGAGAGATGTTTTCAAAGTGCTAGGGAAAATAAACAGCTGAACTAGAATTGCATGCACAGGTAAAATATAGTCGCATTGATGGATGACATGGAAAAATAGTGAAGAAGAGAAGTGTTACCAAGCCCAAATTCATACCACTCACCACAGGACAGGCCAATAAATTGAGAGATGAGTTGTTGGGTCAAGGAATAATGACTTTATTTGGAAAGCCAGCAGACTGGGAAGAGGTGGACTAGTGTCCCAAAGAAGTTACCTTCAATATGGAGTGAGGTTTGTTCTCTCTTACAGAAGGGCAATATGGAATGTCAGGATATGATAGATAGGATAGTCAGAGAACTTAAATAGTCAGAGAAGGCCTCTCACTTAAGCCAAGATGGCTTGATTGACAATATGCTTCTTATTAGAGAAACAAATAATACGTGACAATGGAGAATTAGGATCAAAGTAGTGAGTAATATACAAATTAGTGCTAAAGGATCAAGTATCTCATCCAAAACTAATCCTAAGTATTGTTTAAGATGATGAATTTACAAGAGGAAAGATCCTTGTGAGAATGATGTTTGCTAGACTACAAATTTCTATGACAGGACACTGTTAAGATGTTTTAAGAAAGTAACAAATTATTTTAAAAAATCAGAACAAGTGAGTCATTAGTAGAGATGGGGAAAATCTAAGATCATCAGAAGGAAAGAACACATTTGAATTAACAAACGTACTATCCTACTAATCATTAGACTCTCAAAATCTATGGTGATAACATTAGGAGTCTAGCAATAGGACAAGTTCCAAAGTTTCAATAATCAATTTTAAAAACAAAGAAGGGAAGAAAATAATTAAAAGAAGTGATTTACACACTCATTAGAGAGGGAATTAATGAGAAATACTTAGTGTTTTTTTTTTTCAGCACAACCTAGAAATTAATTTTGTATATATAGACTTAATGCAGTAAAAAAATACAAGTTTTCCATTAATTAACTTATATAGCAACAGAGTGACCACTTGGTGTCTAAAACTATTTTTTTTAAAACAATGGGGATACAAAATTACACAAATCAACAGAAAGTATTTTGTCATAGGTTCTATATCTTAAACAGTAGTAGAGAGGGAGGTAGGCAATAAATAAAATAAATAAGTTAAATATAGTGTAGGTTAGATTACAATAAATGCTACATAAAAATACTGAACAGGAAAGGGGAATAGAAAGTCTTAAAGATGGGAAAACAGAATTTAGATGAAATGGTTAGAAAAGCCGTCATGGAACAGGTGACAATAAATTATGACCTAAAGAATGAAAGTGCATCATGAAGCTGTCCTCCTTTATTTTTATCATGCCCACTCTATGTTCCACAAAATTTCACATTTCACCCTGTTTCACAATCACATTTCAGAACATGCTAATTTCTTTTTCAATTTAGTACTTCTCCTACCTAGAATGTTCTTCTTCAAAATTCATTGAAATTATATTATCAGATATATATGATTTTATATTTTACCATGTAATGCTGTTGTAAAAATTTAGGAAATACAACCAACTATTTTAAGTACATTTAAAATCCTACCTTTTCTTTAAGATCCAGTTAAAAATGATTTCCACCCAAATTCTTGCTTGTGTCCTTAGAAGGATTTTTTGGCTTCTTTTATTGCTAATTATTTACCTGCCTGTTTCCCACATTACACTGGAATTTGTATCCCTTAGTTATCCTCATATACAACAGAGTTTTGTAAAGTCCTCTATTGATATTAAGAGCCAAAAACATTGACAGGACAGAAGAACCCAAGGGATGGACAAATTACCAAAATCTCAAGAAAGTAGTGTATGGAGAGGGCCCTTGAAAGATGTTGAGAGGTGTTGTTAAATGTATAGTCAGTTTAGAGAGACCTGGAAGGGAGGCTGAAGAGAAAACAGATACATGACTCTACTCTCTAACCTATCTCTCACTGGTGCCTTTGTTATATTTTAGTAGAATCAGGAGCAGGAGGACGAGTCCAGTTCATTTAAATCAGCTTCCCTGGCCACAAAGCAGGGTTGACAATTATGAAGGACAAATCCAAAGGGGAAAACAGAAGATATAGAGAACATATGTCCATACTAAACCTGAGAATACTTAATATTCATGAGCCCAACTAATATTCTTGAATTACTGTTTGGATATATACAGCAAAATGTGTACAGTCACAGATTAATTAAATTTTTTTTTCCATTTTTGAGTATCGATTCCCTGTCAACAGCATGAATCATACTGAGAGGAATAATTTATCATTATCACATATTTCACATGTATAACTGAAAAACATTATCCTCAACAGTTTTCTTCTTAAATCTGGTGATATTATATTGTCCAGAGTTTACTTTTAAAGGTTAACAATTGAAAATAAAATCTGATTGTACATATACAGATTTACCCATAAAATTCTCATTACAGGGTCTTTAACAATCTCCTTAGACAAGAGATTTATGGGGAAGGCTTTTGTCTAATGGAGTGAACTCCAATACAAGTCATAGGAAACTCACAAAATTCTAAGAAAACTTTATTGGCAGAAATGCCACCAACTTGTATTGAAAGGGATAAAGTTTGTGCCTAATGCATAATGCGATGAGACTTTGGGGAGGATTTGGGCAAGTAGGGAATTTCATTTTTCATTTTATAGTAATGGGACATAGGATTGTGGCAGATTGTATTTTCCAAAAGAAGACACTGAACATTTCTGGTTCTTGTATTCTTCCAGAACCTGTCACTCTTTCATCAACATGGGCATTCTAGTCCCCCTTCACTGGAAATTGAGCAGCCTTTGTGAGTGCACTGACCAATAGACTACATTGGGAGTGATGCTACCTGACTTCTGATTCCAGTCATAAAAGCTGATATGGCTTCTGACTGAATCCCTCACTCGGGATATATGGAACCCAGCCTCTATGTCATGAGAAAGCCCACACCATGTGAATGTGTTCCTTCCAATGGCTACAGATCCAGATGACAGGCAGCATCAACCTCCAGGCATATAAGTGAACAAACTTTCAGATGATTCTAGACCCCAGATTTTGAATGCCCCTAGATATTGCTGAATGAAAGAAGGACATGCTGGCCCTGTGGAGCATTGCCCAAATTACAGATCAGTGAATAAAATGAATGTTGTTGCTTCAAGCCATTAAGTTTCAAGATTGTTTATTAGGTAGTAGTAGATAACCAAAATAATTTTCATATTATTGAGGAAGCACTCAATAAATGTTTAGCAGTTATTATTAAAAAGGTAGAATCAATGTTCTCTTTCAATACTCTGTGACTCCAAAACATGTATTTTTAATCCCTGTGGTGTAACAGTATCACTTCTCGTACTCGGTATTTTCAACACACCTCATTGTTAAGTTTCAGTGTGCTCAGATATGATATAAAGATAACCAACACTATTTGCTTAGTTGCTACTATTTCCTGGGGCAGGAGGAATAAGTCAATCTACAAATAACAGTGGATTAAACACAACAAAACAATATATAAATTATCATATTCTGTAGGGATCAATTTCAATACCAAGAAGAAATGGAAATAGGGCAAATATGCAACTGTCAGTATGGAGATTAAAAATAGACTTTGAGCTTCATGAGGGCCTGGACTCTTCATTGTCCCCCAAATCAAGCACGATTCCTCACACATAATAGGCATTCAATAAATAAGTAAGAAATCCATGGATCTCAGGGTAAAACAAGGGAGCAACAGGTTTGAACCTTCAGTGCAGAAAGTTTTTGAGAAGTGAAATTTGGAATTCGTCTCATTTGAATGTCTCTTTTTATAGACTACTGCAGTGCGTGGGATAAAGTGAATTACCTAAGTTTGAGCCCATGTTTAATTTATTTAGTTCAGGCTTATGATTAGAGAAGTCTCAACTCTCAGGCCACTTGTTAATATTTGTCTTTAAGGTTACTTCTAGCTTCAACAGTCTACAATTCTCAGTCTTGTTACCTGTACTACATTTTCCTCTTGGCCTCTTCCAATTAATTTAAGAGAAAATAGTTGCTATTTGCTTTCTCAACAAAACCATTTGTTGGTACAGATGAACCGGTTTTCAGGGCAGAAATAGAGACACAGATGTACAGAACAAACATATGGACCCCAAGGGAGGAAAACCGTGGGGGTGGGGGTGGGGCAGGTGATGGTGGTGGGGATGAATTGGGATATTGGGATTGACATATATACACTAATATGTATAAAATAGATAACTAATAAGAGCCTGCTGTATAAAAAAA
This sequence comes from Balaenoptera physalus, assembly GCF_965194825.1. Taxonomy (NCBI): domain Eukaryota; kingdom Metazoa; phylum Chordata; class Mammalia; order Artiodactyla; family Balaenopteridae; genus Balaenoptera; species Balaenoptera physalus. The sequence continues at coordinate 54,235,602 of NC_138899.1, read as the reverse complement.
ATAAATAAAATTCAACAAAACCATTTGATAAGTTTTGAAGTTTCAAATGTGTTGCACTGGCACTGCAATTATTGGGGTAAATTTTAGCAATCAGCATAAGACCCCTTCTGTGATATACCTTTTACTATTTTCACTGCTTTTGTAATTCTCTCAGTTCTCTTCTCCTTCCACGTTTTACAATTGTTTGCACAGTCTATAGATCTGTGATGACTAAATGCTCCTGGGAACCCACATTTCTGATTACTTTGCTACTGCATGAAAAAAGCTCCTGTGCTTTCTGGTGAAACGTTGAATTGATTTTTCATTCTGCTTGGTATGAATAAAGCACAGTCAATCCCTTCTGGTCATTAGTGGTATTTGTCCACTCTCTGCTACACTCTCTCTCTCTGTCCTTGGATACAAATTCCTTTCTATCTAATTCAGAAAATTGTTGGGGTTTGGCTGAGGATTACACTATTTAAAATGTTTTCCCTTTATAGCTGCAGTTGAGTTATATTTAAACCATTTGCAAAATTTACATAGCTGTTTTTAAAAGCAGGGCATTGTTTTAAGTTTTTAAGGTTTTTTTCACCAATTAATGCTTCATATAAATATTGTATTTCTTTAGAGCCTCTAATAATGAAATAAAAGATAGTTCCCAAGCATTTGCTCAGGAATCGAAACAACTGTTTTTGCTCTTCACTTTACTTTCCCCTCTCCCAGATCAATACCTTTTTTCTCCTTCTCACTCTGAGTAATAGACCATCACAAGTTCCCCAGTGAAGGCTGGATGAGTAAATGGATCCACTCTCCCACTTTCAGGAAAATGTCATATCAGTGTCTGATTACTCTTCCCATTGCCTTATATTTCAAGCTTTTAGCCTTTCTTTCTTTTGTTTCCTTCCCTCCTTCCTTCCTTCCTTCCTTCCTTCTTCCTTCTTCCTCTCTCTCATTCTCTTTCTCTTCTTTTTTCTGTCCACCTTTTCCTCTCTGATTAGGATGCAATTCAAAACATGGACAGAGCCACAAGTTGGGAAGTTGAAATGACCTAGACAAAATATCTTCTACGTTTTGAAAAGTAACAACCATGTAAATGACTGTTTGGGATCTATTATCTTTTCAGGAGAAGTATTTGTTGATTTTGTTTTCTACGAGTGGCTATTTTTTTGGTTTATTTTTAATTGTGGACATATTTTCTATATAAACAGTATAACTGAAACCTACAATCTTTAGTTTCATAAGCATTAGATTGAAGAACCTGAATTCAATTTACCAGTGTGTCACAAATTATGTTGAGAGGACCAGTAGTTCCATGAGTATTAATAAAAGTTAGTTATTTTTTAAATGAGATTTACTGTTTACATATGTTTAGGAAGTGTTAAATTAAAATAAGAAGGGTTTTCTTTTATTGTAAATTTCTGAGACTCCTTAAATTGACAGTGTTTATAGCTGTTCTCTAAGCCCTATTTGAACTTAATAATCACAAGTTATTTGACCTTATAAAATATTGTTCATAAACCATATCACGAGACTAGTGTTTCATGGAATTCATATCAGTAATGTATCCAAAATTATATGTCAAATAAAATTCACTTTAATAATTCTAAAAAGTATTTGTTTATACTTGGTCAGAGTGAAAAGAAGTGTAAAATAGATCCCTGAAGTGATATTTGATATCTGAGATAACCAGTATTTTTCTGCATCTGTCATTTTGATCATGAATGTAACAATATAACTGCTCCATATTCAAAGGAATAACTTATTTCAAGTTAGAGTCTTGATATTTTTAGTTACATTTATCACACATTTCTCATTGGCTTTAAATTTTCCCCTTGTCTATGATAGAGTAATTGCTGGCTACCTACAATGTGCTGAGACTCATACTATTTGCTTTTTAGTGCACTTTGGTCTTCTGATTGGTGGAAATTTCTCCCAGTACAGTCAGGCTCTCTTCCAATACCTTCACTATAATTCTGGCCCAGTATAGCAGAAAACTCATGGAAAAGGCTGTAATCCCAAGTAGTGTAGTTATTTAGACACAAGTGCTGCTCCCTCTGGCTCTGTAAATGATTTCTTTACCCACTGAGAATATACAAGACACTCACCCTCCTTATACAACGATGTGCCTATGTTTCAGCCACACTCTCATATTTTTGCCTTTTATTAAAACACTTCTCTTTGTCTCTATTTGTTGAAAACATCTTTTCATCCAAGTTACCCTTCAGATGAGACTTCATCTAAGAATGTTCCCCAGTGCTCCAAATGCAAATTGATCAAGTCCATCTCTTTTTTCCTATAGTACTTTGGACTCCTTTTCTATCTCCTTAACTACATCATCTGTTGCTAGACAACAAGAAACATGCCTTTTTATGTCTGTATCTTTATCACCAGTCTTTCACTTCATCTAACATGTACAGGAATTCAGTAAATACTTCTTGATCTGAACTAATTTTATTCAGTAAAATTTTTATTTGTTGTTTTTTGTTGGAAGATACAGTTTTGTTCTTAAGTATTGGCATCTCTGCTGTTAAGTTCCTTTTTTGGTTTGTTTCTTTCTGTCATAAGAAATTTCAAGCTTTTTTAAACTCAATATGACAACTGAAGAAAAAATAATTTTAATAAATAGTTTTCATTAGCAATGATTGTGAAGTGCTTTTCAGGTTTAAAGTGCTATCATACATATTGTGAAATAATACTCAATATAATTGAAGTGGGACACAATTACCCAGTGCAATGAAAAAACAAAATGGTATTAAGATTTAAGACACCATCCCCTTCAATCTCCACAAACACTTGTCATCTAAATATGACATACATATTTAATCATTCTTTCTAAGTTCTAAATAACTTATTCCTACAGTTATTCATTTTATATATACTTGGTTACTAGTTAAATTAGGCTCTCTTCAATCTGGACTCTCATTTTAGAAACACACATAGTCTTATAACAAAATCCATTCTTCAATACTTAAAATAATTTAACACTTTCATTTTTCCCTAGAAAATAAGATGCCACTCAAATCACTTAACTTGATGATTATGGGACTGGATTTAAAAATTATATGATTTTGATTTTACAACTCTATTTTTTAATTTTATGTAAAATATATCATTGGTTTATGTTTATCTTAGTAAATCAAAGGCTATTTGGAAAAGTAAACAAATAATCCTCAAGAATGGAATTTATGAATATCCTGAAAAAAAATAATTTGAAACATTTCTTAAGGACCTTAGTGTAGAACAGTTTTTCAAATGGGAAATCAAATGTTTAATCATTGTTTTTAAAAGGTTGGGGACAATTTTTAGAAATGAAAGTTTACTAAGTAAATGATACAACATTTGAATTCCACAATGAACATTATTCCTATTTTCACACAGAACTATTTTACTTACTCTAATAATGGTAAGAGTCATAGGATATCATGTGTAATTTTTTGAAAATGCTTTGAATAGGAAGTGTGACCACTCCCTAAATAAGGTTAAGAAATAGGGTTAATTATCAAATCTGATACATTCCAAACTTTACTTATAGAATCTTTGAATCATAAGAGCCTCTGGAGTCATCATCTGAGTCAATGTTGCATCTGAAAGAGAATCTTTTCTGTGACCTCACTGACAATCACTGCTTGAACATTTCCAAAGTTGAAATCTCTGTTTTGTTGTTGTTTGCTTGTTTGTTGTGTTTTGTTTGTTTCCCAGTTTTGTGAACCTAGTGTATTTTAGTGATTTTTTAGCCTAATTATACGCCCTATAATTTCCTGCTGTTATTCTACTTACTGAAAGTATATCAAATAAATCAAACCCATTTTCCCACATAAAGGTCTTTCAAAATATACACCAGCTCTAGCAAAATAAATAAATAAATAAATAAAAGACACCCAACTAAATGTGAATTTCAAATAAACAACAAATAACTTTTTACCATAAGTATGCTCCATGCATTTTTCCCATGCAGTGTCAGGCATGCTTATACTTCCAAATTATTTACTGTTTTTCTAAAATTCAAATTGAACTTGGAATTCTATATTTCATCTGACAACCCTATCCAAGACTGTTTTCTATTCTAAACTCTCTCTTGTTTCTTTAGGTTTAGTCTAAAGATACACATTTAAATTATTAGGAAAGAGCAGTATTATGTGCTTTCAAGACTCATAATCACCCTGGAAATGTTGCATTTATGACCACGTGAAATTACCACAATCATCAGAATAGTCCAACGAAAAGGAATGTTGGGACTGTAACTTTCTTTAATTCTCCATCAATGTAGTTTAAGATTCAATGTGTCTTTTTTATTTGTTTGCTTCTTTGAATTTTGCAATGTCATAATACTGCCTATATGCATTTTTCCTGTGTCAACTGAAACACTTAATACCACCTATACTCCTAAGTCATCATTCCATCATTCTATATAAACATATGCCATGGATTTTAAACCTACATGCATCACTATCCACTTAGTCTTCATATTTAACTCAAACCAAATAATTTATGTAGTGATACTTTCCTTTACTAAAAGTGTTCTCTCCTTTTCAAAGCTTTCATAATGACTGACTTTATGCAGAGCACTACCTTATTTCTTTTCAAATATGGTTAATTTAAAAAATGTTCACCTTTTCAAATAAGTCTCAGGAGCACATTCATCTTGTAATATTCAAGTTTTATCCATTTAACTAGTAAATCAAGGTAAAATATTCTTTTATTATTATTACATTCCTTTTACATTATTTCTTCATGATTTTTATTTTTAATGAGGAGATTTGTAGAACTTTTTATATTTTCTGAAAACAATTATATATAGGAATAATGCACTTTGCAATGCACAGTTACTGAGAAAACACTACTTTAGTGGTGCTCTAATATTCCTTATGACCCACAAATCAGCTACTTTTGGCAATTTATAGGAAAATGTATACTCTAGGCCACAAATTATACATACATGAAGATATTTTAATATATAAATGACCTACAATTGACATTTAGATAATTATTTACAGAAAATTTTGGTAGGTCAGTGAAGAAGTAGGAACAAGGCTTATTTTGCTTTTGTTGGACAAGCTGTCCTCTAAATATAGATGGTTAGCTCATATTCTTGTGGCTTAGAAACCATTAAGTCTAGAGTTGTGTACAAGCTACTAAAATGGCCCAATACATATTTCCCTACACTATGTTAATTTCTGATGGTAGGTTAAAATTTTATTTTAATTTATTAAAGCCAAATTTTTAAAATTTATTTAATTGGCAGATGGAAATCTAATCAAAGTTTCAACTACATATAAGTTTTCCAGTAACAACCCTGTAGGATTGAAACACAGAAGTGAGCCATTTTGAATACCTCTGTGAATAATTTGTTAGACAGCAATTTCAAAGCTTTCACAGCACTAATATAAATTTAAAATGAATTTTGGTAAACTTATTGAGGTTATGTGAAAGTTAATGCATTTTTAAACAGATAATCCTACCTTCCTGAATAGAACATCAATTGCTTGGAAGCAGGATAAGAAATCAGTTTTAGAATTTACTTCCTGATAGTTCAAATAATACCACAAATGAGCATATTTTAAGAGATAGAAAAAGAGACCAAAAGTTATGATTTTCTTTGAACTTAAGCATTTTCTAAGAATTCAAAATTTAATACGCAATTATTTTGATATATACAAGAATAAATTTTGAAGATGGTTCTATTTAATTCATAACCCAAATGCTTAATGTAGAAAATGAAACTTTCAATAACATATCCCATCTTTTTTTTCTAATACTGACTTTTGTGGAATTATCTTTGAATGTGTCAACAATTTATGATTTTCAGTTGTCAAAGAAAATTTTCAACAGACGGAGTTAAACAGGAAAGGGAGACTTTCAGGACTATTGTAATAGGGGAGAGAGAGATTGAATTCAGCCCCCCTGAAACAAAAGGTAATGAGGGCAGAGGGAGAGGATTTTTTAGCTAGTGGAAAAGTATTGAAGGGCTTGAGTGGGAGAGGTTGATAAATATGATTAGGCCATCTGTGTTTGTTGATTGTGGCTTATTAAATTAGGTGCCTACCCTTCCACAGAGAGTGTGAGAGAGGGGTACTTACTCCTACAGTGATTACATTTCAAAGGGATGTCTCCCAGGTCTTTGAGAAAAACATTCCTGGGTTGTAAATTCGCAAAAAGCTAGGAGAAAATTTACATCTAAAGGGAGAAGAGAAAGAATTTAGTTGCAATTTTTGAAAGTAAATGCTCTAAGAAAAGGGAGATCAGGGGCCTAAGTCAAGAAGAAGCTTGTGTAAAGCTTAATCAAGAAGAGGGGATGTTAAGGCCATCATCATCCCATTTAAAAAAATGGAATGCAAAACAATCCACTTCTAGAAATCTTCAGTTGGCTTACTACATCACAGATATGTCTTTCACTTGTATTTATGAAACATGAAAAATGTATTAGATATAGGATGAACCAAAGGAGACTGTTTAACAAAAGATCTTCAATTTTTGCTAATGAAGTACTAACATTTTGGTTATTATTTTTTCATGGCCAATAGATTTATTTCAACAAATTAGTTCCAAAAGAGAATATGTTTGTCTATATAGGTTGTGATGTGTTTAATAGTGCTCATCATAAGATTACTATGAAATCCTTGAAATATATAGACTCTTCCTATTGTCCTGTGATCTAAGATTGCTACAACTATTTTAGCTACCCAGATACTATATTTCCCATTTCTAACAATTTTTATTTTAGCTATACCTAAAAGATAAATAAAGACCAACTTCCAGGAAAGAGTTTTAGCATATTTTTAAATTTGGTGAAGACCTCATTATAATTTTAGAACTCCCTGTGGATCATTTTTCATATCATATTTCATACTTATTGAGATTGGGCAATTCATGTAATTGAATAGTAATATCCAAAACTTAATATTAATGATTAATACTGACATCATCTCAGTGACATAGGCTTATCCACATTCTACAGATGAAGAAACTGAGGCAGAGATTAGTTAATTAACTTCCCAAGGTCACACACTGTGCCATGCTGCATAAAAAACTGAAGAAGAATTGGTGCTAAGTTAACTATCAACTGTCCAGCTTCATCACCTAAAGAGATGGAAGGTCACCATGAGAAATGTTTCACCGCCCTTCCATGAAAAATTTCTCTATAGTCATTCTTGACTATTTTGACCATAACCTTTCTATATCTGGAGTTCCTTTAGAAATGTACCTCTTTTCTATATTATACAATTGGTTGTTCCTATTAAACTGAAAATCCAGCTTTTGCTTCCTGGCCATGTACTTGTGGTATTGTTCAAATTTTTACTCCTGGTTGTATTGCATTTTCTGTTTTATTTCTGTTTCTGTTTCTTCTTTTTCTGTCTATCTCTAGACAGAACTTGACCAAGTACCTGTTAAGACATCAGATTTCTAGAGTTTCACTATCTGTGCTGAACCATTTTCTATTATCTCCATCTTTCTTAAATCAGAACTTGAGTAGCATTACCTGTTAGAGCCTGCACCTGCAGGTGTGGCACCTGACAGGTCTTACCTTACTCTAGCCCCAGTGAAGCCCTACCACAGTCATAGAACCACATGGTACTTTCTCAAGGGCCCATACCCACAGTGGTGAAAACAAAATACATGGTAGATCGGAGAATAATGATTGATATTGTGTTTTAGTACTGTCTGAAAGACTCTTCCTCCTCCCTTTCTTGTTACTTGGATAACTCCCACCTAACAATCATGTCTCAATCTATTCTCTTTCATCCGGAAGTATTCTCATGCCACTTGTCCACTTTTTTCTCCAACCTCAATTCCCAAATATCTCAGCTGCTGCTGTTACAGATTTTATAGATCTTGTCCTTGTCATCTTGTGGCACTTTGACATTCTATTGGTATCATTTATTTGTCCATCTTCCCTACCAATAGAGGTTTCATTGTACTGCCAGAGCTTAGCATGGCACACATCACTGTAGTGATAAACTAATGCTCACTGAATGAATGAATAATACAATTAATCTAAAAAATCACGGAAAGGAGTAAATAGATCAACTATTAAAAGTGGTAGTGGGATTTAGTAAAACAACTGAAATGTTATGAATGGGACAAAGTTTAGTTCAGTCACAAATTTACTGTTCATCCAACAGATATATAATGGACATTATTTGCCAGGGACTGTACTACTCACTATGGATAGAATAGTAACTAAATCAGTGCCTTTAGGTACAGTCCACTTTATGTCCCACTGAGAACAACAATAAACAAACATATAATCTCAATAAAGTGTGACAATGTGTTTGTATACAGTGTTTCAGGAAAACATTGAAAATAGGTGGCTCATAAAGACTAAGGGAAGCTTTATAAATATGCATCAGCTAAAAACTGATTGATGAGTGCAGTTAAAGCTGCTGCAAGTCATAAAATACAAGTGTCCCAAGGAGATAAAAGGCAGTGTATGCAAATGTCTAGAAATAGGTTGAAATGATACATTCTAGAAAATTGGAAATAATTCAGAATGGATAAGAAAAACAAGATGGGATTAGGTAATACAGCAGGAGTCAGATTATTAAGAAGCATGTAAGAACATTAAGAGGTTTGTGGTATTTTTTTCCTTAGTGTAACAGGAACCCATAGGTGCTTTAAACAGAGGAACTCCAAGATGAGGTTTTCATTCTAGAAAGAACATTCTCCCTGCAGTGTGGTAAATACACTGGAGGTATCCATCTCTGGGAGCAGACAAAATATACTGCAGTAATGTTTATTAGAAATGATGACCTTCTGAAATAAGAATGTAGCCATGCAAATGAAATACACAGTTTGAGATTTTGTTGATTGGATATGTGGTATCTGAGTGAGGAAGGAATCAGGGATGACACCCATATTTCTGCCTTGGAAATTGGATAGATATTTGTTTCACCCAGAAAAGACAGGTAACTATTCAGGTTGAGGGAAGTGGATGTGAGAAATGATGTGTTCAGTTTCATAAATTCTGAGTGTAAGGTACTTTTGAGATGTCCTGTAGTCCTGTAGGTAAGAATATAGAGAACTCAAGGTGTAAATATGTATCAGTAAGCCACAAAAAATTAGATAAATGTGAAATTGTTGTAATGTTAGAGTAGAACCTAAGGAACACCCACATTTAATTGGTAAGTGAAGAAAGAGAAACAGAGAATATGTCACTATAGACCTGGTTCTCAACCAGGGTCCTTATTGCCAATCTTGCCCTCAAGGGGATATTTGTCAATATCTGGAGTCATTTTTTATTGTCACAACTGAGGGGTGCTGGTTAAGTGTGCCACTGACATCTAGTCTGTAGAGGCCCAGGATGGGCCAAGGATGCTGTTCAACATCCTACGGTGCTCAGGACAACACCACACAACAAAGCATGATCTAGTCCAAAATGTCAATTGTGCTGAAGTTGAAAAATCCTGCCATAGAAGAAGAAAAAAAATGAATATGTAATATCTGAAAGCAAAGAAAAGATACCATTTTGAAGGAGAAAACAGAGGATATATATATATCTATATATATATAGCTATATATATATCTATATATCTTGAAAAGAATCCACTGTGGAAATAGTTTTAATGGATTAGTTGGAGTATTAGATGGCAGGACAGTGAGATGTAAAGTGATTGTTAGGAAGTGAAAGAAGGCTTTCCTTGAAGTTTAACTACAAAAGAGTAAGGGGATGGGGAGGTGATGGAGAAAAAAGAAGTTGCAGTAACAGGAGGGAAATAAGGAAGAAGCAAGGCAAGGCATTATATATATATATATACACACACATATATATATATATTATTTAAAGAAACAAATATTAATGGAAATAAGCTATGAGATAGGAAAAAATAAAAATAGAATGGATCATCAAAGGAACAGAGAAAAGGAGCCAGGAGGTAGAAAGATATGAATAAAAAATGGATAATGAATGAAGCAATGGAAAGAGGTGGGATCAAACCTATAAGTCAAGAGAAATACAATTTCCTCTGAGGAAAGAAGGATGAAAGAATGATTATAGATTCAGCTGTTGTATAACATTGTGGCATTTAATTAAGACAGTTCATGTCTTTGTGAATTTGTAGATGAAGACATCTACTGAAAATGGGGGAGGGTGGTGAAATAGGAGATTGGATTATAGGGGGATGGATTTACAATATCCATCTTGGGCAACAGGGGAGGGATCGACCAGGGAAACAGAAAAGAATTATGCCTAATAACTAAGGTGATAAAGTTGCCAAAGACAAAGTGAAATTCTGAGCGTAGAGGCTGTTCCACATCTTTAACTTGCAACCTCTGCTAAAATCATCTATGCATTATGTCTTTTATCTTTATATATTCTCTTACCCCCTCATACTCCACTTGTCTTATACATTTTTTTCTGAAAGCTAATCTTTTTACCTGGCACTGGTGAATATCAGTTTTAGAAGGGAAGGACTAGAAAAGTGTAATAAACTATTTCCATGAATATGTGATTAATAAATCATAGTTTAGTGCTGAATCTCTGAAAGCAGTTGAATGTTAGCCCTCTCCATAGATTTTCATTAATATCTCTGCCCAATTTCAATATAATCATCCTATTTCATATGGACAATCCGTATTTTGAATCAGCCTAAAGATTTGAGGCTTCTGAGCAGAGTTTAACACACATTCCCCTTATCTGAAAATACTGTCAGAAATGTTATTTGGATTATAAGCAGAGCTTTCATTTGTGGAGCCCACGGCTTTCTGTGTCATAAATATGCACCTATAGTCGCCTTAGTAAGGTTCTTCTAAGTACATTTCATGGTACTTTTCATATGCACTGGATTTGATTTGTTTTAGAGCATAATATAAATTCTCTGCTGTGATACATGATAAAGGAAATACTTTTTAAGAAATCTGTGTTGGTTAGGAGGCTGTGCGCATCGCCAAGCCTCATGATTTATTAACTGCTTAAATAATCCCTTATCATTATTGTTTGTTTTTATACATAACCACGCATCAGGTACTCAGCACTGTATCTACCTTTCTTTGCAGTGTCTCTTAGTCTGTGCATTTGCCCTCAGTTACTTTTGTGAATTCTTCTGGAAGATAATGATAGCGTTTCATATTCCATACCACTAACCACACCACCTGCCACAGAATACAAATGTGTAGAAGGTGGTGGTTTCATTATCTTAGGGTCAGTTGAATTTCAAGAGCTTTAAAATTACCTCTATCAATGATGCAAGTGTCAGCTAAGTTTTCATAAATCTTTAGGAACAGCCACAAGTTACTTCTAGGACATCTTCCTATACGTCATTCAGCTGCCAAATCTACTATCATTGTCTGGTTAAAGAATTTCCACAACTAAACGCAGTGCTATACTTGTGGTGTATACAGTTGTTTTTTGATAACTTAAAATATGATTAACCCAAAGCTTCCGCAGAATCAATCCACACTTATGCTATTTATACAAAATCAGACAGAGAGAATATAGTACAAGCAAACAGAAGAAAGCATATACAAATGCATCTATTATAAACAACACATACATGAGATGGGAGAATTGCAGTGCTTGTTGTCAGAATTACATTACTAAATGTGGGCACAATGAAAGCCCAGGCATTTGGCAAGGTGACTTTTTCAGAATAAATTAGAGTTGACAAGTAGTGAATTCAGCCAACCAATAAGTATAGTGTAAAATTTCTCATAATATGCAGTCAAACTCAGATGTTTCCCTTTCAATTTCCAATAAATTTGACCATATGTTCCTTTTGCTGAAAAGCTAAATTATGAGGGTTTGCTTTTGCTTTTCTTTTCTGTAAACTACTGCCATTATTTAAAGTTGATGACATTTTTTAAGAATGAACTGTGACCCATTCTCAAAAGGTAATGTGGTATTTAAAAGACAAAATAGCTTCTTTGTGTATTAGGAAGTAAATAGCTTTTGAAAAAGCCATCAGCACCACAGGATACCCATCTCATCCTATAAATATCTATCATGTGACCTCTTTCAACTGCATAGCAGTTTATATTAAGTGTGTCCTGATATTCCTAGTCCAAAAAAGAGGCTCAGCATGGGAGTTGGCAAAATATATTTAAAGGAAAGGTGAAATGAATGAAGTTTGCTTAAACTTGAAGAGGATTTTTCTAACGGCAAAAATGTGTATACTATAACTAATTTGATAGTAAATATTGAATATTTAAGCTTATTAATAATTTAAACTCCTATTTATCTTATAGAACTTAAAATATGTTAATTGAAACAAAAGAATATCATTGAGATTGGAAACAAAAATATTAAAAGGTAAATAAATATAAAAATATTTATTATCTATAATGCTGAGATTGGCAATATCTCCCAGGTGTTCACTAATAGTGAGCTTCATGATTTGAACCTTAGAGTTGAACCATCAATGCTACCCAAACACAGATAGAACCGGACAACTGCAGGCCTTCCTGTGTTAGTTCCCTTGAATTAATTAAACAAGGAGGCAAATTAGTCTAAGGTGGCTTTAGACCTCAGCAGCCTAAGGCAGCAAACCAAAGCCTAAGTCTCCAAATGGTTCAGGATTAAGAAACCAAAACCTAAGGATAAGCAATCAAAAACAGTCAACTAGCCTTTTCCAAATAAGGCAAATGCTTAAGTCATAGCCAATCAGATAATTTCCTTGCTTTTCTTCTGCCTTTTCTCTATGAAAGTCTTTCCCCTCCTCACTCGTGTTGGTGGAGGGCTCCAAATCACTTCCTTTATGGTGCTGCCTGATTCCAACTGATTTTTGCTCAAATGAACTTTTAAAATGTTTAATATTCTTTCGTTTATCTTTTAATAGTTCATACCTCTATATAACTTCAGCATGGAGCCAACGACCAGGAAACACAAAGCCTAATGTAAGCTGGATCACAAAGTCAAAGAAAGGAAGACAAGGTTGAGCTGTAAACCTCCAGGTCACAGACTCAAAAGCTCCAAGCTGAAAAGAAGAAAGGGGTGGAGTGAACCCAGAAGTGTAACACTAATGGTTGTCCCTTCAAAGAGAAGGAAACATCAGGAGCAAGGACTAAGTGATCTGCCCCCCCACCCCATGCCTTTTTGAGTGGTTTTTAATTGGCATGTTTGAGCCATTTTCTTTTATTTTGACTTCAATTTGTTTGATGTATTTCTATCATCATATTTTGTGGCTTTTATTTGCTATAGTTTCTCTTTGCTTCTGGGATTATTTGCTTCCAAGATTATTATTTGGTGCATTGGTTAATTTTTTTTTTTTTTTTTTCATTTCTCTCCTTTTCTATTACTGGATAGAAATAATAAAGTTTGCAGTTTTTCTTTTAGTAACACCTTTTAATACATTAACACAGATATTTAAATTTATGTATTCTAACATAGCCTAATTTGAAGATTATCCCTAGTTTCCTCTCAAATTAGGTAAGGACTATATCACACTTCTCAGTAAATGCCCCACAAAATTCCCAATTACGTTTTAGTCTATTTTCATTTTCTTTTTAAAACAAACACCCAAATAATGTTAATGTCATTTGAGGGTGTATTTTATTAAATACACTCCCAAATTACTGTTAATATGACCTAACTCAATAATAAAAGCTTAGTTAGATTTACCATCATCTTTTACCGATTTCCTTTTATTTCTTTTTCTTTATTCTTTTTTTCTACTTTCAATTCTTTCCTGAATGTATGTCTCTTTAGCTGAGGACATACTATAATATTTTCTCATTGAGGTTCTTGGGGCTATAAAATTTATAAATTACTATATTCCAAGTATAATCGTTATTTTATCTTTATAATTTGGTGGTGTATGTTTAAAAAAATGTTTCTTCTTAGCAGGTGCAAGGTACTTTTCTGTTTTCTTCTATCAACTACAGTAGCTGAGGATATGTCTTCTGATAATTCATCCTTGGTAAATATTCAGATATTTCTGTTGCCTTTTAGGATGTTCCCTTATCCTTGATGTCTTTATTTTCCTTATGACTTGACAAGGTATAAAGTTACAGATATTATCATTCCTAGCACTAGGTGGAACTTTTTAATCTGAGAACTCATGCCTTTTTTTTTCTCTGGAAATTTATCAGCCATTAACTTTTTTAATATTGCCTTTCATCCAGTTTCTTTCTGTAATACTTCTGGAACAAATACAAATAGAATATTGGAGCTTCACACTCCATTGTCAATGTCTCTTAACTTCCTTTTATATTGTGATTTTTTAGAAAAATCTGACTACAATATATTGTATTATTTTCCTTTCCCTTCTCTTCTAATTTATATTTCCCTCTTTCACAGTGCCTAGTCAATATTTAACTAACAATTTAAAAATTATCCCAGTAATTAAAAATTTAATTTCTATGACTTCTATCTTCTTCTCTTTTAGATCTATCTTTGTATTTTATATATTAATAGTCTTGTTTATGGAGAGTCATTCATTTTATTCTTCTCTGGATTATTTAAACATACATATTTTATATGCCCTATCAAATTTTTCTATTAACATCAGTTTCTTAGACATGAATCTCTGTTGTTGTGTCAAACAAATATTTAATTTATTTAAATGTTAAAATATGCATTTTAAATATCCAAAAGGATATACACTAAACTAATAGCAGTGTTTATTCCTACAGGTATGAATTGAAGAGAGGAAATTTTACTTTTTTCTCTAAGTATTTTACTGTTCTTCCCATTTTTCCTACAACCAATATTAACTGATTAGAAATTATTTTTAAGAGAATTTTTCTACAGAAATTTATTTGCCTTAAAGTTAAGAAACAACTAAAACTTCAGTTTTTCACTTTCACTCCAGTGTTTTTTCTTATAAATTAATAGTCATGTATTTTTTTGATAGGAAATAAAGGTATAAATCTCTACACAAAAAAGAAACTAAATAAAGAATATATTGTAGATGTTGAGACCATATCTAAATCTTCTTTAAAAGTCCAATATGTAGTCACAATAATGAATGTGCCAGGGGACCCTGACAGAGTGGGAAGGACATCCAAGAAAAGATAGGAGAAGAAAACATTGAATAGATCTTTAGATTCAACTGCACAATACTTACGTTTTATATATTCTAATTGTTAGAATATATTCAAGTCAGTAATGTGCATTAGAAAACCCATCTTGTATTATTTTATACAATATATTTTCTTTATTGGAATTAACTTTGTAATGAAATTTCTAGACATATTTTCCCTTTGAAGTGTAACAACCCAGCATTTATTGACTGGACAATTCATCATCAAAACTTATAAACCATTTTAAAATATGAGAAATTAAATTCTACTACAATTTAATTTAATATTTCTATCAATTTGTAATATTCATATCTACTGGACTTATATTCTCTCTCTTACAACCAAACAGTGTCATTTTCTCTTATATTAAAACAAATGAACTAACAATGTTTGCTACCAAATGACATGTTTGTCTGTGAATTTAAAATATCAGTACTGTGGAGTTGAATATTGCAGAGATCCCTATATTCATATATATATATATATATATATATATATATATATATATATATAACATATATATTCATCTATATATTCATAGAGCCCTATAAGTGTAATTATAACATCACTCTTACCATTTCCAAAGCTAAAATTGCCCACTTGAAAACATTCCATGGGTCAAAGAAGTCAAATAAGAAAAAGAATCTCACGTAAAAAGATGTGTTAAGTATAAAAGCATCTAGATTAGCAAAGAATCTCTAATTTAAATGGTCAAGTTAAACAAGACACAATTAAGGCTAATTTAGTTTTCTTGTCTGCAGCTGAGACAAAGAAGATTTCAAATTAACCTATATTATGTCTGGTATTATTTTAAAATGTAAATGACATAAGCCTTTCAGCTCATAGCTATGTGGTTAATTTTTTAAAGTAACAAACCCACTTATTCTTTTGCAAGTTCCTATGTTCTAATTTTGTGCATCGAGCTTCTTTCCATTTTTGCTAAACGGTTTCAACAAGGTCAAATTTTTAAAGGAAACTTACATTCCCCTTGTCATTTCAGTAAACATAGAGACAATTTAAAACTTTCATAGTCATAATAAATTAGCCCGGTTGCCACTTGACTCATGGTCCTCGAACATGAGCAGGCTCTGTTCCCGAGTTTTAGCAGATGTGGCTACAGAACAAGCCAAGCTTCCAGAATACTTACCCTAGGGGAAGGAGTCCATTTGGGTGAAAAAGAATGACGAGAGACTTGGTAGACTGCTTAGTAAGGACTGCTTACTATTTTTCCCCGATGAGGTATTCCCCATAAATCTGCTGATTTTACCCTCAGCATTTGAGGAACTGGAGACCTCAGTCTAATCCACTTCTCTCCATCCCTTCTCTTTTCAAAATCAGATGGCTTCCTTGATGTGGGAGCACCTCAGCTCAGTTTCTGTGCCGGCTGCCTAAAGTACTTCCTCTGTGGTGTTGGCTGGCTGTTCTCCATCACATCTTCATTGGGTGTCCGGAGGAGTTTGTGTCTCCATATTGTACACACTGTAGAAAAATCAGATTGCTATTTGGATGTCTTTCTGTGCAAATGTAAATGTCTCTGTTACCTGGGTTTTAGCCAACCATACTGACCAATGTTTCATTGTTTGTTTTGTATTTTTTTCATTGTTTCATTTTGAAGATATTTTGTATGTGAAAATTTATCATTAGTTGTTCCAAAATTGAGTGTAAAGTATTCTACCTTTTCCAGATAGAAGTGGTTTTGCCCTGCTATAAGGTTCATTTGTATAGATTTCCTGCATCAGGTTACTTTCAGCATATTTATTCTGGGCTCTATGTGACAAGTACAGTGCAAGATACAAACCAACTGTGTTATTGAAACTTCAAATGGTATAGGTAAAATTTTACACCTAGCACAGTTTTTGCATCTTCTTAGATCCTGTCAATATATGCATATCAGTAGAAACAAAGTAAGCTCCTGCTCTTCTGTTGAGCAGGAAAAGAGCTTTATGTATTTGTTTGTGGGATTTTCAGGCAGCCTGTATTCCAAATTGACACTGGGGTTTAAAGGTTTTAGGATTTCAAAGATATTGCTGTAAGGGTAAGTTTATGGGTTGGGTGTGGGGCACTTCCCCATGTGAATTATCGCTGAATAACTAACCTTGTGTTGTGACTGGGGGAGCCCTGCTGGAGTGCTCTAATTCTCATGCTCGACAGGAAGCTCGGTGTTATCCAAATCCCAATGGTACTCAACTGAATTGATGAAATGACCGGGCAGGCCTAATTAAAGCTGTTCAGCTCAAATGTATTGATGTATTACATCTATTACGGCTTGGTTCAATAGGTCCACCCTGCGAATGCTGCCACAGCCTGTAAAGCAAACTAAACAGATTGAATAAATAATGCTGCAAGGAAAGGAGACAACAGTGGAATCAAAGCAACAGAGTGCAAAATGCAACAGGGTGACCTATGAACTTTTTATCATATGATCCACCATAAATTACTTGAATCTTTATTGTTTTTACATGTTGAACACAGAAGAGAGACTATTAAGATCTAGAATAATCTTTTGATCTATCACAAGAGCTGGTAAACCCTTCTCTCCTTTAGTAAACATTGCACGACAATGTGCATAAAATCAATGTGGTTTTGCTTGACTTTTCTTTTTAACTCATTGTTAGACCCTAGCTTTTCCATTTCTTTATTTTGTCTTCTGGCTGTCTTTCATGAAAGATTTTTAAACATACAATCTACCATCTTCCTTTACTTCTTCTGCTCCAAAAGACTTGTTACTTCTTTTGATTTTTTTTTTTTTTCTTTTGCTGAATTTGAATCATTTTCAGATTTTCATAATTTGTATATTGTTCTGAGCAATAACTCTGATTATGTTTGGTAATGAGTTGTTCCAGATTCTGTGCCTACTAACACAGGGATATCTTACTCATTCATATATAGCATTTAGTGTTACTTATATCATTCTGTTTGCATTGTCAAGACAGAATAGTAAATTATTGTTGCAGTCACAGCTTGTTGATGTTAAAACAAAGAAAATGTAGCTTCTTAAAAATATGCAGCCTAAAAAGTTATCAAAGTTTTTTTTTCATACAATTAAATTTTTAAAAACTTATGGGACATGATGGCTGTCTTACAAATTTATTTTCTGCAAATGAACTCACACTGAACTTCAGACATACTTCTGCCTACTTGACATCTCCCCTTAGATATTTAAAAGGCATCTCAAACTTAACATTTAAAAGTGAACTCCTAATCTTTCTCCCCATCCAAATCTACTTCTTCAGTTTCCTCATCTCAGCAAATGTCAATTCCAGTTTTCTACTTGCTTAGGCTCAAAATATTAGTTAT
Source organism: Balaenoptera physalus (assembly GCF_965194825.1). Lineage (NCBI taxonomy): Eukaryota > Metazoa > Chordata > Mammalia > Artiodactyla > Balaenopteridae > Balaenoptera > Balaenoptera physalus. Next base: position 54,217,374 of record NC_138899.1, on the reverse strand, counting down.
CATGAACTAGTCTCTTTCTTTCATACTCTTCTTTCAATGCATCAGCATATGCTGTTTGTTTTACCTTTTAAATATATTCCTAACTAAACCACCTCTCATTCCTTCTACTGCTACCATTTTGGTCTAGATCATGATTATCTCTTATTTGGATTTCAACCATAGCCTCTTAGGTATCTTCCATGGTTTCCCTCTTGTCTCTTCTGATTCATAAATAAACCCTCAGCACCTAATCCAAAATCTGGCCAATTCTAGCTGTGCAACAAGTATTAGTTAGGTGTATGATGTATGAAATGAACCCCTACAGAATTTAACTGGCTTTAGGCCCTAACTGGACCTTACATGGGTATTTATAAGTCTCCTTCATTTACTGCCACCCACTTTTCTCACATCTTAAATGTGTTATCCACTCTATGAGAAAGAATAATCCATCTACACACAATCTCATTTTACTAAAACCCATTAATATCTTGCCATTGTCTATAAGTTAAATTCTAAACTCTATATTTTCTTCATTCAGCAAATATTGATTAATTGCATTTCTGTGCAGGACACTGTGCTACATTGCTCAGCACTTCATCAAAGCCCCTTCAGGACCAGACTGCATTGACCAACCTACCTCACTCTCTCTTCTTATACTTGACACTTACCAGTAGAATAGAAGCACTGCTTATCCAACACAGTGAGGACACATAGTTACTCAGCTATGAAAATCAGTTAAAGACGGATGCATTAAAATTGATACTTAAGACATATTTTAAGCATCTTAATTAAAACTAATAAATATACATTCATTTACATACCTTTTAATGTAGAGCTATCATCTTCTCTTTAAATGTGAGTCAGCTGGTTTGAATTCTGATTAATATTATTGCATAATGCCTCAAAGCATCTATGATTTCTAATTTCAATTCTTTAAATTAGAACAAGTTCAAGGCATTTGAGAAGAAACCTGGATTTTCAATTTTTTATTGTTTCCCCAATAATTTCTACTTGTTTTTCCCACATCTTCCAACAAGAGAGTTCTTTAGTGATTCCTGTTATTTTAGTGACTTTTTATGTGAATGAACATTTTTATTTATTCAACTTAATTAAACAATTGTATTCATGCCTTAATATTTGTTGTAAGTGAGGTTTGAAAGAAAATACAAGTGACTGTTAGCAAGCACATAACAACTGGTGGAAACAACAATGTTCTGAACAAGCCCACTGGGTAGGAAAGTTAAGGTTGCAAGTGTTTACTGTGCTGTGGACACAGGTTGATATATATTACAAAGGAATTGGAGAGAATTAATCTGGTCAAGAAGAAGTTGATTAAAGAAACTTCTCTTGCGCTGAAGTTCTAGTGGTTCCCTCATACAGTTCCATTTCCTCACCCTTGCTGATTATATCTCTGTATATTTGCTCATTCTGCTTGAAAACCTCATTCTTTCTGATTCTGAATAGTTATTAATCATACTATAAGACTCAATTTAGACTTGACTTGTCCTAGTGAGCTCCCTTATATGCTCCTGTAGCACTTTTTATATGGCCTCCATCATAACACTTTCCACTGTAGATTGAAATTTTACATCTACTTGTGTATCTCTCCTTTTAGACTTGGGTGTTAGAGGGTAGTTTTTGTTTCTTATAGGCCCTGCTCTCTGCACCTTCCACAGTTTCTGTTACATAGTCTACAGTCAGTAAGTATCTTCTAATTTTTGTTAATTTGTTAATATTTGTTCCATTACCCACTAAGAATACCTAACAAGTCTTTCTCATCACGTGGCAATTTTCTAAATGCAGATTTAAACTCTGAATTGCCCTCTCTGATGACAATGACCTCTTATCTCACTCCTCTACTGTCTCATCAAATTTGCCTTTTCCCCTCATTATTATAGTTATATCCTTAACTCCTTTTTACATATCTGGTCCTTTACTCTATTTCTGATTCCACTAAATTCTCTAATCCACTTGAAATCAATTGTTTGTATTTTCGAAAATGTGGATTCACTAAAACATACTCTGTTTCCTTTCTCTTTTCCTTTGCCCATCCTGACAATGTTAGGCTGTGGGATCCCTCTTGCTCTGTGCTTTTTATCTTCCCTCCTAAGTCATGTAAGCTGGAGGTTCCAAAACCACTCTAGTTGGGACCAATATAAATTCTTGGTAACTCAACCTCATGGGGAACATTTTTATTCTCCTTCTCCTTTGCTTTTGATCAAGAACCATTGTTTCTTATTTTCAAAACTTCTTATCATTCCATGTATTTCTACCTCCTCTTGGAACTTGCGCCATTAACTTTTTCATCTCTCATTTGCATGTTCAATTTCTCTTTCGAGTCTTTCTATCCCTTATGGCTCTTCATCTTCCTTCATCATAGTTATACTTCAAAAATTTTTTTCTGTGTCATGATATGTGCTTGTCCTTTTCTCTAATAACAAGTTTGCTGAAAGTCAAGTCTATAAAATGTTCTATAAGACTACCTTGTTCTTCCTCACTAGCCATTCTTTTTATTCTTGAAACAATAATAATATAGTTCCTAACACCCACAAATATAACTGAAAACTCACTACTTGGGGACAATGTGATGTTTCATATTTATTACCTTATTTAAATCTTTAAAATATTCCTGTAAATTACTCTCATTTCCTCCACTCTACAGAGCATGAAACTGAACTTCAAAGATTCGAAGTAACTTGCCAAAAGACTTACAGTTATTCGATTTCTGCTTCCAATTACCTCTAAAACATTTCTCCCAAACGTCACTGGTGACTTCTTTATTGAGGTGAATCATTTTTTTTCTGGCCGCATGGCTTGCAAGATCTTAGTTCCCCAAACCAGGGGTTGAACCCAGGCTCTCGGAAGTGAAACACAGAGTCCTAACAACTGGACTTCCAGGGAATTCCCTGAGGTAAAATGTAAAGAACGTAAATTAACCATTTGAAAGTTCAATTCAGTGACATTAAATATCTTCTCAATGTTGTGCAATCATCATCTCTACTTCCGAAATAGTCTCATCACCCTCAAAGGAGACCCTGTACTCATTAAGCTATGATTCTCCTTTTCTTCCTTCCCACAGCCCCTGGCAATCACTGATAACACTTTCTGACCTTTGAATTTACCTATTCTGGGCATTTCAAATGAATGGAATCATCCAATATGTGCCTTTTCATGTCTGGCTTCATTTAGCATGTTTTCAATATTTATCCACATTATAACTTTTATAAGAAGTACTTCATTTTTATGGTTAAAAAATATTGCATTGTATGGTTATACTACATTTTGTTTATCCATTAAACCATTGATGGACTTTTGGGCTATTTGTGAACAGTGTTACTAAGAACATTCATGTACAAGTTTTGTTTGAATACTGTTTTCAATTCTTTTTGATATATCCATAAGAGTGAAGTCACTGAGTGAAATGGTAATGTTTCAATTTATTGAGGAAGTTCCAAATTGCTTTCCACAGTGGCTACACAATTTTATATTCCCACCAGCAACAGACAAGTGTTATAATTTCTCCACATCCCTGCCAAGACTTTTTTTTTTTTAATTATAGCTGTCCTAGGAAGTATGAAGTGGTATTTCATTGTGGTTTTGATTTGCAATTCACTAATTATTAATGATGCTGATCATCTTTTCATGTGCTTGTTGACCATTTTAATATCTTTACTGGAGAACTGTCTAAGTGCATTGACCAATTTTTAATTGGGTTGTTTGTCTTTTTGTTGTCAAGTTGTAAGTGTTATTCATATATTCTGGATACTAGACACTTATCAGATTTGTGAACATTTTCTCCCATTCTGTATGTTGCCTTTTCACTATCTCATAGTGTCTTTTGATGCATAATGTTTTTAATTTTGATGAAGTTCAGTTTATCTTTTTGTTTTGTTTTGTTTTGTTACTTTTGCCTTTGGTGTCACAGCGATATCTAAATACAAGTTCAAAAATATTTTCTCATATTTTCTCCTAAAAGTTTTGTAATTTTAACTCTTAACTTAAGGTTTTCACCATTTGAGTTATTTTTTTAATGTGGTATAAGGTAAGGTCCATTTTTATTTTTTTGGATATGGAAATCTAGTTGTCCCAGCATCATTTTTGAAAACATTACTCTTTCTCCATTGAATGGTCTTGGCACCCTTGTCAACCACTTGAACAAAATTTTAAGGTTTATTTCTAGACTCTCAATTTTATTCCATTGTTACATGTCTATCTTTATACCAGTACCACACATTATTGTAGCTTTGTAGTGAATTTTGAAAAAGGAAGCTTGAGTCTTCCAATTTTGGTTTCCTTTTCAAGATTGTTTTGGCTTTTCAGAGTCCCTTGTAATTCCATAAAAATTTTAGAATAAACTTTTTCCTCTTCTGCTAAAAAGGCCAGCGATTACATGAATATGTAGATTGTTTTTGGACATATTTTCTTCTAAACAATATTAAGTCTTCTAGTCTGTGAACTTTGGATGTCTTCCCATTTACTTATGACTTCCTTAATTACTTGCAACAATGTTTTATAGTTCTTGCACATGCCTTGTTCAATTAATTCCTAAGTATTTTATTCTTTTTTTGATGCTATTGGAAATAGAATTGCTTCTATTTCATTATCAGATTTTTCATTGCTAGTTTATAGAATTACAACTGGTTTTGACATGCTGACCTTGTTTTCTGCAACTCTTCAGAATTTGTTTATTAGCTCTAATAGTTTTCCCATGGATTCTTTAAGATTTTCTGTATAAAAGGTAGATCATCTGTGAATAAAGATAGTTTTACTCTTTCTTTCCATTTTGGATGCATTTTATTTATTTTCTTTTCTAATTACCCTGGCTAGAATTTTCTGTAAAATGCTAAATAGAAGTGGTGGAAGAAGGTATTCTTGTCTTGTTCCTGATCTAAGCAGGAAAACTCTCAGCATTTCATCACTGAGTACGATATTAGCTGTTAAGCTTTTCATAGATGCCTTTAATCAGGTTGAAGAAGTTTCTTTCTAATCCTTGTTTCTTGAGTGTTTTTATCATGAAAAGTTGTTGGATTTTGTAAAATGCTTATTCTGCATCAGTTGGGATAATTGTGTAGTTTTTTTATTCATAATATGGTGCATTTAATTGATTTTTATGTTTAACCACTCTTGCCTCCTTGGATAAATCCCACTTGATCATAATGCATAACCCTTTATAATATGTTGCTGGGTTCAGTTTGCTAGTATTGTGTTGAGTGTTGTAGCATTTATATTCATAGAGAATATTGGTCTGTAGTTTTCTTTACTTGTGATGTCTTTGTCTTGCTTTGGTATGAGGGTAATGTGACCTCACAGAATGATTTAGAAAGGGTTCTCCTACCTTACTATTTTTTGGAAGAGTTTAAAAAGAAATTGTATTAACTTAACTTTAAATGTTGGTATAATTCCACAGCAAAGCCATCTAGTCTTGAGATTTCCTTTGTTGGGAAGTTGTTTATTACTGATTCTATTTCTTTACTTCTTATATATCATTCAGATTTCTATTTCTTCTTTATTCATTTATGATAATGTGTTTCTATGAATTTGTCCATTTCATCTAGGTTATCCAATTTGTTGGCATACAATTCTTTGTATTACTCTCTTAAAGTCTCTTTTCTTTATGTAACATCCCCTCTTTAACTTCTACGAGCATGGATTTAGTTTGGCCTTCTTTATCTAGTTTCTTAAAACATAAAATAGGTGTTTGACTTGTGATGTTTTTTGTGCCTTAATATTAGCTTTTAATGCTATAAATTTCCCTCTTAGCTTTGCTTTTTACATGACCTGTAAATTTTGGTATATTGTGTTTTTATTTTCATTTATTGCAAGGTATTTTATAAATTCTATTATGATTTCTTCTTTGACCCATTGGTTATTTGAGTATGATATTTAATTTCTACATATTTATGAATTTTCTAGTTTTCCTTCTGTTGGTAATTTCTCGTTTCATTCCATTGTGCTTCCAAAATATGCTTTGTCTGATACCTATTTTATTAAATCTATTGAGACTGGTTTTGTGCCTTAACATATGGTTTATCCTGGAGAATGTTCCATGTGTACTTGGGAAGAATGTGTATTTTGATGTTTTCATGTGGAGTGTTCTGTGTATGTTAGATCTAGTTGGTTTATACTGTTATTCAAGCCCTCTATATACCTATTCATCTTCTGTGGTTGTTCTATCCATTATTGAAAGTGGGGTATTCATGTCTCCAACTATTATTGTAGAACTGTCTATTTCTCCTTTCAATTTTGTCAATTTTTCCTTCATATAATTTGGGCTTTGTTGTTAGGTGTGTGTATGTTTTAAATTGTTACATCTTGGGACTTCCCTGGTGGCGCAGTGGTTGGGAATTTGCCTGCCAATGCAAGGGACATGGGTTCGATCCCTGGTCCAGGAGGATCCCACATGCCACAGAGCAGCTGAGCCCATGCACCACAACTGCTGAGCCTGCACTCTAGAGCCTGCTGGCCACAACTCCTGAGCCCACACCTGCAACTGCTGAGGCTTGTGCCCCTAGAGCCCATGTTATGCAATGAGAGAGGCCACCATGATGAGAGGCCTGCGCACCACAATGAGGAGTGACCACCACTTGCCACAACTGGAGAAAGCCCGTGTGCAGCAATGAAGACCCAATACAGCCAAAAATTAATTAATTAATTAATTAATTTTAAAAAATTGTTACATCTTCTTAATTAATTAACATTTCCATCATTATATAATGTCCTTCTTTGTCTCCTTTAATGCTTTTTAACTTAAAGTCTATTTTTTTCCGATATTAGTAAGCCACCCAACTCACTTTTGTTCACTACTTGCATGGATTATAGTTTTCATCTTTTCACATTTCCTGAGTCTTTCTTTTTCTTCCTCAGATCTGTTGTGTAACCCCTGTAATGAATTTCATCTCATCTAACCTCTTTTTAGATCCTAAATTTTTTAATTAATTTCCTTTTAAAATTTATATCTTTTTACTAACATTCTCTTTTTGTTGAGACATCATTCTCCTGGTTTTCTTTAGTTCATTTTCAATGATTTCCTTTAGCTTGTTGAACATATTTAAGACAGTTGATTTATTGCCTTTATTTAGTAAATCCAATGTCTGTCCTTTGCTAGGGAAAGTTTCTCTTAATTTTTTTTTTTCTGTGAATTGTCCATACTTCCTTGTTTCATTGTATGCTTCAATTTTGTATTGAAAACAAGGCATTTTGAATATTTTAATGTGGTAACTCTGGAAATTAGGGTTTGTTTTTGTTGCTTGTTCTCATTTGTAGTTATTTGTCTAGCAACTTTTCTAAACTATTTTTTAAATACTTTATTCTTCATCATATGTGATCTCTGATGCATTTGTTTCTTTAGCTTACAGTCAGCTAGTCAGAGATTTCCTTAAATGCTTGGAACAAACAACAAACAAAAAGCAATATTCTCTTTGTCTTTTGCAGATTGGCTCTGTGTTGAGGTATTCCTTCAATGCTTAGTCAGGACATTTATAATTCTGCTTTAACGTTTACTTTCTATTTGTGCTGAGCATGATCAGCTGGATTTGAAACCCTAGGGTCTTCTCAGGTCTTGTGTAAGTATGTTTCTTTCCAAAGTCATACATCTAGCTTTCCAGATTCTCTTTAATATGCAGAAGATTTTCAAGCCCTAGGCCCAGAATAATTATCTCCCCAGCTTTTCTTTTGTGCCAGGTGGTTGAGGCTTGTTCATTTGTCTTTTAACATTTTGAATAGTGTCTTCTACTCAGCTCCTTTTCCACCTTGAAAGAGTTCCAAGTTAGGAGAAACAAAAGCATGTGCATTGCATCTATCCTTTAGGGAATACCAATGCAGTTCTGAACAGACCTTTTGGAGCCAAGGTCTGCTGTGGTCACTCTGGATCTAGGTACTCACACTGGGAACATAGACTACTATCTTCAAGATCAAAGTCATGGTGGAGACAGGGATGAATGGGGGAAAACTATGTTATAAATGTCAAAAATTTCTCAGGTTTAAGCTGTCTTTTTCTTGATTCAGCATTTGCTTAGTTGTTGTAAAACATCTATTATTTTCTGGAGGTCTGACAAATTTGATTTTAACATATTTTGATAATTTCTTTGGTATTTCTATTGAAGATTGGGCTTTTAGAATTCCCTAGGCTGTTATTTTCATTGACATCCCACTTGTGACTTCTTAATAACCAAACCAGTCTCATCTCTATAGAAATCTGAATAGTATTTGACTTACTAACCATACTCCTCCCTCAGTCCACTAGCTCCCACGATACTGAAATATGTGCTTTGAAATAAAAGCATTTCTGTCCTTTTCCTCAAATCAATGTACTGTAAATTGCTGTCTAATTTTCTTTTACTGTTCTTTCCTAGACAATTATATCATTTCCATTAGTCCTCTATTGCAACTATTTATATCACCCTATCAATTTTAGGCTCTGCCTTGAGAATTTCCTTATCTGTGTATTCCTGCTTTCCTTTGTTCCTCCTACTATACTTTTCTCATCTGTTCATTTCCCCTTTCTTTTTCCACAAAGATTTATCAAACATCTTAATAAAGTATTGTCAAGTATTAGACTAGCTTCTAGGGATCTGGAGATAAAATCAGCCTCCCACTTAAGTAGTTCAGAGCCTAATGAGAGATTTAGCAAACAGATAATTTGAACACTGTTTAATAATATTAAAATAGCAGTGATTACAGAGTCTCATAAGGAGAACTCATAAGGAGAAATACAAGCCAAGAGAGAGTAAGAAAGACCTCAGTGAGAAAGTACTAATGGGGTCATGTCTGGGAGGATAGAAGGAATTAGTCAGAAGAGATAGAGCTGCAGAGAACAGAATATTTACAGGCGCCTCATGTGGTCATTTCATTATCCTTGCACAAAGTGATACAAAATAGGGAGAGACAATACCTGGGGCTCAAGTAAGTGACACTTGGTGGCCAACTTAATTGTCCACAACTCTATGGCTTGCCACGGCTTCACCCAAGCCACCAAGGTAAATTGAATTGCTTCTTCATATGGATTTCTGTAGTGGATTATAGATACCTCCATACAACTATATGTAGTTATGTATATATCGATTTCTTCTTATTAAGACAGAAGAATCCCTAAGGAGAGGCTCCCTTTAATTCTATATCTGGACTGCATTTCTCAGAAAATTCTCTGACACCAAATAAGTACTCTATAAGAATTTATAGAATTGAATGCAATCTATATATCTTGACATCTGACCTCTTCCATGAGATTATAAACTGCATTTCCAAATATTTGCCAAGTGGCCCAGTGACAAAACTACACATGTCAAAATCCAATCTTGTTAAAAACAAAACAAAACAAAAAACCAAATTCATAAATGGTGACCAACTGGTCACTTAGATGTAGTAGTTAATTTTCTCAATGGATAATAAAGAATTTTGATCACTTTCATGAGTGCTCAACAAATAAAACTATTATTAAAAAAAAATCAAATCTTATTTTTTCCCAATTCTGAAGAAACCACATCCCTTAACCTTTTCATTTATGTGTATGTCACCACTACTCTCTCAGTTGCCCATCCTTTAAATTTTAATCATTGCCCTTTTTTCTAAAAATGCTCCATATTGAATCAACATATAGCTGTTGATTTGACCTTTACAATCAATCCTGAATCTATCCATATTTTTTTCATTTTCTCACTGCTTCTCAAGATAAAAAAAAAATATTTTTAGCCTGAGACATTTAATTTTATTGCCTATTGAAGACAACTAATAATCTTAAATCTTGAGAGTAGCTAATGAGAAAAGAAATAAGGGGTCATTTTAAATAATATAAATTAAAAAAATTAATGGGTAGTGATTGTGGTAGAATTTCAGGTCAGATTGAGAAACTGCAATTTTATATGTAAATAGAGGATAAACAAAGGAGACAATGAGGAATATATATGACAATTCTGGGGGAAATATGTAGCATGATTAATGGTTAATATATACTTAATTTTTTTAATTTTGTAACAAGAAAAATATCTTTGGGGGGAAATCATCCTTTAGGCAGAATGTGTATTATATTAAGGATGAATTGGAGGCAGATAAATACTAGAGATTATTAATTTTTAATTAAGTTTTAAAATTCAGAATTCATTTCCCCACCATATAAACAATGTTTAAAATAGGCATTTGATTCCTTGACTAGTTCACAAAAATCTTATTCAAACAGCAATATGCCTAGAAAATGAGATTATGTATATTGGTCTTTAGGAGACAATTTCAAGCAGTTCCAATGTTGACAATGTAGGGTTTTTTTATTATTTAATAATTGGTAACTCTTACTATTTAAAAATTTATTATACTGGTCTTGTTTTTCTTTTGTGCCAAATGAGATTGGGAATGATTGCCTAGTATACAAAACAAAACATGTCCTAATAATAACAACAAAAGAGCAAAAATATTGTTACACAACGTAAATCAACTAAGACTTTGTGGTCTCCAATTGTGTTTGTTTCCTTATAAGCCAAATTTGTTTTCTATCATTGTTTTGCTTTAACATAGAATGAAAATTAGTCATTTAGTGTTTGGGGTTTCTTATTATCTACTAAATTCTGTATCCAGTATTCCAAACTCCAGCTGTGTAATATAAAACAGAGATGAAGTCAGTGAAAGAGTTTAAGCATTTATATAGATAACATAAGCCATATATATTAAAATATTTTCAATAACTAAATTTTATAATAGCTAAGGGGAAATATTTTTGTCCAAAAAGACTTGCTTATAACTCTTTTGGCTCTATAATTTGCAAAATTCTTTACTCTTATTTCTCTTTATTTTTCAAAATCATTTAAAATAGGAAATTGTAGAATGGAAACAGTTTGGAATTTTCTTAAGTATTTGCTTTAGGAATACAAGTGAATAAAGCCAAGACATAAATTGATCATAATGTAGATTTTCACAGTCACTCAAGGCTGGTTTCAACAGAATATCTTGTTGAAATACTGATTGAATGTATAAAAATAACAAGCTTTAAGGTACTCACGGTACAGAACTCTGTACTCTGATCAAATGAGAGGTGGTTACAATCAATCTATAACAAATACAGAAAATAAAAGTCATTTATATGTTATTTGAGGCTTTTTCCCAGACAATGCTAGGATTGAAAGTTTGATGTTTAAGCTGAAAAAAAAAAATCATGTCTTTAAGTATATATGTCATATTTTTATATTTTTATGTTACATATATATTAGGTGGTGTTTGTGTGTGTTCATAATAGACACATACACTTCTATTTGTATCATTTACACTTTGTTATGTTGATGTCATTGGCATTTTTAAATGATGCATATCTATGAAGAAATTGATGATCACGATATGCTACAACTCAGAGCTCTGCATCAGCCACCTTAGCAATAAACAGCCTGACAGTATCACTCTGTTGCTTGAGATGCACTTCCAACTACTGTCATGTACAATCCATTCTCTTCTTCCTGGTTTTCCCACCCACCTCATTCCCCCTCCTTCAGGAATGTATTACTGATTGACTAAAAGTAGTTCCTACAGTGTATATAGTCAATTCTCTCACCATGAAGGGACAGTCTTGTTCACTTTCTTCCAAACTAACCCATGAAAAAGGTGGTTCACAGTTTATATAGTTTCCAGTCATATGGTGTAAATCAGGGTTAGGGAAAGCTCAACATAGTGAACACTGACCAGAGAATTAGATGGGTTTGGGCAACAGGGCAGCTATGTGATTTTGGGTGAAACAACATTCCTTAGGCAGACCTCCCAAATCTATAAAACATGAAAGTCATACTAAAGAACTCTGAGATTCTTCCCAACTCTAACAGATTTCAGGAACATATTAAGGAATTACTAAAATGTGTGAGCTTATCAATCAATACAAACTCACGTAATAGATTCTGTAAGTGAGAAAATTCTAGCATAACTACATTATATTGTTCTCATAATGTTTCATGCTTGAAGGTAGCAATGTGGGAGTGGATACAGCATGTGGATTGAGACAAACCTGAATTCAAATACTAACAATTAAGAGCTTTATAAATTTGGTCAAGTTCCTTACAATTTCAATACTCACTTTTGTCATCTGTAAGATAGAGAGAAATATGTGAACCTTGCAGAATTGCTTGGCAGGAATAGAAATTATATATATATATATATATATATATATATATATATATATATATATGAAAAGCTCCACTCCACTCTATTTCTGGGATATAATAGAAGGATACCATGAGATACACTTTTAGTGATATTACCATATTCACTTGATTGTGAATATAAATACCTTTCATAGCACACAAGTTTTCAATCAATATTTAGTATAAGAGTAAATAGACCTAAGTGAGGGAGGCAACTGAAAACAATTCCACGTACTGCTATCAACAGATAAAACTGAGAGATCCATAAATACTGGAATTCAACAGATAGAATCTACAAATATCTAGATGTCCAGATTGCTGCCATAACACTAAGTGAAGCAAGTCAATAATTAAGTAGCCACCTTTGCCAGCATATGATGTTGTTCTGCTCAGTAATTCATTTAATGATTAATTCTTAAGTATCTACTATGTATTAAGTCCTGGGGCTGGAGCAATGACAAAATCTGTGCTCCTGTGATTCTGATTCTAATGGAAGAAGATAAACTAGATGCAAATAAACTAGTTAATATTTAATATGTTAGCTCGATGGAGATCTGTGCTATGAAGAAAAATAAAGCTAGGCAATGGAGATAGAGAGGGATGGGGGAGGAAAGGGATATTTTATCTCTGATGCAGTGATTTGTGAGAGGAGATTCAAAGGAAGTCAGGGGACAGTCTTGTTGCTATCAGAGTGAGAGTGTAAGCAAAGGCCCTGAGGCAGGAGACCACCTAGGTTTTTCAAGATAAAACAGGATGTAGAGACCATAAGAGAGAGTGAGCAATAATAAGAGATAAGTTGCGTGGGGGGATGGAACATGGTTACAAACTAGGATTTTACTCCACATGAGATGGGACACTGAAAATATAGCTTTGGAAATTAGCAGCATAGAGATAATGTTTAGACAGGAGAGCATCTTGGGAGTGAATGAACTCAGAGAAGAGAAATCATCCGAATACCAGATAGGTCAGTCAGTGTTGTTGCTTCATTGTTGTAGTGCAGTATATTATAAATGATATTAATGTTATACTTTGTCTAAAATGTTGTAACATTGTATGATTTTCAATTATTACAGTATTTCCTTCTTCATTTCATACTGTTAGCAGGTAAGCGAAGTAGCCCTGGAAATATTCTCAGTCATGCTCTACAGATGCGGAAACCAACACACAGATGGATGGAGTGATTGCCTCCAGCTTAAATTGATTTTAAATGAAGAGCAGCCAGAAGCTCCACTCTCCAATCCTCTCTTATCCTAATATACGCTTATTCTAGTGGGCTTCTAAGGACCCTAACCTGAATCCTCCTGCCCACTTTCTCTGAAGACTTCTCACAGACTGCCACAGCTCTTCAAGTGATGTGGTCTCAATTGTCTTTTTGCTGCCCTGAGAGGAAGGGAAACAGAAAAGCATGACCAGAAATAGCTATCATTTGTTGAAAGTCCATGATGAAGACTTATCTGTCCCATCCTTCTGATGGAATGGTGAAATTGCCAAGCAGTACTAGAGTACCAAGCTTTGCATTAGCAACCAAAATCTCGAATGAATCCCTCTTCATTCAGTTACTTCCTGGTTTCCCTTGAGCAATTCACTTACCTTCTTCAAGAATTTGTTTACTCCTTATTGAAACAGGCATAGCAGCATAGTAGTTTCCAGTGTGGAGATGGTGTCAGAGAAAGCACTTTACACACTGTTACATGGCATATAATTATTAGTAATTAAAGTTTATACAAATATAGAACTGAAGACTCTAGCTTATAAAAAAATAAGCTATATAAATTTAGTATATTTAAATATATTTGTATGAATCTTATAAGTAGATTTCACTTAGAAAGACAAAGATTTATCTTGTCTCCTATGTGAATATCTAAAATTTATTAATACAGCTTCTATTAACATAGCTCAAGCACACTTAATCTGCAGCTTCAATTGTGCTATCAGTGTTTAATGTATTAAAAGTCATGTTTTTGCCTTTGAGTCTTCTAGGTAGTTGTCTATAACACATATATTATTTGATACAGATAGCAAGTAAAATGTTCCTTTGGTAAAAGTGTTGATACAGAACATAATATAATATGTGAATAGCACAGCAGAGGATGATAATCAAATAATGGAATTTAGAGAAATCCATGGGTTTTTTAATTAGCAAGGTCAAATCATTGCCAAATATATAAATAAGCAAACCTCTTCGTGACAAAGACTTTCTGTTCTCAGTCCAAGAAATAAATAAGTAAATTGATAGAATGATTGATAAACAGATATATAAATATTCCTAATAACTTATCACTTTCAAATACAATCTAAGTCATTGATTAATTATAGTTATCATCTCACTTCAATAACTCTGAAATGTTCATGTATATTGTAACTAAACATAAAGGACCTGTTTACATAAATAGTATAGTAAATATATATGTAGAAAAATAAGTATATAGATGGTGGTGTGTGTACTTTGTTTGTTCTTTAGAATCATTAAAATCATCTTGTCTCTCTCAGCTTTTGTAAGATTTGAGGGTGATCAGACATCTCCCTTCAACTTCATTTTTGAGATAATACAAAGATGACCTTAAAAAAATACTGTGTACAATCATCACCATTGATTAAATTATAATATCTTTAGTCTATCAATATGCATCTATACAAGGTTAACATGGGTGTTTTAATTTTAGAAAGCACTAGAGGTAGGTTTTTGTTTTTTTTTTTCATCTGAGGGCAAGACTGTGTATGTGTGTGGTGGGGGGGTCTATGTGTGACTGTGTGTGTGTGTGCACGCATGTGTGTGTTTACACAGAAGTTTATAATTGAGAACTTTCTTCTTCAAGGCCATGGATCTGTGCCTAAAATCCAGCCATCTGTCCTGCTTCATTTCCTTCAGACAATGGCCAAGGCCATAGAAACGTTGGCTTTTAGGCTTTTTGGATGTCACTTCATATGGAGGGCAGGATGGTCAGATCCAGAAAATCCCTTGTCGCGATGGTTGCATTTAAAGGACTTTGCACCTGTGTGCTTCTTGTATTGCTTTGTGAGCGCATCACTTCGTGCAAAATGCCACTCACACACTTCCCATGAGCACTTGGGTGCATTCAGGGCAATGACATAGGTATAGCACCAGCATGCTGCCACTGCCTGATCGTAGAGGGAGTGCCCACTCAAATGTCTATTTCTGAGATTGTATTCGGTAGGTGCAGAGCAAAGTCCAAGTACTTGCATTTTGATAAGGATTCTAAGAGACACAGATGTTAAACACTTTGAAAACACTGGCATTAGATAATAAAATGTTGCTTAAAATAAATGTTTTAAGGGAGGATAAAGTAGTATCACAAAAATTAAGATAGAATACCTTAATATACTATTTGAAATAAAGAAATAAAATTCAAATAAAATAATGTTTCAGGAAAATATTTGATTATAATTGACAATTCTTTATTAGTAATTTTAATTATTAATTCTGGATTCGTTTGAAATTTAGTTATTTTTATGTTAGGAATTTTCCATTGCTTTTTCTGGATCCCATCTTTAAGCTACCTATGACAATATTCATGAAGTAAACCGATTGAAAACAATCTATTTTAGTCTAATACAAATGCCAAAACAAATATATATTAATTCATTCATTTATTCAAAAATATTTATGAGTGTATGTCAGTGCCAGCATTCTGGTAGGTGAAGATGAGGATCTAACAGTGATCAGAACTGCTCCTAAGGCTGGATATTGTCTGAATTAATGTCTCTTGAACTTTAATTTTCTTTAGAATCACATGGAACCCTGATGAAATGCAGGTGCTGATTCAGTAGGTCTGAGATCAAGCCTGAGATTTTGTGATTCTAACATATAGCTGCTGCTGGTCCCTTACCACATTTTGAGTATCTAGGGTCAGAGAATTTAAATGTCTACTCTCACAGCTTCTGCTACGGGCCTTAGAACCAATGTAGTCAGCCATATCTTCACTGTGATGTAGACAAATTAGGAAAGAAATGGCTGGGAGATATTTTGCCAGAAATAGTTCCTGATTATACTCTTAAGAGTCAGAAGAAATTGTTTCCAAAGTTATCTTTTATATTAGAATCAGTTAATTAAAAGTGTCTTTTAATCTTTCCAAATACACCCAGTAATTGACATAGAACAAGTCTAAACATATTTGGAATCATTGATTGTCACCTAGTCAGCATTTGATTCATTATTTCTAATATTTCATAGAACACAGCCTGCACTGGAGAGGTAAAAGAAGGATGTGATCTTTTCTCAAGATGTCTATTGATAAATATGGACAAGTGTGAGTCACACTTGAAACATTTAATCAAGTGTTTTTTTTAACTACACTAAAAATATTTAATACTTTTCTTGTGAGAGAATTTAAGTCCATGTTTGCGATTTTACTAAAATTCAGTTTCGATCGTGTAGAATTTTCATAGGACCTGTAAAATTGAATAAACAGAAACCTCAATTAAAATAGAGTTGGGGGGCCAGAAGGAGGAGCTCTCACTCCCTACACAATAACAAAGCCCAGGAGGAAGAAGCAAAAGCTCCTCTTCTTTCCTGGCAAAAGCTCAGCCCATGAGTATAGAGGCTCAGCAAGCCTCTATACTTTAAACTCTTAGTTCCTTCAATGGACCCTTTGTTTACTATAACCCTTCTAAACCTTCTCTTCCCCTCTATAAAAGAGTTCTCTTCTGGTTGGTGGGGATTTGCCCATGGCTTGCCGTGGTTGCAGACACCAAAATACAATTCTTTGTTGATTTCTAATAAACTCATTTTTGCTGGAGAAATAACCCACAGCATATTTGTTTGAGGTTGACAGACCAAACACCGTCTTCTATTTTAGATTGATAATGCTTATAATCTTTATATAATTTTTAGTTCAATAAAGATTTTTTTTTTAAATTTTTGAGTTCTGGGTAACTTGAGAAAAAAATGAGGTAATAATATACCTCCTGCTAGACTTTTCTCACAGTTGTTTATGAAAAGAAAAGCAAAAGGTCAGGTAGCACTCAGATGGCAACCTTAGCAGCTATAACGTTCACTGGGGAACTTGCTGAGAAAGAAGCATAGTGGATTTGCAGGTCTCCAATGCCTACAGTATTTGTTGGTAGCCCTCAGAGTTCTAGCTGATCCAGATACAGTGGTGATTAATACAGTTTCAGTTTTTCTCCCTCGCGGTTGAACATTGCCATTATTATGAATTAAATTATATAAACAATTAAACTTCTTTAAAAGCAAAAGTAATAAATACACAAAACTCATCCCTTTCTAATCATCTTACTCTATTTTATTAATATCTGTGTTCTTAAGGTTATTTATGCCTCTTGTATTTGTATGGTGAAAATATTTTGCAGTTTGTTGCTGAGTATCTCTTCCCAATTTACTGTACAGTGACATCATGTAGGTAGCTTGAACTCACCCTTGGTTGGAGTATTTACACCATGGAAATTAGCACACCACCACAACCTGCTCCAGAGCTGGTTAGTCAACATTTACAGGCATACAACTTGTTAGATGTCACACTTTGGAAGAAAGAGCTTCAATCCTGGAGTTCTGGGAATGTCAAATTACGTGATTTAAGGTTTCACTGGCTCTGCCCTGGTATGACTGGGGGAGGGGCTGATAGCGCAACATGATCTGACAGAGCCTTGGATACAGGTGTGCCCTTGGAGCTCAGCATTCACCACTGGATTGAACACCAGCTACTTGCCTGGCAGGATCAGAGCTGCCACTAACCTTCTCAGATGAGTAGGTTCAATTGTATTGAGCACTATCAATAACTAAGGAACTTTGCATGAACAGAATTCCTTTTAGGATGCTAGCTTTCATGGATCATGCCTCAATAAATTTATCTCTACAATTCAACCATCTTTCAGAAGAACGTCTTTTCATCTAAATAGGTTATATATTACATAATGTAATAAGTGTAGCAGGGAAGGTAAGTCACTTTTCAAAATTGTACATAACATCATTAACACATTTGAGATCTTTTTGAAAAGTTATGAATTTTAATGAAGCTTATTTACATTTGAAAAATAATTGTTGCCATTGCCTTTTATATTGGATCTTTTCTTGTGTAGTATCCAGTATAACAGAAATGTATACTGATGCATACTGCTTTTAAAATTATTCTTTTTTTATATTCCTTTTAATGATACATTATAGATGTTTGCCTGTCTGGAATGGTTAAAATGAACTTTTGGGGTATCTTCCCAGGTTACCATTCTATGACTATGACTTGTTAAGCATTAATATGCAATCAATCAGTAAAATGAAGTTTGTTACAGTGTAGAAGAAATATATTTTATTCCTCTGAAATCACTGGCCTAAAACAGGTTGCATGCATGAGCATGCATATGGAGTAATCTTGGAAGCCATAGGTAACCCCCTGCACTTTAGAGGAAAACTGATCTCATAACCTTAATTCCCCTTTTTTGTCTTGGAAACCATAAAATATGATACAAATCAAAAATGTAACTGTCATCGCTGTTAAAATGTAAGGTATTGTAAAGTGACAGCTAATATTTGAGTAGAGCATCTTGTCTAAAACTAAAAGCGTTGTCTTTAAGGATTCCTTTTATTCAAGAGAAAACACTTTCAGGAAATCAAATTCCAATTCTATTTACATTTCATTTCAGTTTTAAACTGCATTAGCATTAGCTATTCTCCTATTCATTTAGGGAAGTAACAAATCCTATGCAATAAGAATGTTAATTTTCTCATAGTGTTGCTAATATATAATTGCAGGAAAATGGTATTGGTATTTTTCTAATCACAAAAAGCAAAAACTGCAAAAGTCCTGGCACCTAATTCCAAAGGAAGTTGAATACTATATGTATTTTTTAGATTCATTGAATAACAATTCTTAAAGAAACAACATATTTAACTATCTATGGGACTGGACAGGTATGAGATAACAATGTGAAAAGCAATGGACAGAATGAAGTGAAAGGAATAGAAGTTGATGCTAAGAAAGGACAAAAGGAAGGAAAGAAGGGAAGAAGAGAAAGATGGAGGGAGGGAGGGAGGAAGGAAGGAAGGAAGGAAGGAAAAGACAAGAGTGATTAGAAAACATTAGAGCAAACTTAAGTAAAATAATAATCTGGTTAAAATAATTGATTTCTAATTATTCAATAGGTATTTGGTGTCCAGCCTAATTCTCTTCTGGAGGATTGGATGATTTAAACCGTGGAGTGGGATTTAGAATATTGAGAGAGAGGAGGAATTGGGATATCTCCCTCTACCTGTCTCTTACTGATGATCCTTCTTAATTTATCACTAATAACTCTGTGACATTGGACACATTTTCTACCTTTATTTTCTTCCAAATATTTTTGTCAATATTTAAGTAAAATTATATCTAAAAATGTTTTAAAGTACAAAAACAAACACAACTAGCAGGTGGAGTGTGAATATTAATTATCATTAATAAATAAAATAGATACTAATGGCTTACGTGAACAAGCTTAGTGCCAGGATTCATATCATCTAGGTTACAGTCTGCACAATCTTTTCAAGTTGTATGATCCTGGACAAGTTTTTACCACTTTGTAGTGTCAACTCTGAAGTGCTAAATTACTAATGGATTTACAGAAACAAATAAATAGTATGTTGTGAGTGACCTCTTAAATCCATGTAATATTGCTAAATAAATATCGAAGACAAAATGTTTCTGTTGTTGTTTTATGGCAATTGTATACTTTAGAAACCAAGTTGTCAATTTTTCTATGAAAATGCAATCTTAGGAGAATAAAGTAAACAATGTAAAATGTTCACACATACTCAGATAGCAACCAGTGCTTTCTTTGTTTATATTAAAGGGATTTAGAATATCACAAATGTACCTGAAATGAGCATCTGGTTTGTGTAAGGCAATCTGCTTCTGTTTTATTGAGAACAGTGAAATCCAGAGTGGAGAAGTTATCTGATCAAGGACTCAGAGAGATGGGGCTAGAACACAGGACTCCTACCTGTGGGTCACAAATACCCTTCCTACTGCATCACGATGTCTTTATTATTTAGTACATAGATTAGTTGTCAAACAACAAAAAGTTTTTTGTCATATTTGGATTACAGCAACCATGATGTGGCTTGGAAGGAATCAACCAACATAAGGTGGAATCATCTGTGAAAAGAAAGAGGTCATTATTGACTATTTCTGTGATGTGGCTTGAAAAGAGGAGGGGAAAAGTGTCACACTCTGCATGGATCCTTGAAGTTTTTTCAGGAAAATACTCCATTAACAATGACAAGTTGCCATCTGTTAGTGAACTCTTCCAGAAGAGAGGGAAATCTACCCAAGAACATTTTGCTACAATCAAACTGATTCTCTGAATCCAGCCCTTGGTTTCATTACATGTGCCAATAGATATCCACGGTCACTGGTAAACTTTCTCAGTGAAATAGATGTGTCAAGAAATAAATAACAAGTATTTATAAACGATAAGTTGCTACTTGAACGAAGGTGTCAATTATCCTACTAAATAAAAGCCATTTAAATTACATTTTAATTATTTTGCCTGCAAGTGTATTCAGCATTGCAGCTTCTCTACCAAACTGTATATTTGTAAGAAGTGGTATGAGGCTGCACCAGGAAAAACAAAAAAACTGACCAGTTTATGCATTCACCTTAAATTGCACCCTTAAATTGCATCTCTTGCAGATTTCCTGATAAAGATGGGGGAAATACTGAGCAGTAAATCATGAGTATCTCTCTATTTCATGCATGCTAAATTTGAGAAAAGTCAGAGAATGAAATATTTTCACCTTAGTATATTGACACTTTAGATGACATATAGATCTTTTAATAAATAATACCTTCACTTATTTGCATGTAGATTTTATGAAAAGCAAATAAATACATAGTATATATTTTTTTCCTATTTCAAAGTGACCCAAAATTTTAGTCTGTTCATAGAGGTATAAATAATAAGGGTTTATTTGTGTTAAGGATACATTTCATATTTAAAATAACAGTAGTTACACAGCAAGAATAGTGATATTACAAAAATGTAACCTTGACACCTCCATAGTACTGAATTTTAACTTAGCCCTCTGCTCCTGGAAAATATCAAAAGTTAAGCAATCTCCCTACCCTTTTGTGATCTGGAAAACATCTTGTTGCTGAGTGCAAGCTTGTACTGCTCACCACACGACAGGCCAATTAGTCAGGGGATGAGTTGTTGGGGCAAGGAATAGCAACTTTATTTGGAAAGTCGGCAGACTGAGAAGAGGGTGGACTCGTGTCCCAAAGAACCATCTTACCCAAATTAGAATTCAGGCTTCTTTTATACTAAAAGGGGAGAGTTTGTCACTGGTTGTTGCAAACTTCTTGGTGCCGGAATCCTTTGTTTTTGCAGCTGTCCATTTAGGTCTGGTCAGGGTGTTCCTATAAACCTTCGACAAGAAAATTGTTATTCTCTGTTCTGAAACTTCCATCTCTATATGAATGGAAAAGTGTTATACCTTTAAAGGTCAGAGCCTTGAGAATGGGCTATCCTGTATATTTCAGACTATAGGCAACAGTGTTTTACAAAAGGTGCAGAGCCAGCATGACTGAGCACAGGCAACAGAGCACAAGAGTTAGAGCTAAAGGAATAGATCCAATATGGAGTCAGGTTTGTTCTTCTCTGTTACAATCTTACTGAAAAGAACAGGACTAAAGGATGCCCTGCTTGCTTACCTCTAACCAGGGCAGACATAGACACCCCCCCCCCATATTACCATTCTTTGACTCATAAATGTTTGGCTGAATTACTGGTCACCAGTGATCAATTGGAACAAAATGCTTGTTAGCTAAATTTGGTTAAAATTCTCTACTTCTACCAGATTCCTTAATTTCTTCCCACTCATAACCTGAGCAGCAGACAGTTTCTCTTAAACAGACCACCCTCACTTCCCCCACACCTGATTCTTTCTGGCTTTATTTACCCCACTCTATAAGCAAAACACTTTTTGCCCACCCCTTGAGATATTTGCAGATTTTATTGTCAGAGCACTCTCCCTAGTGCAATAGTTCCCCACCCCCACCACTGCAATGGTCTTTTCCCCTCCCCCTGCAACAATACTTTTGAATAAAGTCTGTCCTTGAATCACTATGTTGTAGAATCCCCTGAAAATAACATAATATTGTAAGTCAGCTATAATTCAATACATACATACATACTTCAATACATACATACATACATACATACATAAGGTCTTTCCTTACTAAGTCTGAACATTTTTTTATTTGACAATAAAATGTAATGAATATGAACCACTTCAAATATCTTTGGATAGTGACACTATGACAATGACTAGAAAGAGTGAAACCACTGCTAGCCAAGATCACTTCCAAATTTTGACCAACCATTTCATCTTTCCATTATTCCAAAAGTAACACTTTTCATATGACTCTTTTGTCCTTCTTTATGAAGGAATCACCAGTGTTTCACTTATCAGGCAGTACATTTTTAACTTTTAACTAACATCCATAAAGAATAGAAAAAAGTTCATTTCCACGGTTTTAATTTATAGCAGGTGATACACCATGAGTGATTTCTAAAAATCATGTATTTTAATACTTCATGTAATTTCTCTGAATAAAAAAAAGAAAGAACATACCCAAAAAAGCATGCATTCACAGCAATCTGAAGGAACACATGGGGTGAGGTGTTTCTCATCTTGGCTAAACAGAAAATTATGCTTGAAAGAAACATTTTTCCTTCAAATTAGCAAGCAATTCTAGATGAGCATTTTGAAAGAAAAATATAAAGTTCTATCCTGACATCAGTTTACTGGAAACCAGTGAGAGAGCCTGCTATTTAATCTCCACACTGCATTAATTAAAAAATCAAAGAAAGAATGTGCATAATAATAAACCCTTTTTAAGTAAGTGGGTTTCAATAGGAAAGCTACAGCATGCTTCTCTGTTTTCAGACTTTATCTGATTTGTTCGTGCTTGCTTCCACAATTTGTCATGGTCAAATTGAGTTTTAAATCTATTCTCTAAGGTAGCTGCTATGTCACAATATTGATGTTCTTAGAGAATTTAAGGAGAAGGTGCTAAATTTTAATATCAGAATCACTGGTGGAACTAATCATGGTCAGACCAAGGACCAGCCCTCATGGGCTATCAATGCAATTTAATATATATGCTTTAAACACTTACTAGTACCCAGCACTGTTCCTCTGTGATTTCACTGTGAGAGAGTGGTTCAAACAAAAAGCAATAGTCCATCAGAACCAATGTATTTAATTCCTTGTATCCCTACATGTAGCACTTTGGGGAAGTTTTCTGAAAGATGGGGAGAAAATGGAGCTCTAAAACAGGTGTTCTTTTTCTGCCTGAATTAAAGGTCGCCTAGGTCTGGGAAGGAGGATTCTACTATATTACACACTGATCCAGCTAACTTTGCCTTTCAGATTCTGATTCCTGCCATCTGCCTTGCTCCCTGAAGGTCTGTTTCTTTTCTTCTTGGGTGGACTTCCCAGTTCAGCTCTTGTTCCTGCTGCTCAGGGCTTGACCCTTATCTCCTGCCTAAACAGACACATTTACCTCTCCTCCTGCCTCAGGGCTCCAGAACACAGTCCCATCCTTCCAGCTTCCTGCTCCTGTTATTGCCTAGACTGCTGTCAACTTGATTTCTTTCCTTTGGACCCTGTTGTGAAACTGACTCCATTCCTTTGGAACCACTTTCACAAGCTGATTAGAAAATGATTTGTGCACATATGGCTCTTTCTCAACGATGCTACTTCACTCAGCATCTTGTAGATATTCCAACCACCCTGTTTTAACTAATTCCATGCGCTACTGGAATTCTGGCTGGTCATGACTTCTGTGAATGAAAAATGTTGCTGCCATGTCAGTAAACGAAGGATGTTGCCGACATCAAGCCACTACAGCACACCCCCCATAGTGAGCCCTGAGGGAACTCAGGATGGAGACAAATGAGCTACCCCCTGCCAAGCCCTCAGCCACTGCAGCCACCCTCAGTGGTGCACCCTGGGGGGACTCAGGATGGGAAAGAATAGGATACTGGCCCTAGATAGCTAAGGTGCATATCAAAGTGAAAGCAGCTCTTTTGCCCCTTTCCTGTTTGCCCATTTCTGTTCCTCTCTAACCTTAAAAGAACCTAATTATAGGAATGAGATCACTAGGCAATTTAACCTAACTCCTGACTTATACTCTCCTGAATGCACACCATGCCTTTTCTAACCTGTTGAGTCTTTTCCTAGATAAAAAGAAGAATGAAAAATTAAGCAGTTAAAAAAATGACTGGCTCTCTACTCTCAACAGCCCCCCTAAACAATCCTGCAGGCAGATCACTTGGGCAAGATAACATCTGAAGAGAGTCAATCATTCTGTACACAGTGGAGAATGATGCAGAACACAATCTCCTGCCTCAATGATTCACTGAGATTCTCCCCCCAATTTTCCCTTTAAAAACTGTCATGGCTGAGCAGAATCTTCGAAGTTGGTCTCTGGACACGAGTCCACCATCTCCCCAGATTGCGGGCTTTTCTGATTAAAGCACCTTTTCTTTCTACTGACACTTGCCTCTCGAATTACTGGCTTTTGAGCTGCAAACAGCCCAACCTGAGCTCAGTAACAAAAGGAATGATTTCAATGAGCTCAGACTCTTGCATCTTCCCATACATGTAAAAGTGATAAATTCATTAGCTTGAGATATCTGCCTTCCTTTAATTAACGGTAATCTTTTGATATTCTGACTAACTGGTCTTTTTTGCAAAAATCCCTATATATCCCTTACCTCTTTGGAGCAGTCCCTTAGAGCTATCTAAGATGCTGTCTCCTGGGCTTGAAATCCTCAAAAAGTCTGCCAAATAAAACACAATTCTCAACTTTTAGGTTATGCAATTTTTTCAGTCAACATTTCCATTGTTCCTCACCTCTCTTAATATTGTTTGATATAGTACCTGATTTTCAAGTTTTAAAATTTAATGTTATTATTTTCCCATAAATATTACATAATTACAACTATTTTTTTCCTGAAGTTCAAAAGTTGATAATCTTGGGAAATTTGTCACATTAAATAATTACAAAAAATAGAAATCTCAGGGATAATACAATAATTTCCACTCATTTTATTTAAAAAAAATTACGTGTGATTTCTATTATTATTAGCAATTTTCCCTTTGACTATGAATATGTAGAAAATAGTTAACTGCAGTCATATTTTTTATTTTGTTTACTTTAGTCATTAAAGAATTGTCTTTGAAACTTAGACCAAGTTAGACCACATATTGTCCAGTTTCTAATTAACTTAAGATGATTAAAATTAGATGCCTTTTATATTCTTACCCAGTTATAAAAATTTTTAATGACATTTTTAAAGGAAATTTCTCCTAGAGTCAGAAGCATCAAACAGTCATACTGATATACATTGTGTATGTGTATGTGTGTGTGTGTGTGTGTATACACACACAATATATATATATATTTAGGATCATGTGTTGAGACTTTTAGTGTGTTTCAGCAATGGCTTTGGCACATTCTGTGTTCAAAGGATTCATATAGGAATTTGCGATCTTACTTTAAACTATGCCAACTTTTATGGTGGCCTTTCATTTTGTTTATTTCAAAATGTTTGTCCCTCTCCACCTGCCTTTGTACTGACTCCTATCTTACCTTAGGCCAGAAAGCACACTGAGCAGCTTCCAACAAAGTGAGACCAAGGATGTTTCACAATGGGCTCTGCTGGGCGGACTGTGTGAAGTTCAATTGTTTCCTCCCCCAGAGTCAGATCTAAGCCATCACTCTGCTAATGAGCTCACTTTCACCAGCATGCAGAATGCTCTGCCACTGTTTCAAATGTTGGCTGCTTTATTGAACTTTTAAGTAGCTGTGAATTCTTTTTATTTTTTTTTTCTCTTGTAAATGCTTTGCAGCCTTCTGTGATGCTGAAGATTTTCCAAAACCAAAGAAGAATGCAATTCAACACTCTCTTATTTTTTTTTTAAAACATCTTTATTGGAGTATAATTGCTTTACAATGGTGTGTTAGTTTCTGCTTTATACAAAGTGAATCAGCTGTATGTATACATATATCCCGATATCCCCTCCCTCTTGCGCCTCCCTTCCACTCTCCCTATCCCACCCCTCTAGGTGGTCACAAAGCATGAGCTGAAGCCCCTGTGTTATACAGCTGCATAACCCTCTCCTATTTTAAGTTTTATTTTTATGGGTTTTTTCTTCTGTTTAGTGACCATCTCAGATGGAAAGAATTACTTTATATCTATTGCAACTTTCTTGCCAGAAAGTACACATAACAAAGAACTTGAGATTTTATGCGTTCTGCATATAATGTGTTCTCATCATTTGCCAAATTTTAGAACCTCTTTGGTCTGTAGGTCTGTACCTGCCAAGTGCAGGGTATTCTCACTGATTCTTTTAAATATACATTTATTTTATTATGTCTGAGTTTGATTATTTTTAGATGCTTGTCTTTTTGTTGTCGTTGTTCTATAAACTTCTGTTGATATTCTGTCTCCAGTTTTTGCATCACTATTGTTTATATTTTCATTCATTCAATCAGTAGATGCTTATTTGTCTGTGTACTCAATACTAGATCATTCTCTTTGCACAGTGGACAGCATGGAGAACAGAAGAGAACTCCACCTCTGGAGCTTACATGAGCTGGTGTGCTGGAGAGATTAGAAATCTGCAAGATAAATAATTGACTGAATATATTGCGAGTTAGATGGTGATAAGTGATTCTGTACATTAGTTTGATATGATTTCAAAGCTGCTTGTTTATGACTTAAGTGAAGTTATTTTAATCCTCTAGTTTATGATCAGGATAAAAAAACTTATTTGAAGTAAAGTTGTTTTGATATAAGAATGCAGTAAGCTGTGTCAGGATGTCATCTCATCTGTTGTGGTTGATAAGCACTCAGAGCTCAGCTACAGAGAGGCTCCTGCTGGGGGCTTATTGATAAAAAAAAAAAAATGATATGAAGAAGCAACTATGGTGAGGGGACATTTAGACTATAGATACCCGGAGTTCATAAGGACGCTCTGAGAGTTTCGACTGTGTAAAGGTACCTTTTGCTGATCTAGCTCTCTGAAGACCTTGGGACATTAGCTCCTTCCTGGTAAAGTCAATTCTTACCTCACTGCAGTGGCCCCAGGGAAGAAGGTCACCTTTCCCGACAACACTGGTGCCCTGGTTCCCTAGCAACGTGCTCCAGCCACAGGGGGATGTTTCACCTCCATTCACCTGGCAGCTGGGCATCCTGGTTGGTTAAGCCACCTCTCCAAAGAACCAACCTCCTAGAAAAAGTATATATCAACTGAATTTGGATTTTATTTCTGTCATCCCCCCTTGCCTGGAACAACAATGTAATTAATCTATCATTTGTTTGGAGTATGTTATTTCTTTATTGGCTTATTAAGAGACATTATCCTGTATGCTGTTGGCTTGTGAAATTACTTTAATTACCCCAGTGAAACTTTGTTGAAGAAACTATTAGCAAAGTTAGTTTCTGAGCATAATTTGCTGTCTCCAAAACAAAACAAGTTCAAAGGGGGAAATAAAGTAAAAAGGGGCTTTCAATTTTGGATAGTGGCCAAAGATGTTTTTTGGGGAAACTGATATTTGATTAAAGATCAGAAGAAAAAGAAGGCAGAAAAGACATGCACCAAGGCAGGAGCATATCTGATGTGTCATGGGAATGTCACAGACACCAGTGTGTTTGGGGCTGAGTAGTTGACTAAAATGGAGCAAGGGATGCTGGGAGCAGGGTGTCATTCGGCCATAATCCAGGTGAGCAATGATGGTGGCTCCCATCAGGGTGGTAGCAGAGGCGGTAGTGACCAAAGCAGAATGGTAAATGAACTGAGATGGGGCAGAGAAACACCGCTTTGCAGTGGACAGTAAATTAGAACTTCGGTAGAAAGGAATGAGATTTTGATGTTTCTAAGATTTATTTTCCCTTCTCATTTTGCACTACCTAAACTCTTTTGTAGATGATGATCTTTTAATGTCTTCTACAATATGCTGAAATTCCCATCAAAGAAATTCAAAATTCAAAATCTCCTTATGAAACTATGTATTCATCTCCACCATAATACAGGTTTTCCCTCTATTACTCTCTTTGGTATGAGTTAACAACTGTAATTAAATAGATTTAAGTATAAGGGTCCAAGAATACTATGTTTCAAATTCATGTTTCAGTCTATTTTATTAATTTTTTAAATCTAGGAAATATTGCTTGCTTATAAAACACTTCTTTTCATTTTGTTTTGTTTTGTGTTTTTCCAACAGGTTGACGGCTAGGAATAGGGCTGATCCCAAGATTTTGGTCAAATAAAATCATCCATAAACAACAATGAAAAATAACAATTGCCCTTATTTCTCAAAGCATTTATTATATCAGAGGAAAGTGCTGTAGCATAAAGAACAAAGTATACTATGCGTTTGTGTGTGTGGTGGGGGATCTTTATGACTTCTAGTCTTTCATTGCGAGAAATGGGCATGTCTTTATACCAACTATCACTAAATCTGTCTCTTGACTGTTGCATTGCCATTGGTCTTTAATAAATCACATAGGGTTTTCATAATTCCATTCTGAGAGTTTCAAGGAAAAGAACAGTCTTTCCCCAAAATGGAAAAATTATTCTACGTTAGTTTTATATGATATGTGAACAGAAATATGCAGATTCAATAGAAATTTCTTTTTGTTACTTCCTAGGGATTTGCTGTAAAATATTGGAGAACAGTACTTCACATGTACCTAAAGGCTCTTAAACTCTGAATGCTTTGAAGTCACAAATTTTCTACATTGTATTTTCAATTAAAAGTTCATTTTGCATTAAAAGTTAAACATTTAAAAATTTTTTAAAGCTGTGGTCTCCATATTTGATTGTGCATCAGAATCACCTGAAGCGTTTTTCAAACACAGATTGCTGGGCACCCTCCCCAAGAGTTTCTGATAAAATATGTTGGGGTGGGGTGCAAAAGTTTGCAGCAAATATTTCTTCCACTGTTCCCTGAACCCCGGTATTAACCAACAAGATCTCATAAGTCAGACTAACCTTGCTCCCCAAAAGGCCTCATTCTTCACTTTTGCATCTTTTTTCTGAAAATGCATTTTTCTCAACCTACCCTCAATTAATACCTCTCTCTTTTTTGTTGTTATTAAAATTCATTCAATTTTTACTTTTTTCAAAAAATTTTTATTGGAGTATACTTGATTTACAATGTTGTATTAGTTTCACGTGTACAGCAAAGTGAATCAGTTATACATATACATATGTCAACTCTTCTAGATTCTTTTCCCATATACTCAATTAATACTTCTCTGTAAATTCCTGGAGTTGAGACTCATTATCAAAGAATGCATTGTGTTTAGTGAGCGTGGACTATTTTTTTCTTTCACATCAACCAGTCTGTTTACTTAATTTTACCAGTTGATACATAAACAGTCTCTTTTCTAGCAGTTCTTTTAGTCTATTTCTGAGCATGTTTACAAGCAAACTCCTGTACTCTTGCCACCATATTTTAGCTGGAGACCAGGAAACAGAACTTAGAGAAGTTTTTAAAGGGCACACTTGATTTTCACCAAGCGCAAACTGGAGGCACTTGGAGGAAATTTCTCCAAGGCTCTTCAGCCCTTCATTGAGTGCACTGCAGCTGCTCTAGGAAGGCTGGGGTCTGGGAAACAAGGTAGAGCTGCTGAGGGCAGAAAACTAGGCGGTGGGCCTGGAGAGCCAGGAAGATTCCCAATGACACAAAAAGATGCCATATATGCTGTAAATTGAAAAAGGTTTCTCATTTTTGAGAAAGTAATGAAGAAAGTAATGAAGTTTGAAAAGTAATGAAGAATATCAAAGAAGAAAAATATCTGGTTAAATATAAAACAACTCTTGATTATCTTTAATTACTTTAAAATACAATTACCCATTTACGGTTAATGGGTTAATCTTTAAGAACTAAAACGTTCTTATATTGTTTGAAGTATCCTATTATTATGTAAATTTAGGCTGTGATACATTAAAGATGAATATTCTGCTATCGTAGAAAACCAAAGAAATATAGGCTAAAAATCAAGAGATGAAATAAAAATATAGGAAGAAGAAAGGAGAAAAGAAGAATTAACCCATTGATTAAGCAGTAGATGAGCGTTAAAGGATTTGCTTAAAAACTGTCAAATCAGTTAGGAAAAGAAAGTAAGTTATGAAGGTGTTAAAAGGTGGATAAAAAAATGATGAAAGCACAAAGGTAACCACTTGAACAAAAATGCCAACTTTTTAAAATACCAAAACATCTTTTTAAAGCAAAGGAAACTAAACAAATTCAGCAAATATAAAATGATATGCATAATGATTATAACAGACTGACAAATTAAAGAATAAATGTCAGTGTTATCAACTAATGGAGTCAACAAACTTACCTATTAGAAGAAAACAAGATTTCAGTTTGACTCAAAATCAAAGGCCAACTAACTATATGTTATATACCAGTGAAAAGAAAAAAGCATTACAGTGATAAACACTAAATATTTTTAAAAGAGTTTTTTTTTTTTAAATAGGCAAATTGAGGCAATAAGAAAGTAACTTTATGAACTGATATCAAAGTAGAATTCAAGCCAAAAACCATTAAAATCAGCAGAGTTGTGTCCAATATTTCTTCCACATTTTCTCCCCCAAATTCCTGTCTTGCCCTTTTTTCTTATGACGTTCTTAACTCTCCTTTTTCTCTTCCTTTTTGATCATTCAGTGCCTGTCTGAGTGGTCCTTTAATTTTTCTTTCTTATATGCTTCGCATTCAGTGTTTTAAAACAAAACATTTTAACTTAGCTTGGCATTATCTGTTTCTCATCAACCAAATTCTGGATACTATCATAAATTCCCAGGAGTCTACAGAGAGAAACAGAAGAAAGAGAAGAAGGGGAGAAGGCTTCCAATAATGGTACATTAATATTTTTTTCTTTTCTTTCTTCCTTTCTTTTTGACTCCCTCTCTCCCTCCCTCCTTCCTTCCTTCCTTCCTTCCTTCCTTCCTTCCTTCCTTCCTTCCTTCCTTTCTTTGTTTCCTTCTTTCTTTCTTTTTCTTTCAAGCAGAGAGAAATTTATACCAAAAAGGAAAAAAAAAAATTACAAAATTCTTGGAAAGGATAGAAGAGCAACAAACCTAAAATGTTGTTACTCAGACAGCAAAAATTTGCCACTGTCCATGGACTGCCCTGGAGTCCGTACTCAGGTCCAGTTGCTCGAAGCACAACTGCTGCCACTTCAGGTCTCTCCCCCACTGCCCCTGCTGGGGAAACCAACTCTGCTGGAGACCACAGTCTCTTTCAGTCACTGGCCTCTGCTGCTGCCTCTACCACCACTAGAGCAAGAAGCAGAATGGCTTTTCTCTTCCTGTCTTCTTAAATGCCAGAGTCTTCTGTTGGCCAATACTAACTAGAACCTAGATAGCAAGGGAATCTGAGAAATACAACCTTAAGGCTTCCAACCTTCTATGACACAGAAGAGACTTATAGAAGGAAGACTTTGAGGCAACAGACAAGAGATCACTATCAATAGTTTATCTTGCTAGCTAGCTAGCTGTCATCTAGCTGGTTAGCTATCTAACTATGGTTACTATCTTCTATCTATACAGCATGTGTAAAGAAGATTACTCAACAAAATGCCAGTCCTTTATGATGGAATTATGGTGATTTACTTTTGCCAATTTATATAAATTTTCATATTAATAAAATTACTGAAGTATACTTGTTTGAAGTAATAATATTTTAACAATTAATATATTTCCTCTTTTGAAAATTCTTTTTCATCTGTTCTTCTTTTAATATTTCCGAAATTGAGATCCATTTTAAAGTCAATGAATTCAAAAACACAAGTTAAATTTTTATGGATTTGATGCTATTAAACTAGTAGTATAACTTATAAAAGGCGATATGTATATTCTATGCTGTTCACTATGTCATCAATCTAAATATACTATTGTCTCTTGCAGTTTTTCTTAATACCTTTTCATGAAGAAATTTCTTTAGTGAGATTAGGCTAATAGTTGAAGTGGAGAAGGAAAAAAAGTTGACTATTAAGTACATTTAACAAGGACATCTTTATGTGAATTTCTCTAGCTAAATATTTCCATGAAATATCACCATCTTGAAATATTTACCTTTTACCTAACTCTTCTAGGAATATCTAAAATATAGGGCTTATTTGTTAAAAATATCATTAAACAATATAAGACAGTGTTAATTTAGTAATTGACATATGTATCTGATAAGCATATTCCAGGTCCTGTGGTATCTACATCTGACTTTCTTTTCAGATTATATATAAACCTTAACTAGTGACTGTGAAATATGAAATCAGCTTCTAATTTGAATTTTTTTGAGTTTAGGTAGGTCATAGCTCTTAAGATATGATTGTTAACATTGTTAAAATTTCGATTCTCTTGGATCCTACCCTATCCACATTCCAGGCATGCTGACTGTGCATGCGTCAGGCCGATTCTGAATCCCAAGGTCATAGGGTACCAAAGGTCTTGCTCTTTGTTCCAGAGGAAAGAGAAACACATTTCCTTTCCCTGTGTTCTCCATGCAACAATTTGTCTCTAAGTTTATTCTTTGCCGAGGGTATCGCACTTTCTGCTTCCTCTCAAGCCATTTTCTGTAGTCATCTTCTCTTTGTGGACCTTTTCTAGATCATTTACCTCTTCCTATATTTCTGTATTTTATTAACACTCAGAATCAGTATTTAGTTCCATGTTTTAATATGTTATATCGCTAAAAGCATGAGGTGTGAATAAAACTGCTTGCATTCCAATCACGGAGCTACCACTTACTAGACTAGTTGTAACATAGGAATTTACGTAATGTTCCTTAGCCTAAGGTTTCTCATTTGTAAAATATAACTATCAATGATATACACTGTGTAAAGTAGTTGTCACCTTTAGAATCAAATCAGATCAGCTCATTACCATGTTACTGGCCCACAAAATTTCTCAATTAGGGTTATCAATTATGCAAATCTGACCTTCCAAATCTTTGTTTTCCATTATAAGAGAACATTGCAAATATCAAAAGACAAAAAGAAAAAAAAGTAAATGAAAACAT
Source organism: Balaenoptera physalus (assembly GCF_965194825.1). NCBI lineage: Eukaryota > Metazoa > Chordata > Mammalia > Artiodactyla > Balaenopteridae > Balaenoptera > Balaenoptera physalus. Next base: position 54,184,238 of record NC_138899.1, on the reverse strand, counting down.
CAGTATTATAATGATCCATAATTTCAAACATCATACGTATTTAATTTTGTATAAAATTATTGTTAATAATTCTGATCATTTTCTCTTTTGCTAAAATGTGGAAATAACCCAGATGTACAGCCATCTTTAAATTGAAAATAATAAGCTAGATGTAAGAGAATATAAAATGTTTAAATAAGTGAACACATAGAAATACAAAAAAATCTAAAAATTCAATTCTCACAAATTTGTGTTTCCTTTTCTCTTTTTGAGAATTGATATTTACACATATTATGGTCTCCTTACCCACAATGGTGATAATGCCTGAAAATATACCTCTTTTAAGGGACACTCGTGGATAAGAAGGTAGAGCTACATACCTTTCTCTGGTTCATCAGGGAAAACTGTCAGTTTCAACCCTTAAAGAATGAAACTCTGTTGTTTCCTTGTGATTTTCCCTAATGCATTCATATTTTGCCCTGCCAAGAGGGCAGCCATACCCATATTAGACTACTACTGCTTAGTTCCTAAATAGTGGAGATATATCTGCTACAGATGATGCCATTCATCCGCTATTCTTTTTTTTAATTCTAGATACTCTATTCTAGAAGTGTTTGTTGGTGTTGTCCACTACATTTGTGTATTTTGTCCTTGTCTAAATAACTCAGTTATTACAATCTTTTCCTTCCATACTTCCCATCAAGCTATCATTATTGCTTTAAAGGGGAGGTCATTAGTAATTTAATGTGTTTTTAACTGTGGTAGTATCTCTAATTTGTTTCCATATTGTTTAAAGCTGTTAGTGTTCTAGTTACAAAGTTGCATAGATTTTTTTTGCCTGTAAATTCTATTATTATTTTTTGCAATTTTCTATATCACAAGATTTTTAAATGACACACAGGTGATATTTTAGCAGAAACAGCAGTATTCACCTCCAAAGAAAGAGCACTTTTAATAGATGGCCATGTTATTAGCAGTGAAGTGTGAAACAGCGAGGTTACAATTTAATCTCTCTTTACTGACAGAGCATGCACCAATTTTTAAAGCTACGGACTACTTGCCAAGACTGGAACCATGGGGGTCCTCCTCCTCATTGGGGAGATCAGTAGACAGCCACCAACATCATGAGACTCTTGGATCAACCTCAGAGAAGAAAATCAATATTTCAAGAGAGAGAGGGTAACCTGGGGAGTGATATTTGGCACTTTGCCTCATGGAGCATGTGTTACTTTGAAAAGGTACACAATTCAGAGAGTGTCCTGCCAGTAGCAAAAAAGATAAGAGAAGCAATAAATGATAAATGAGATCATGCTAGCAAAATGTTTTAGAATGACAAAATGTGCAAAAGCCAGATAATAAACATGGATAAGAATAAAATAGTCATCTCATGGATAAGATATTAAACTTGTTCTTAAGACTCTTATAAATAAAAAGAGATTTTCTTTTGAAATTGTCGGGACAGTCTGACAATCTTGCAAAAATGCATCAATTAAAAAACCTTAGAGTAAATGAACTCTTCTAGAGCTGAAGGAGCTTAAGTGTGTAGTCTGATATCTTCAGTACGTTCCCAAGAGATATTTTCTGCATGCAGATCTTGTAAAATAATTTCAGAAGATTCATACTCATCCACTCTTAACAAGATAAGATGTTCTTTCTTTGTAAAGTTTGAAACACTTTGCTTAGCTAAAAAGAGAACAAAATATCATCCATACAATTGTAAAGAAACAATGAATAGTTTCCTCTTGCTTGACCATACATTTTTATCTAATATATAAGATAATTTTTTCTATTTAATTGTTTTCTTAAGTAAATATATACCTGTTTATTTTGGTGGCTGCTCTTAATTTAAGACTGGAGCACCTCAGGGCTGTGACATGTTCCTGTGTTTAGACAGGAGATTCAAAGCGGGCAATGAGAACACAATGATTGTAAACATGGAAAATAGAACTTGAGTTACTTCAATCCTGTCATTCTATGTACAAATCATTTTCTAAGCCTTACTGAAGCTTTCCTTCATCTATTTTTTTCCTTTTCTTAGATAATTCACTGGAGTAATTTACATGTATTAATCTGTTATGTTTTTCCTTTTTTTTGTACTGTCATGCACCTTGGTGAAAGACATGAATTCCATCTGAAGCAAGCTCAAATAATTCCAAACACTTATTAATTAATCCTCAAAATGAATACCTTGGTTCTCATGTGTCGGTTGAAGACTATACGTGGGGTTTTAGAAATTAACTTTCACATAAATGTAAGGTTTGTGAAAGGATAAGTAATGCATATTCCAATCTTAACCACACATACACACATATTATATATAACATCATATAATCATCTCCTAATATTGCCTGCACTCTGCTTCTACTGAAGCCCTAGGTACACCACTGTGGTCAAGAGAAGTCTTTTTAAACTTAAGAATGATCCAGCACGTAGGAGAAAAACTGATGATCTAAGAGAGAGAATGGAGACTTAAAGAATGACTTTTATTAGGTAAGAGTGCTTGAGGTGTGGTGCCCAAGAGGAGGGTTTGTCTTTAGATAATTACTCTGAGAGTCAATCTAGCTACAAGAGAGAAAGCAAAGCACACGGATAAACAGAGGAATTGTAGATAAACATCTATGATGGGTAGATGTTGTTATCAGGCAGCATTTTTAGAGTTGGTTAGGTTTTCCCATCAGTTACTCATCTTATGAATCACCAATTTTCAAAACCAAAATGAGACCCATTGTTACCTATTAGTATGTAAACCCCAACTATCTTAATTCATCAGTGGAAGAGAGATCTAACAATTTTGAGTGGCTACTCTAAGCCAGACAGTGTGGGAAGTGATTTACATATGTTATGTCTTTTAATCCTCAGAACAACCCTAGGGTGTGATTATTTTTCATATAAGGAAACTGAGGTTTAAAGAAATTAAGGAGCTTATCAGAGGCCACACTGTTAGTAAATGCAAATCTTGGCCTCCAAACCTGCTCTTTCAGACTCCAAAGCCAGTATTATGCATATTTCATCATAATCGTATTTTCCTATTAATGCATATTCATAACTGAATACTTTCACTTTCCTTGGACTTCTGTGATAACCGAAACAGAATAAACCACTTGGCTGCTAATTGTGAAAACTTAGTTATATTCTGATACATGTAGCTAAACCTTTGCATGTTTTGGACAATATGAGAGTAAAGCTAAACGAGGATAAAAAGAGAGCAACAAGAGTAGTTTATGCAATTAATAAACCTTAAACAATTCTTCTACTCAGAGTTGGAAATGACTGTGAGTCTTATCAGGCTAAGAAATCCTGCTGTTCAATCTAATTAAATGTCCAACAGCAAAGGGGGATTTTTGTTTTTTTGTCTAACTTCATTTTTGTTTAGAGTATTGAGGAAAAAGACAGTTATCTTCATTTGTAATTTAAAAAAAATATACACTTCTTATATGTCTTCAGTTTTAAGTAATCTTTTGTCTTGGAAGTTTAAAAGCACTAAAGAGATTGGAAATGTGCGTAAGATAATATATTGACTGTTTTCCTGGAACCAGAAGTAGACATAACAACACAACTTACATTTTATATAATTGCATAATATTTTAAAATAAGCATAATTTATATTTATAAAATGCTTTTCTTCATATAACTCCCAGAATTGTGATAGAATGAATATTTTTTCTTTGATGAATAGAGCCTTACATTTATTAGAAAAATTATCCCTTTCCTTTTTTCTGTGTTCACAAGTTAATTAAAACTAAAGTTCATTTTTATATTTTCTGTTTCTTTCTACTACCTAAAGGTATAGACTTTTAAATTTATTCAAAATAAATTAAAAATTTTGTACATAGCTGTGCAAAATTGCTTTACATATCGTAGTGTATGTTATTAAATTAATTATAAAATTTCTTCACCAAATTAGAAGATCACTATACATTTTGCAGGATCTTCACTGTTTGCCACTTTTTAGGTAATGATCTGTGCTTTCTTATCTCAAGGTACTGTTCAAAGGATATAAATTTAATTGTAGGTAACAAAATCAAATTATTTTATGACAGTAAGTAAGGTAAATCCCCATTAAGTCATTCCATTGAAGGAAAGTTACAGAGGAATAAGTAATATCACCGGGGCCCATGGTGGAAGTTAATAAAATAGACTTTCTCCCCTCCCACATATTCCTTCATCACTATCTGTTGGTGCAAGGAGAGTAGAAAAACATCAACTTCTGGACAAATGCAGGAAATAGTTCAACTCAGAAGATAAATTACAATTCTACCTCACCATTTCATTGATGAGTGAGCCTGTGTTATCATGAAAACTGTCCTTATAGGTATGTATTCAAAATCCCTCATTCCCTCTGATGAGTTTGATGGCATCTCCATATTAAGATGCTGTGTGTATTCACACTGACCTATTTTTAGTAGTATGTGCTTTAAATCCTAGGACTTTGGAACGCACCAGACACTTAGTGAATATTTAACTCTATTCACTAATGGCAAGACTCTGAACAAACAACCTTTTTGAGCTTCAAAGTTCTCATCATTTAAAAAGGGAAAATAATATTTGCCATACATGGATATAAAAGGGATTAAGGGAAAGGATGTAGGTAAAAACTGTTAGCATAGATACAAACATATACTGAGTGCAAAAATAAGTCATATTATTCTAAAATTATTCTGGTGTAGTTGTAGATGTTAATAGAAAACTAAATTATTCTTTTTCTTGCATAATTTACATCAATTGAAAAAAATGTTAGAGCATGTTAAGATATAAGACCATTTTGTTCCATTTTGTCAAAAAATTATATTTTATTCTACTTTCCATGAGTACATTTCAAATTGAGGCTTTACATTTTGTTTGGAGCAATTATTTTTGTTAAACTATTTAATATTAATTAGTAAATATAAACAGTTCTATGTTATATAAGATAACAATAACTTTTACTTTGAGCTTACATAATGCTTCACTTTCTAAAAATTACTAGCTACAATATTTCCTATTTTGGTTACATATACATCACTGATTTGTCCCCTGCTGTTTGTAACCTGTGCATCCCTTTCATTTTATCCTTTAAAAAATATTGACCTCAACCAGCAGTCTCAGTCCTAGGTTGATAGACTAACCCTGTCATCTGACAAGAAGGTCTCACGTACGTATAGCCCAGCTTTAATAAACTCAGCATAAAACCATTCCTGCTACTTTTAGAGCCCATACACCACTCAGTGCCCCCATAACCAGACATATGCCTTGTTCTAAAAATATTTATATCCTTGAAGTAGAGTTTGATAAGTGAGTTCTTGCCTCAGTTCACAATATCTGAGTCCTTGTCTTGGTCACATACTGTGTCTTGGTCCTAAGGCTTGGTGCTCTATTTGGTTCTCAAAAATCTCTTTTGTTCTAGTTCTGTGAAAAATGCCATTGGTAGTTTGATAAGGGTTGCATTGAATCTGTAGATGCTTTGGGTAGTATAGTCATTTTCACAATGTTGACTCCTCCAATCCAAGAACATGGTATATCTCTCCATCCGTTGGTATCATCTTTAATTTCTTTCATCAGTGTCTTATAGTTTTCTGCATACACGTCTTTTGTCTCCTTAGGTAGGTTTATTTCCAGGTATTTTATTTTTTTTTGATGCAATGGTAAATGGGAGTGTTTCCTTAATTTCTCTTTTAGATTTTTCATCATTAGTGTATAGGAATTCAAGAGATTTCTGTGCATTCATTTTGTATCCTGCTACTGTACCAAATTCATTGATTATCTCTAGTAGTTTTCTGGTAGCATCTTTAAGATTCTCTATGTATAGTATCATCTCATCTGCAAACAGTGACAGCTTTACTTCTTTTCTGAGCTGGATTCCCTTTATTCCTTTTTCTTCTCTGATTGCTGTGGCTAAAACTTCAAACACTAAGTTGAATACTAGTGATGAGAGTGGGCAAACTTGTCTTCTTCCTGATCTTAGAGGAAATGTTTTCATTTTTTCACCATTGAGAACAATGCTGGCTGTGGGTTTGTCATATATGGCCTCTGTTACGTTGAAGTAGGTTCCTTCTATGCCTACTTTCTGGCGAGTTTTTATCATAAATCAGTGCTGAATTTTGTCTAAAGCTTTTTCTGCATCTATTGAGGTGATCATATGATTATTATTCTTCAATTTGTTAATATGGTGTATCACATTGATTGATTTGCATATATTGAAGAATCCTTGCATTTCTGGGATAAACCCCACTTGATCGTGGTGTATGATGTTTTTAATGTGCTGTTGGATTCTGTTTGCTAGTATTTTGTTGAGGATTTTTGCATCTATGTTCATCAGTGTTATTGGCCTGTAGTTTTCTTTCTTTGTGACATCTCTGTCTGGTTTTGGTATGGAGAAAAGGGAACCCTCTTGCACTGTTGGTGGGAATGTAAATTGATACAGTCACTATGGAGAACAGTATGGGGGTTCCTTAAAAAACTAAAAATAGAAATACCATATGACCCAGCAATCCCGCTACTGGCATATACCCTGAGAAAACCATAATTCAAATAGAGTCATGTACCACAATGCTCATTGCAGCTCTATTTACAATAGCCAGGACATGGAAGCAACCTAAGTGTCCATTGACAGATGAATGGATAAAGAAGATGTGGCACATATATACAATGGAATATTACTCAGACATAAAAGGAAATGAAATTGAGTTATTTGTAGTGAGGTGGATGGACCTAGAGTCTGTCATACAGAGTGAAGTAAGTCAGAAAGAGAAAAAACAAATACCGTATGCTAACACATATATATGGAATCTAAAAAAAAAAAAAAAAATTGGTTCTGAAGAACCTAGGGGCAGTATAGGAATAAAGATGCAGATGTAGAGAATGGACTTGAGGACACGGGGAGGGGGAAGTGTAAGCTGGGACGAAGTGAGAGAGTAGCATTAATATATATGCACTACCAAATGTAAAATAGATAGCTAGTGGGAAGCAGCCACATAGCACAGGGAGATCAGCTTGGTGCTTTGTGACCACCTAGAGGGGTGGGATAGGGAGGATGGGAGGGAGATGCAAGAGAGAGGAGATATGGGGATATATGTATATGTATAGCTGATTCAGTTTGTTATAAAGCAGAAACTAACACACCATTGTAAAGCAATTATACTCCAATAAAGATGTTACAAAAAAAAATCTCTTACATTCATATAAAGAACTAAAATCCTTCAGCATATATCAGCCATGTGCCTGAGGACTTACTCCTGACACATCTCTCTCAGTGTTACTTGCTGCTTGGAAACTAAATAGAGTTCTCTTTTTGTATCCTAGGACTATTCTCTGCTCTTGGGAACTGTTACCGATGTCAAATCCTAAGAAATTCGATTCGAATCTTTCTTTTTTGAAAGTGTGCTGTGAGTAATGGAGACTCCTAGATCTGACTCTCTTCTCTCCCTTCCTCCGAAACCACACACAAGTTACTCCTTGCACACGGTAGTCCATATTTCTCTTTCCTCACTCCTTACTGTCCTATCATGATCATCTAAGTCTACACATATGACCTTCCCTTTTTCTAATTTCCTTATGCTGTTACATGATCAGACAGGTTAAGCTTTTTTCTATCTCACATAATATCTAAAATTAGACATGTCTTTCATTTACTAAAAGCTATGTGCATGCCAAGTATGTAAAATGCCCTGCAAGGAATACAGGGATGGGTGTGTCTCAGACGAGAGATGCCTATAGGAAATTTGAGAACAGAAGATAGAGGGAGCTTCTTCCAATTGGATCTGAGAGTGAGAACCAGACCATATGTTCTGTAAGAACAGGGGCCTTCTGTATTGTATTTGCATTATATTCCTTTACAACGGTCCAGGCAACATTCTAGACATGTTCAGAACCCAGAGAGAACTCTCATGGGGTTTATTCTACTCTGTTTCCTGAAGAGTTTCAGAGACACAGCAAGTTGAAGTGTTTCAATGAAGACAGAATATGGCCAAACATTATGCCTGGAGGTATTGATTTAGGAGTTTCCGTAGAGGTGAATTTTGAAGCAGAGATTGATAAGATTTCCTTTTTGTGTAGAGGAGAGGAGAGAAAAGTCAAGGAATAAATCTTGGTAAATACATATGTGTAGAAGGTGATATAAGACAGAAGGTCTTTAAAAGAAATGGAATCATAAACTTGTGGCTCTGGTAAGTATCTTAAAATCCCTTTCTTGCCAGAGGACATTGATATCTGGAGAGAACAAGGATCTTGATGTTTGTGATGCCAGAATTTGATTTCCAAAAGAAGAAGAAAAAGGAAGCAATTGGAAGTTTAGGAAGAGAATAAGAATATGCAGTAACACAGCAGTGAATGATAGTGGAGAAGTGAGCACATACCTCTTCAAAGAAGTTTGATAGTAAAACAAGGTAGATATGGGCTTTCCTGGTGGTGCAGTGATTGAGAATCTGCCTGCCAATGCAGGGGACACGGGTTCGAGCCCTGGTCTGGGAAGATCCCACATGCCGCGGAGCAACTAGGCCCGTGAGCCACAACTACTGAGCCTGCGCGTCTGGAGGCTGTGCTCCGCAACAAGAGAGGCCCGCGCACCGCGATGAAGAGTGGCCCCCGCTCGCCGCAACTAGAGAAAGCCCTCGCACAGACACGAAGACCCAACACACCCAAAAATAAATAAATAAATTTATTAAAAAAAAGAAGGCAGATAATTTCAAGTTCTTAAAAATATATCCTGTTTAATAGTAAAATATCAGTAATTTATATTTTTGATAACAGCATGAAATATCTTTAGAAGACATTAAAGCAATAAATACTTTTATTATAAAACAATCCATTAAAGTCAAATATTACTTCTGCATATTGCCTCCTACCTTGATCTTCAATATTTTAATTAGTCATACTGTTACAGAGTAAATCAATGAGTAGGCTTCAGGAATTATTGATGATTGAAGCAGGAAATTTAGTTCCTAGTAAAGAGGCATCAAGAAATATCTTTACTTAGAAATAACACATTCTACTATAATCTTATGAAATTAAAAATCTTTCCAAGGCAAATCTTTAAAGAAGCTTTTATAAGATAAAAATAACCTCACAAGATGCAATTAAAGCATGCCCTAAACATTTTAATAAGAATAATATTATTTTATAAAATTCATTGGGATCATTCAGATTAGGTATTACATACCCTAAAAAAAAAAAGTCCAACTTGCTTCCTCTACAAGACAAAAGAAAACAAAAAACCCAGCAAACATATCTTGAATTTTCTAATTCACACCAGGAGTGGAATTTGTTATGGTGGCCAGAATCTTCAGAATATGTACCTCGTATTCATTATGTACCAAACATATTACTAGGCGTTTTCACAGGTATATCTTATAAAGGTCCAGAACTATCCAGTGACACAAATATTATTTATATTTTCCATGTGAGGAAATCTGTTCAAGTAATCTGATCTGGGTTATAACCAACAAGTGACAAAAAGGACTCAATACAAGGACAATGTCTCATAATTGACATCTTGTCTCATTCACCTACACAGCAAGTATTTATTTATTTGTATTCATTTAATCACCATTCAGTGAATCATATATCCTTCAATAAATACTTATTAAGCCTCAGTTGTGTGCTTGTAGGCACTGTCATGGTAGGTTCATATGAAGATTTTTAAGATACATATTGATAATTCCATAAGCACATCTATCTACATCTACTGATTTTGCAAATTTATATGATTACTTTTTCTTGGCTAGGAAGTACTGATCTAGAAGATCAAGCATACTACCCAAGGATGAACCTGTTCTGCTCAATTCAACTTGACAAATAACTATGTGACAAGCAGATTGTAGGTGCAGTGCTTACAGAGGTGAGAGAACTTGACGTTATCTCTGTTGTCTTCTAATTACAATCTAGTGGGAAACGCAAATGATAAGTAAGTAACTACAAGTGTGATGAGTATTACGAAGGAAAAATTAAAATTCACAGTGGGAGGATCTGATCAGCCGCAAACGTCTTCCTACAGGAAACTTGACAATAGGAGGCCAATGAGAAGAATATTGGTGTAAAGGTAACTATGGTTTCATTTTCAGGCATAGTATCTCTTGAATATTCTTTTGGACATTAAATAAAAAAGCAATATTTTGCCTTAGTTTTCACAACTACTCAAATTTATTCTCTTGGTAATTCTACTTGTAACAGAACACTGAGCACACAGATCAGGTTAAGATATGACCTATGTAGCTCATAGTGCAGCTTCTTTTAAATTATAACACTAAACTATGTTTTAAAAGAATTAGAAAAAGTGAATTTTTATCATCAAACACAAATCAAACAAAGAAAAAGCACAGTGATAGAAAATCTAGTGACATATCTGGGAAAGAATTGAAATTAACATCTAGACTTATGGAGAGGTATTGATTTTATAGCCATGCCAGGATTGATACTGAGACATGGGTTTACAAAGATAACAAAAGAGACTTGGTATGTGCCTTATAGAATTTAGAGTTCATGGGTTAGAGAGACATTAATATAAACCACTGTAGTAATAATGAAAAATTACAACCCTGAAAAACACAATTATGTGATCAAATTTATGTTAAAATGCACTGTATGTTGTATATAGTATCTAAATCTGTACAAAAAGGAATGAAAAGTGCACAAAACTATTATGAAATGCATTTATACTTAATTTCTATAATTAGAAAATAAACACACAAAAGTAGGGTACAAAACAATACATAGTGTAATTTTCCATTTTCTCTCTATGTACATATAGGCATATCAAAAAGACTTAAACAAGAAAACATGTATTATCTCTGAATGTCAGGATTATGATGACTTCTAGTTTCTTCTTTTTATTTCTGCATGGTCCAAAATATCTTCCATAACTATATAGTACACTTACAGTAAATTTATCAAGAGAACATTAATGGCAGTTATTTTAGGGAATTTGAGGAAGATGTTTTGCATGCAACAGTTTGTTATGTCATGAGAATTTAATTTGTTAAAATAAAGAACTTCTTTTTGTTGACTGCTATTATGCAGGGCTATTACAATGCTGTTGATTTCTTTTTAATATCTAGTGTTGGTAAATTTCCCTTCTCTACCTTCATTTTATGTATTTATTTATTTACTTACTTACTTATTTAAAAATAAGTGTTTTCATTTTAGAATTAACTTTAGATTTATAGAAAAGCTGCAAAAATAATACAGAACTCTCTTCCAGTTTCCCCCACTGTTAACATTGATATTATCTACCTACATTTTACTTATTTAATCAATAAAACCCCGTGTTACTTTCTAAGAAATATAGTCTTACAGATAAATTAAATTCTTGTATACATTTTTCAATATGAAAAGTAACCCTATGAACATCCTTCAAAATCTAAAAAGGAATTTATTTTAAATAGGATGATAAATTTTATATATCATTCAGTAATTACTGAATAATAAATAATTTTATATTGTGATATGTTATATTTAAAAAAAGAAAGGGGGATAAAAGTTTTATAGCTCATTTTCAATTACTGGCAATGAGATGCCTATCTTATTTGCCAAATTCCACATACTTAGCCACTCCCTATATTAACCACTGCTTATTCAATGCCTACCAGTAACACTGTTCAACATTAATTGAATGGGAGGTTCTAATAACCCTAGTTTTACCTTTGTGTATAATTTATAATTAAATATATACTGTTATAAATTTAAAAAAATATATTTGTTACACTTCTAGAGGATGGATACTATGCCATGCAATATATCTGACATTTTTTTAAGCCCAAAAAGATGCTAAATGAAACTAATAGGAAGTTCTCATAAGCATGTATAGAGATATTAAATTTTATATTGACTCATCTGTCATCAACAACATTATAGTGTGTAGATTGAAAGTCAATAGTTCAAAATTAGCCAATAAGTTATTTTTGCCTTAGTTGGGAAAATCTATAGGGAAAACGTATGAAAGTTGTATCAGTTGCATATGCTTGTTTTACTTGTAGAACGAGCTAAATTAAGTCGTATTCATTTCAGGTTTTCATTGGGCTTTTTTTTTTTAAGCAATGTAATCATTCTTTTATGCAGAAAGTAGCCCTGATGGCATCACATTGAGAATCTGACTTGATTATTTGTGTTTGGATATATATTTACAGATACTAATAATATGGTCATAGAATTGTATATCTGTAATGGATCTTAGAAACTATCTATTCCAAGTCTTCACTGAGAGAGACATACTGGTAGGAGGGCTAAATGTTTCATAGATCCATGCTGAATACTCACATGTCATGCTCCCATAGTATGCCATAACCTGTCATAATATGATTTTTTACTAAATGGCACGTATATTTAAGATACATTGAGCCTATATAATGTCAAATTTATTGGAACAAAACACTAAAATCCCTTTTCTTTCTTGTTTCTATTTTCACCAGGTCAAAAAACAGCTGTAATCAGATTTTATTCTTTACCATTTTGTCAAATATTCAAAATACAGGATAACATTTTAAAATTTTCATGCTACAAATAGTGGTTTTCCCATGGATATTCTTCTTTCTCAATTCAAGTGATTACTATTTTGTATATGCAATTTTCTTTTCTGTCTAAATTCATTTTGAGTTGTGTCTTCATAGGTCTTCTTGTTCCCCCTGCCCTGCTCATTTTAATTTACCAATATTGCTCCTCATTCATCTAAGGTAATCAGTAGATGGTCATCTACTAAGTAACTTAAAATAATTTGATTATTTTCAATATTTTTGAGGTTTCATCAATTAAAGTTGTGTTCAATAAAAAATGAAACAAACAAACAAACAAAAACCTCATTCTCCAGCTTGCCCAAATTAAAGACAAACTATAATGCTTGGAAAAAGTAACTCAAGTGAAAGCAAAGAATTGGTTAGTTGACTAAGCATGTGTTGCTTGACTAAAACCCTGTGCTGCTCTAGCCTGGTGCAAGTTGAGTTCATGCTGGATTGGGTTGAGCTCATGGTGGATTGGGTTGAGCTGCCTTAATTCTGGTCCTACTTTTTAAAATTTTATTTAGCATAATACAGAGCAAATGTTTCCTGCTTTTTGCTTCTAAGTTTGTGAGGATTGGAAAATATCAGTGAACTTGCAGGGGAAAGAATCACCAAGCATAGCAGATCCAGGCCTCTAGACAAAGGCTGGAGCCAGGATAATCTGTCTGGAGACTAAACAGAAGGCAAAATATTATCCTTCCGTGCTCAAATAGGCCCTCTCTTCTGGTTGAAGGAGCAGCTCATATATGCACATGTATTTAACAGGCCTTGCCCTTCTATGGTCTGTTGCCAGGAATAACAATAAACAGTAGCTCATTACACAAGGTGCCATCTCATTACATGAGGAGTTACCCTGGCATATTAAAAACAAAATACTGAAAGCCTAAAAGAAAACATGACTGAAATTAAATGCAAACAACTCTGCCTTTTATTTTAGAAATATTGATCCCCTACAAAAGAGTGGCATGCTTAATGAATATCCTTAATGATTTTACAGTAAGGCAAATCATCTATGAAAGTAACATGGGTAAAAAGAATGTTATGATCCGGCACCCAATGAAATCCAATATGCTTGCAAGCAACACCAGTCACTATGTTATAACTCTCTGGGAGCAAGAAAGCTACAAAATCAGGAAGGAAATAAAGCTAATTTATTTTAGCTATAGTTTCAAAGTCGACTAAAATGCTTATAGGGAGCCATGAAAATATTTCCCAAACTAATCTAATCCTGTTCATAGTAATTACTTTCTTCCTTTCAGGCAAAACGCAGTCGACAGAAAACAGCAAATGGTTTTTAGGGGATTTAATAGGGATGAGGTATCATATTCAAAGAAAATTTTCATTACTTTAAACCATAACCTCTTGAGACTTTACTTTCATGAACCTTTCTAAATACTTAAGGTATGATTGGGCTATAAAGGATTAAATTAGAAGGAATATAAATCAGTCAAAAGTTTTGAGATTGGTGCTATTTGAAATGGTCTTACAGAGGCTCAAAGCATTTGAAAATGGGCAAAAAAAAAAAAATGTCATGCATATAGAGAAATATTTGACACACATTTAAGGGAAAATACATTGAATCTGAATAATATAACCCAAGAAATGTTCTGAGTATTATAAATAAAAATTAAGGAATTTCTGTTATGTACTACAATAATTTAGTGTATTCTGGACACAGCAGATCATGAACATAGAAGTGATATGTAATCCTTCCAGAGATAACTGGCCAAATAATTTTCTGTACAGAAAAAAAAAAAAATCTAAAAATAGGAAAATATATTAATAATGTCTCAGGATCATGTCAGTTCTACTTGCAAAATGAAAAAAGCCTATCAGATACACTTCTGAAATCCCCAGTCTCTATTTCAGCATTGTCTGAGTTCTGTAAGAGCGCAGACTTAGACCATTTGACATGGTCAAAGACTTTCAGCAGACCTCTATCAATCCCAAGGGAGATCCTAGGTGTCAACCTTTATTCTCATAGAATTTTGGAAAATTGCAGCTGAAAGAAAATTTAGTACAAATGCAGTTCAGCTATTTCCATTTACATGCAAAGAAAAAAATACCATCAAAACAAACAAACAAACATTTCAATAGTGGAACTTATTTAGTCCTTAAAGAGACCTTATAATTTATATTATTGCCCATTCAGTTAACAGAAATATGAGATTCAAAGTGTTTAAAGGATTTGCCATAGTTCTCTAGGCCAGATGGCAAAGGATTTCAAATTGCAATATTATAATGTAACATTTCATTTGCAATACTACAACAATATGAGAAAATGTCGTGGAGACAAGGCTAAAACTCTCCTGATTTAATTTCAGTAATTTTCAGAGCCCTTAAAATATGATGCTATTGCAACAGATTGAGAAATTCAATACAAATATATAATCTATTTATATATATATTATAAAATAAAAATAATTTCTTTTGTTTATTTTAATTTTCCTCCTACCCCTACTTTGTCTCATACATTTACCTTAGTACAGAGGTAGAAAAAAACAATTTGCAAAATTTTAACTTAGAGTCATAACATAGAGAATCATTTAAGGTATGTTGTGATGGGAGGTGTTTGATAACATCTGAGAGAATTTTCCATTAAAATCCATTGTAATGACTAATGGAACAATAGGAACAACAGGGAAAGTGAGGTCAGGCAGTAATTGAAGGAGATACTGGTGTGGCTTGCAAGAGAACTGTTCTACTATTCAAGTTTTTCCTTTAACTTGCTCTGTGAATTTAAGTAGTTACAGAGGACAAACCCGATGCAAACACCTAAGGATTTTCATCTCTAGGTTTATGACTTTGGATAAGCCTCTCTCCTTCACTGTGGGGGAAATATGTGACTTTTAACTAATAGTATTTGCTAAAGATGATGGGATGTTAGACAATACATAAGACTTTTTTTTTAGTCGACTGGAGCAAGAAACCCTCCCTGTGGCTTAATAAACTAAGGGGCCACGTTGGGGAATCCTTTGTGGCAGAGAATGGCGGACAACTTCTAGGAACAGCAGAAAGCCAGTGTCCTAGGAATATAACTACAAGACAGTGAATTCCACCAACAACTTGAATGAAACTGCAAGCAGAGTCTGCCACCGTGTAGCTTCAAGTGAGAATGTAGCCTGGCTGACACCTTGATTGATTGTAGCCTTGAGACCCCAAGCAGATGACCCAGTTAGGCACTCCCAGACCCACAGAGACAATGATATAAAAAAAAAAAAATGTGCGGTTTGAAATCATTATTCGTGGTAATTTGTTATACAACCACAGAAAACTAACACAATAGATTACCTCCTCAATTTCTTTACGCCTGAGTTGAAAAATTAAATACCTTTTGGCTAAGGTTTTTTTCTAACAATTTTTCTTGGGTGTAAGGCCCTGGGATTTGAAGACTGTCACCTGAAAAGGGGAAGTCAATGCTCTAATTTAAGCAAGAAGAGTGTGAGTCTGAAATATAAACCCAGAAATGCATATAGGGTGTAAGGACTGTAGAAAAGGGCTGAAGTTGAACCTCGTGTCACCTCCTATATGGGTGTTCTGGTTCAGTGACCTCTTTAAAGGAGTCCAAACAGCTTCCCTTTGAGCCATTAGGCAGATTTCCTTAGTAAAGGCAATTATTCTTTATCCTTGCGCTTTGGGAAAGTGTTCTATAGACTCAGGGAAGATGTCTGATTGCTCTGGCAGATGGCCCTCTTAAAACTGACAGAATACTAGATCCTTAAACTCACAGTTAAATGCATTTAACCTTCTTGACCTAGTGTGATTCCTCTACTTACATTAAATTCCATCTTCAAGTTCTAGGGTAAGAAGTGGTACTTGCAGATTCATTCACAGTTTTCCTTCATGCTGTAAATGAGACAACAATGGTTGGATATCCAAAAACATAATAGGAGACTATATTCTGCTTTTACAATGACATCTTCCTACCAGATTCACAAAGCTGAATTACATTTTTTTCCCCCAGATTTAGACCATATACCCAATCCAGAACATGCAGGTTTTCTTTTTTTAATACATCTTTATTGAACTATAATTGCTTCACAATACCTTGTTAGTTTCTGTGGCACAACAAAGTGAATCAACCATGGGCATACACACGTCCCCATATCCCCTCCCTCTTGAGCCTCCCTCCCATCTCCCTATCCCACCCCTCTGGGTCATCACAAAGCACCAAGCCGATCTTCCTGTGCTATGCTGATGCTTCCCACCAGCCAACTATTTTACAGTCGGTAGTGTATATATGTCGATGCTACTCTCAGTTCGCCCCAGCTTCATCCTCCCACCCCATGTCCTCAAGTCCATTCTCTACCTCTTTATTCCTGGCCTGCAACTAGGTTCAGCAGTACCATTTTTTTTTTTTTTTTTAGATTCCATATATATGCGTTAGCATACTGTATTTTGTTTTTCTCTTTCTGACTTACTTCACTCTGTATGACAGACTCTAGGTCCATGCACCTCACTATAAATAACTCAATTTCATTTCTTTTTATGGCTGAGTAATATTCCATTATATATATGTGCCACATCTTTATCCATTCATCTGTCAATGGACACTTAGATTGCTTCCATGTCCTCGCTATTGTAAATAGTGCTGCAATGAACATTGTGGTACATGACTCCTTTTGAATTATGGTTTTCTCAGGGTATATATCCAGTAGTGGGATGGCTGGGTCATATGGTAGTTCTATTTTTAGTTTTTTAAGGAACCTCCATGCTGTTTTCCATAGTGGTTTTACCAATTTACATTCCCACCAACAGTGTAGGAGGGTTCCCTTTTCACCACACCCTTTCCAGCATTTATTGTTTCTAGCTTTTTGGATAATGGCCATTCTGACTGGCGTGAGGGGATACCTCATTGTAGTTTTGATTTGCATTTCTCTGATAATTAGTGATGTTGAGCATCTTTTCATGTGCCTCTTGGCCATCTGTATATCTTCCTTGGTGAAATGTCCATTTTTTAACTGCATTTTTGTTTTTTTGATATTGAGCTCCATGAGCTGTTTGTATATTTTGGAGATTAATCCCTTGTCTGTTGTTTCATTCGCAAATATTTTCTCCCATTCTGAGGGTTGCCTTTTTGTTTTGTTTATGGTTTCCTTTGCTGTGCAAAAGCTATTAAGTTTAATTAAGTCCCATTTGTTTATTTTTGTTTTTATTTCTGTTACTCCAGGAGTTGGGTCAAAAAAGATCTTTCTGTGGTTTATGTCAAAGACTGTTTTTCCTATGTTTTCCTCTAAAATTTTTATACTGTCTGGTCTTACATTTAAGTCTTTAATCCATTTGGCGTTTATTTTTGTGTATGGTGTTAGGTATGTTCTAATTTCATTCTTTTACATGTAGCTGTCCAGTTTTCCCAGCACCACTATTGAAGAGGCTGTCTTTTCTCTATTGTATGTTCTTGCCTCCTTTGTCATAAATTAAGTGCCTATATGTACATGGGTTTATCTCTGGGCATTCTATCCTGTACCATTGATCTATATTTCTGTTTTTGTGCCAGTACCATACTGTTTTGATTACTGTAGCTTTGTGGTATAGTTTGAAGTTGGGGAGCCTGATTCTTCCAACTCCATTTTTCTTTCTCAAGATTGCTTCAGCCTTTTGGAGTCTTTTTTATGTATCCATACGAATTGTAAGATTTTTATTTCTAATTCTGTGAAGAACGCCATTGGTAGTTTGATAGGGATCGCATTGAATCTGTAGATTGCTTTGGGTGGTATAGTCATTTTCACAATGTTGATTCTTCCAATCCAGGAACATGGTATATTTCTCTATCTGTTTATGTCATCTTTGATCTCTTTCATCAGTGTTTTATAGTTTTCTGAGTACAAGTCTTTTGTCTCCATTGGCAGGCTTATTCCTAGGTATTTTATTCTTTTTGTTGCAATGGTAAGTGGAAGTGTTTCCTTAATTTCTTTTTCTGATTTTTTGTTGTTGGTGTATAGGTATGCCAGAGATTTCTGTGCATTAATTTTGTATCCTGCAACCTTACCAAATTCATTCATTTGTTCTAGTCGTTTTCTGGTGGCATCTTTAGGATTTTCTATGTGTAGTACCATGTCATTGGCAAATAGTGACAGCTTTACTTCTTCTTTTCCAATTTGTATTCCTTTTATTTATTTTTCTTCTCTGATTGCTGTGGCTAGGACTTCCAAAACTATGTTAAGTAAGAGTGGTGAGAGTGGACATCCTTTTCTTGCTCCTGATCCTAGTGGAAATGCTTTCAGATTTTCACAACTGAGTATGATGCTTGCTGTGGGTTTGTCATAAATGGCCTTTATTATGTTGAGGTAGGTTCCCTCTATGACCATTTTCTGGAGAGTTTTTATCATAAATAAGTGTTTAATTTTGTCAAAAGCTTTTTCTGCATCTATTGAGATGATCATACGGTTTTTATTCCTTAATTTGTTATTGTGGTGTATCACATTGATTGATTTCCATATATTGAAGAATCCGTGCATCCCTGGGATAAATCCCACTTGATCATGGTGCATGATCCTTTTAATGTGCTATTGGATTCTGTTTGCTAGTATTTTGCTCGGGATTTTTGCATCTATGTTCATCAGTAATATTGGTCTATAATTTTCTTTTTTTGTAGTATCTTTGTCTGGTTTTGCTATCAGGATGATGGTGGCTTCATAGAATGAATTTGGGAGTGTTCCTCCTTCCACAATTTTTTGGAAGAGTTTGAGAAGGATCTGTGTTAGCTCTTCTCTAAATGTTGGAGAGAATTCACCTGGGAAGCCATCTGGTCCTGGACTTTTGTTTGTTGGAAGATTTTTAATTACCATTTCAATTTCATTACTTGTGATAGGTCTGTTTATATTTTCTAATTCTTCCTGGTTCAGTCTTGGAAAATTGTACCTTTCTAAGAATTTGTCCATTTTTTCTTGGTTGTCCATTTTATTGCCATATAGTTGTTTGTAGTAGTCTCTTATAATCCTGTGGATTTCTACAGTGTCAGTTGTGATTTCTCCTTTATCATTTCTAATTTTATTGATTTGCATCCTCTCCCTTTTTTTCTTGATGAGTCTGGATAAGGGTTTATCAATTTTGTTTATCTTCTCAAAGAACCAACTTTTAGTTTTATTGATCTTTGCTATTGTTTTCTTCGTTTCTATTTCATTTATTTCTGCTCTGATCTTTATGATTTCTTTCCTTCTACTGACTTTGGCTTTTCTTTGTTCTTCTTTCTCTAGTTGTGTTAAGTGTAGGGTTAGATCGTTTATTTGAGATTTTTCTTGTTTCTTGAGGTGAGATTGAATTGCTATAAACTTCCTTCTTAGAACTGCTTTTGCTGTGTCCCATTGGTTTTGGGTCATCGTGTTTTCTTTGTCATTTGTTTCTATGTATTTTTTATTTGTTCTTTGATTTCTTTGTGATCTTTGATTTCTTTGATTTCTTCAGTGATCTCTTGGTTATTTAGTAGTGCACTGTTTAGCCATGTATTTGTGTTTTTTTAAAGTTTTTTTTTTTCCAGTAATTGATTTCCAATCTCATAGCATTGTGGTCAGAAAAGATACTTGATATGATTTCAATTTTCTTAAAGTTTCTGAGGCTTGATTTGTTACCCAAGATGTGATCTCTCCTGGCGAATATTTCATGTGCTCTTGAGAAGAAAGTGTATTCTGCCACTTTTGGGTGGAATGTTCTATAAATATCAATTAGATCTATTCATTCTATTGTGTCATTTAAAGATTGTGTTTCCTTATCTATTTTCTGTTTGGATGATCTGTCCATTGGTGTAAGTGGGGTCTTAAAGTCCCTTACTATTATTGTGTTACTGTTAATTTCATAGTTGTTAGTATTTGCCTTATGTATTGAGGTGCTCCTGTGTTGGGTGCATAAACATTTATAATTGTTATATCTTTTTCTTGGATTGATCCTTTGATCATTATGTAGTGTCCCTCCTTATCTCTTGTGATAGTCTTTATTTTAAAGCCATTTTATCTGATACGAATATTGCTACTCCGCTTTCTTTTGATTTCCATTTGCATGGAATATCTTTCTCCATCCCTTCACGTTCTGTATGTTTCCCTAGGTCTGAAGTGGGTCTTTTATAGACAGCATATATATGGGTCTTGTTTTTGTATCCATTTGGCCAGTCTGTGTCTTTTGGTTGGGGCATGTAATCCATTTACATTCAAGGTTATTATTGATATCTATGTTCCTATTACCATTTTCTTAATTGTTTTGGGTTTGTTTTTTGGGTCTTTATCTTCTAATGTTTCCTGCTTAGTGAAGTTTCTTTAGCATTTGTTGTAAAGCTGGTTTGGTGGTGCTGAATTCTCTTAGCTTTTGTTTGTCGAAAAGCTTTTGACTTCTCCATCGAATTTGAATGTGATCCTTGCTGTGTAGAGTGATCTTGGTTGTAGGTTTTTCTCTTTCATCGCTTTAAGTATATCCTGCCACTGCCTTCTGGCCTGCACATTTTCCACTGAAAAATCAGCTGATAAACTTATGGGGATTCCTTTTTATGTTATTTTTTGTTTTTCCCTTGTTGCTTTGATTATTTTTTCTTTGAATTTAATTTTTGTTAGTTTTTGTTAGTGTCTTGGTGTGTCTTTCCTAGGGTTTATCCTGTATGGGACTCTGTGCTTCCTGGACTTGGGTGACTATTTCCTTTCCCATGTTAGGGAAGTTTTCCACTATAATCTCTTCAAATATTTTCACAGACCTTTTTTTTTCTCTTCTTCTGGGACCCCTATAATTCGAATGTTAGTACATTTAGTGTTGTCCCAGAGGCCTCTGAGATTGTCTTCAATTCTTTCTTCTTTATTTTGCTCCTTGGCAGTTATTTCCACCATTTTGTCTTCCAGCTCATTTATTCATTCTTCTGCCTCCGTTATTCTGTTTTTGATTCCTTCTAGTGTATTTTTCATGTCAGTTATTGTGCTGTTCATCTCTGTTTGTTCTTTAGTTCTTCTAGATCTTTGTTAAACATTTCTTGTATTTTCTCAATCCATGCTTCCATTCTATTTCCGAGATTCTGGATCATCTTTACTATCATTACTCTGAATTCCTTTTCAGGTAGATTGCCTATTTCCTCTTCATTTATTTGGTCTTGTAGGTTTTTACCTTGCTCCTTCATCTGTGACATATTTTTTGCCATCTCATTTTTTTTTTTTTTTGTGAGTGAGATTGTGTTCCTCTTTTGCTGGTTATTTGGCCTGAGACTTCCAACACTGGAGTTTGTAGGCTATTGGGTAGAGCTGGATCTCAGTGTTGAGATGAAAAACTCTGTGAGCCCTCACTCCAATGAATATTCCCTTGGGTCTTAGGTTCTCTTTTAGTCCAGTGGTTTGGACTCAGAGCTCCCACTGCAGGAGCTTTGACCCGACCCCGGGCTCCCTAATCAAGATCCCGCAAACCATGTGTGGTGGCAAAAAAAAAAAAAGAAGAAGAACAATAGTAAAGTAAAAAATAAAATTAGACTAGGAAACTAACAGATATGTTAGAAAGAATGTAAAAATAAAAATATAGATGAATCAACAACCAGAAGGTATATCAGTACCACAATAGGAAAAAAAGAGGAGGAGGGAAAAGAAAACAAACAAACAAACAAACAAACAAAACGGTTGAAGTGGAGGCCTTGGCTGTGGAGAGCAGGGCCTAAGCAAGAGTGAGGTTTTGGCAGTGAGCAAGGCCAATGCTCAGGACCCACAGGGCTGGAAAAGGCCCTGGGAGCTGTCAGGGGGTGGGGATTAGGCTCAAGGAACAGAAGGGGCCCAGGCATGCCCCCCACCCCTTGTCTCAGAAGACAGGGGACCTTACCTGGGAGCCCAGCAGACTTTCTGGGCTTGAGTGGGCAGGGCAAAAGCCCTCCTCTCCTCTCCTACTCCTCTGGTCTAGGGTCTGGGAGGGTCCCAACTGCCTGCCTTTCCTTATCTCCCCGGCCTCCCTCCTATGCCATCAAGGACCCACACACCCTGGAGGGGGCTTGGAGGGCAGGGGAACAGCCTGGGAGCTCAGCAGGCTTCCTGTCCTGAGTGGGTGGGGCAATCACCCTTCCTCTCCTCTACTGCTCCTCTCTTAGGGCCCCTCCCACCTGCCTCTCCTGTTCTCCCCTCAGCCTCCTTCCTATGCCCCCGAGGACCCACACATCCTGGAGAGGGCTTTAGAGGGCAGGGGAATGGCCTGGGAGCTCAGCAGGCTCCCTGGGCCCGACTGGGCAGAGCAATCACCCTCTACTCTGCTCCTGCTCTTCCTCTTCTCAGAGAGTCACTCCCACCTGCCTCTCCTGATCTCCTTGGCCTCAGGGGCACCAATCTTGTCTGACCTCCACTTCTCCTTCCCCCACAGTCCCTCTATGTCCTACCGGTTCACTCTGGGGTTCCTCCCGTCTCCTCGGGTGTCAGAGTCCCCCATCAGCTGCAGGCAGGTGCCCTAGTTGTGGGGAGATGCTAACTCCACGTCTTCCCACACCGCCATTTTGACTCATCCCCCAGAACATGCAGTTTTTATTTAAAGAATTCTCACTCCATGGTTACTATTTGATTTATTGTTTTAAAATATGAGAATAGAATGTTTTCCCCTACTATTAAGAATGTTTCCTTTGCTAAAGCAAGCACTCACAAAATACCATTTTGTTGCTTTATGGCTACAGTTTTATGTATTTATATAAAACATTTTATTTTTTGTATTCTGATAACCTGGTACACTTAGCTTGCCTCATCATTTTCCTAGGATAAAAAGCCAAGAAAAAACCAATCATTTTGGAGTTGAGAACTGTGAACTAGTGTATAAACAGCTCCATTAAACAAAAGTGAGGGAAGCAAAAGCACCTACTCATGTTTTCATTTTATTTGAAATTATGTTATTTAATGAAAGCCTATCCCCAGGTCATTAAAAATTGCATAAGTGTCTCTTCTGCATTCTTACCTTTTCTATCACCCCCTCTTTTTTCTTACTATTCTGCCTCCAAATCTATTGGGCCTGAGTTCCCATCAAATGCATGTAATTTAAACCTTGCTTCCCTATAACAGCTCTTCAGGAATGTTGGAGTAAAGCAAAGTTTTATACATATTAAAACTAAAATGCAAACTACCAGTTAAGAATGTAGACAAGAATGGGTAGAGTTATTGGAGGATAGGAAATGGGCTTCCTTCTTGAGATTTTAATTTGATAGTATTTTCTATAAGGGGCCTGGAGCACTTGTTAACAGTCATATCATGCTAACAAGATTTATTTTTCAGAGAGAATATAAATTGGGCAGGAAAATGCTTTGGGAAAGAACAATGGGCTGGTATGAAGAAATGCAGGAAGTGTGCCCTACTTTTTCAAACACACATGCACACCTTTACTCCTGACCCCTCTTCTACTTTCTCTCTTTGCTTTTTTATTTCTCTATCTCTCTTCCAGAATCCATTTTAGTTCCTTTCTCCCAAAGCCTTTTAGTACATAGTTCAACGTTTACATCTCAGTTTATCCTAACACTCCTGTTAGAGACTTTTTTTTGTTGTTTTTTTCATTTAACATATTTAAAATAATCAACATACATTATAGCTACTTAAGACTTGTATTCAGAGTGTCTCTATCAAATTGAATTATACTTTAAGCACAGCTATTTAGCCAAAATGTATTTGTCATTTTATTTTCAGATGTTTTATTATATAAGATGTGTGTGTTTGGCTGGTAAGATAAAAAACACAATCAGATTACCATTACTTGCTATTTCAATTATGGATTTCACATCATATGTCTAACATCTGTGTATACTATGTATTATTCTTATGTCCTTGTATTTTCATGAACATTTCGTGAACTTCGTTCTTTGAGTACAGAGTCTTGGCAAGGTACTAGTCACTGATCATCTCTGATCAACTCAACAAATACCCTCATGTCCTGAAATAATCTTAAGAGTAAAGAAGTGAATCAGATCTAAATAAATCTCAGTCATATCACCAGTTTTACATCGTTGTTAGTAGGGCTTAGCTGCATTTTCAGAAATTACATAAAAGAAAGGAAATTTCATAGAGAAGTTACAGAACCATGGACCCAAGCATGAAATGTAGTTTTTGTATATTGCTTATGGTCTGAGGAACACATCTACTTGTTCCTGAAATTCCTATTTTACAGTGAGTTTTAGTGGAACTAGTTTATTTTCGGCACCTTAGGAAACTAACACTTGAAAGATCACAGATACTTTGTAATTGAGACACTTCTTGAGATCTGCACTCCAAAACATAGACAAAAAATAAAGTTCATTCCATAATTACTAACCACTTTTGATATTGAGAAGTTATTTTCTGCCACTAACTGTATAAAATTCTTTAAAATCTATCATTTCTTCAAACTCAGGGCAGTTTAGCAAAAGAAATAAGAACTGTTTCACAGTGCCATCTGTTCAATACACATGTTCAGTTTGAATTGAAATATCTGGATTTCTATAAACTGTTGAGCAAAGTTCTTTTTTATTCATTCCCTGGAAAATTTTTGATTGTATCACTGCTGATTTTTTCCATCAATTTCAAAATAATACATGCTCATCAAAGAAACCATGACTTTCACAGAAGTAAAATGAATAAAATAATGTCTACATTATTACCACTTCATGGAGGCCATATCATGGACCCTGAGTCAGACTCCTGGATTATAATCTCAATTCCAGTTTTTACACAATATCTAAATTTAGAGAAATTACTGTACTAACCTCAGTTTCTTCATGTGTAAAATGGAGTTGATAATAGTGGATAAATAACAATGTTATTTTGAGATTTAAGTAAGCTTATTCATTTATTGTAACATACTTCCTTACATACTACAAAGGTCCCGTAAGTGTTATTAATATCATTATTATTAAAATCAAATTACTTTTTCAAAAATTGATTGCACAACATTTTGTGATTATTTTATAAAGATGTTATTTTCATTTTTTAATGTGAAAAAGAAAAAATACACTAATTTAGGCTTATTTTAAAATATGGTCATGATTAAATATTGACAGATATAAATTTAAATTAAAGCAAAAACTAATAAATAAATATCAGAATTTCCCATTCTCTCCTTACTCATATAATATTTAGAGAGCATCTTAAAGGCCCAGGCCTGTGTAACCCATAATGAAGGAAGAGGCATTCCTTTCTTTTTTTTTAAATTTTTTAGTTTTATTTATTTTTTTATAAAGCAGGTTCTTATTAGCAAGAGGCATTTCTAACTCTCCCAATAAAGACAGCAAATAGATATACAAAAATTTAAATTACCTACACGTGTAAGTGTACTTATAAATATTCCTCAATCTGCACTAGATTTTAGTTTTACTTTTCTTCTGCATGCCCTCTTCAGTATTCATCACAAAGAGTATCTATCATAATCCACCCATTAGTTCACTTGTGCTAGCATCACATTTCCAGAGATTCTCAGACTACCATCATAAGGTAAAGGGCAGGTATTCATTGGCTGTATTTATATATCAACAAACAAATACCATCCATTAAATAATTGAAAAGAAGAAAATAAGAAAAAAAATGTAGAAAAGAAGGCAACTATCATCAAAGTTATTTTAGAAATAAATCTTCTAGAGGATATAGGTTTTTTGTAATTTAAAATACTTAGGGCAATCAATTTAAGAAATCTGTATCTGGAAAACAATCTAAAATCATGTTAATTTTTTACTATTCTTTCTTAAGAAATTATTGCAAAGCTTTATATAGTGATCACTAATGAATCACTTAACACTTTACAATTATAAATACACTCGATTTTGGTTTTAAACAGACTAAAGAACATAAAGATAAGGAGAAGTAGCAATACACTGAGTTCTGTGTGAAAACAGTAACCTAGATTTTCAGAGTTCATCAAAAAAAGATCTATTTCCTTTCTTGTGTCACTTCATATCTATGCTTTAGTTTCATCATGTATAACGAACTGGCCAAGATCACATGTAATGCCCTTTCCATTTCCAAATTAATCATTCTAATTGCTATTTTAAAATAAACAAGAGTTATGTTTTTATGATAACTGATATCATAGTTTTTTAAAAACTTAATTAAGAAACCTAGGCTTTTTATGTTCTCCCAAGAGGGATCCATACAGTGTTGTTCTGGGTTTCTGTCCTAAATTAAAGGGAAACTTTCACACTGTCTGGAGCCCTTGATGTCCTGAAGATGTAAGAGGAAGACATCCTCAAATTCTTCACAGCAGGAACCGACTTGGGGGAAATCAACCTTGACTTCCCAAGGGAACAGCCCAACTACAAAAAGAAAAGTGATGGCATCTACATCATATATCTGAAGAGCACTTGGGTGAAGCTTCTGCTAGCAGCTCATGTCACTGTTGCCATTGAAAACCTGGCTGATGTCAGCGTCCTGTTGTCTAGGAATAATGGTCAGTGAGCTGAGCTGAAGATTCTGCTGCCACTGGAGCCACTACTGTTGCTGCCGCTTTGTTCCTGGAACCTCACTAACTGGGTCCAGGCTCCCTTCCAGGAGTTGAGACTTCTGGTTGTTACAGATCCCGGGGCTGCACACCAGCTTCTCCAAGAGGCATCCTGTGTCAACCTGCCACTACTGCTCTGTGTCTCCTCTGTGCTGTGTGGACATTGCCATCCAGGCAACAACAGGAGAGCTTGCTCACCAGGTCTGAGGTGGTAGACACCGTCCCTGGATGTTCTGTACATGCGTGACACCCTCTGCCATGGACCATCCTAGGAGGTCTGGCCTGATCTCTGCCTCTGCAGAGACCCTGAAGATTGTGAATAGTTTTCCAGGCCACTGCTGGAAAAGTTGTGCCCAAGGAAGAGTGTCAGGGTGAGTGGGCTGTTCCAGCTCCCAAGTTTTCTGCTACTCACCCGAGGTCACAGTCTGGTCTATGGGCATAGGTCCTCCCCCAGGACTGGGTTGCGCAGGCACTGCTCAGGTCACTGAATGGGTAGGGACCACCATTGAGTGGTCTTAAACTGTTCTCCCACAGACTCAACAGGAAATTAAAATAAATTGATGGAAAATAAACAGTTTGTAAAAAAAAAAAAAAAATCTGGAATATTTAATCTGGATATAGGCTCTGTAGGGTATACCATTAAATTTTAAATTCTTATATTAATAATCACCATTGTGAGTAAAGAAAACATGCAATATAGTGTTCATTATTCATTGTAATGTCTTGTAGAATATAATTGCCTAAATTGATGTGTGATAAAACCCTAAAATATATTTAGTGGTGAAATCAAGTTTATTTCAAAATTAATAAGTCTTTATTGAATGAGAGAGCTTTGGAAAAACATTTTTTAGAATATATTTGGGAAAGACTTCAACAAACTATCCTGATTAAATTGGATCTGGACTGTTAAAATCATGCTTTTTGATCATGATTTGAAATCATGAGCTCTCTAATGGATTTTAAAGAATTTCGTTTAATGTATCTATGAGAAATGGAACAGTCTTGAAGATTCTGGTGGGAAGCAGACTGCTTACGAATCTTTCTGCTTTGTTGGAATCCTCAAAATAAATATGGAAAAATTTCGAAAGATGAGTGGTGGATTTTCGTTAGGATCCAGCAATAAATGTTGTCAGTAGGTCTGAAGTAACAGAGATCTGCCCTTGCCAGAAAAATAATGACAAGAGCAGTTTAGACCTCTAAATAAACTATATATCTTTGTGAAAAGAGAAAGGGAATTCATATTAACCTGAATATTTATGAGACTGTAAGGAAGCTTCTATAACAAGTTAAACATGAATTTGTGACAGGAAATATGAGAAAAGAGATTTTGTGAAAGAAGAGGAAATAAATTAAAGGGTAAGGGTACAAAAAGAAAGTAAAGGAAGATATTGGGTGAGACAAGCAAATATAGATAGAAGAAACAGTAAATTAATATAGAATTTAAAAGAGAATCTACTGAAGTAGAGAAGAGTGAAAAAATAAACTCCCTGTTATTTATATTAAACACTAGAAAGAAGGCATTAAAGGTATTAAGCTCTTGAGCATACTAGGAGAAAAATTTGCCTTGTTTATTATGGTAGTTTTGAGAATTATTTTCACCAGTTACTCAGTAATTCCAGTCAGTAATTCTTAAAGTGTGGCAGGTGAATTGTTAACAATCCAGTAAACTCTCTGATATCAGATGGAGTTCTTTAAGAATATAAAGCTTTATTGACATAGAGAACAGACTTATGGCTGCCAAGGTGGAGGGGGTTGAGGGAAGGGTGAAGGGGGAGGTTGGGGTTAGCAGTTGTAAGCTATTATATATAGAATGGATAAACAATAAGTCATACTATATAGCACAGAAAATGATAGTCAACATCCTATGATAAATCATAATGGAAAAGAATATAAAAAAATAATTTATATATATGTATAACTGAATCTCTTTGCTGTACAGAAGAAATTAAAACAACATCGAAAATCAACTATACTTCAAAAAGTAAAATAAAATAAATATATACTCTCGGTTCTTCTCCAGACCCCAGAAGGGAAAGTAAGGCATCTACAGCAGCCAGTTATACTCCAGGTTGAGGGACAGTTACTTTTCAGCTTTTCTGGAGGAAGGCAAAGCTCTTTTTCCTTAAGATAAATGAGCAGGGTGTAAGGTCTCATCCTCTGAGGTGAGAGAGCCGAGTTGAGGACATTGGTCCACCTCCTGGCACCACATAATATCAAATGGCGAAAGTTCTCCCAGAGATCTCCATCTCAACGCTAAGACCTAGTTCCACTCGATGACCAGCAAGCTACAGTACTGGACACCTTATGCAACAACTAGCAAGACAGGAACATAATACCACCCATTAGCAGAGAGGCTGCTGAAAATCATAATAAGTTCACAGACACCCCAAAAAGCACCACCAGAAATTGTTGTGTCCAACAGAGAGATGAGATCCAGTCTCATCCACCAGATCACAGACACCAGTCCCCTCCACCAGGAAGCCTACACAACACACTGAACCAACCTTACCCACTAAGAGCAGACACCAAAAACAACAGGAACTACAAACTGGCAGCTTGCGAAAAGGAGATCCCAAACAGAGTAAGGTAAGCAAAATGAGAAGACAGAGAAATACACAGCAGGTGAAGGAGAAAGGTTAAAAACCAATAGACCAAACAAATGAAGAGGAAATAGATGGCCTACCTGAAAGAGAATTTAGACTAATAATAGTAAAGATGATCCAAAATCTTGGAAATAGAATGGAGAAAATACATGTAATGTTTAACATGGACCTAGAAGAACTAAAGAGCAAACAAACAATGATGAACAACACAATAAATGAAATTAAAAATTCTCTGAAAGGAATCAATAGCAGAAAAACTGAGGCAGAAGAAGTGATAAGTGACCTGGAAGATAAAATAGTGGAAATAACTACCTCAGAGCAGAATAAAGAAAAAAGATTGAAAAGAATTGAGGACAGTCTCAGAGACCTCTGGGACAACATTAAACACACCAACATACGAATTATAGGGGTCCCAGAAGAAGAAGAAGAAAAAAAAAGGGACTGAGAAAATATTTGAAGAGATTATAGTTGAAAACTTCCCTAATATGAGAAAGGAAATAGTCAGTCAAGTCCAGGATGAGCAGAGAGTCCCACACAGGATAAATCCAAGGAGAAACACTCCAAGACACATATTAATCAAACTATCAAAAATTACATACAAAGAATAAATATTGAAAGCAGCAAGGGGAAAGCAACAAATACCATACAAGAGAATCCCCATAAGGTTAACAGCTGATCTTACAGCAGATTTTCGGCAAGCCAGAAAGGAGTGGCAGGACATATTTAAAGTGATGAAAGGGAAAAACCTACATCCAATATGACTCTACCCAGCAAGGATCTCACTCAGACTTGACAGAGAAATTAAAAACTTTACAGACAAGCAAAATCTAAGGGAATTCAGCACCACCAAACCAGCTTTACAACAAATGTTAAAGGAACTTCTCTAGGCAGGAAACAAAAGAGAAGAAAAAGACCTGCAACAACAAACACAAAACAATTAAGAAAATGGTAATAGGAACATGCATATCGATAATTACCTTAAATGTAAATGGATTAAGTGCTCCAACAAAAAGATATAGACTGGCTGAATGGATACAAAAACAAGACTTGTATATATGATGTCTACAAGAGATCCACTTCAGACCTAGTGACACATACAGACTGAAAGTGATTTCCATGCAAATGGAAATCAAAAGAAAACTAGAGTAGCAATTCTCATATCAGAAAAAATAAACTTTAAAACAAACACTATTACAAGAGACAAAGAAGGACACTACATAACGATCAAGGGATCAATCCAAGTAGAAGATATAACAATTGTAAATAGTTATGCACCCAACATAGGAGCACCTCAATACATAAGGCAAATACCAGCAGCCATAAAAGGGGAAACTGATAGTAAGTAAATTATAGTAGGGGACTTTAACACCCCACTTTCACCAATGGATAGATCATCCAAAATGAAAATAAATAAGGAAACACAAGCTTTAAATGATACATTAAACAACATGGACTTAATTGATATTTATAGGACATTCCATCCAAAAACAACAGAATACACACTCTTCTCAAGTGCTCATGGAACATTCTCCAGGATAGATCATATCTTGGACCACAAATCAAGCCTAGGTAAATTTAAGAAAATTGAAATCGTATCAAGTATCTTTTCTGACCACAACGCTATGAGACTAGATATCAATTCCAGGAAAAAACCTGGAAAAAATACAAACACATGGAGGCTAAACAATACACTACATAATAACCAAGAGATCACTGAAGAAATCAAAGAGGAAATCAAAAAATACCTAGAAACAAATGACAATGAAACCACGACGACCCAAAGCCTATGGGGTGCAGCAAAAGCAATTCTAAGAGGGAAGTTTATAGCAATACAATCCTACCTTAAGAAACAAGAATCATCTCAAATAAACAACCTAACCTTACACCTAAAGCAATTAGAGGAAGAAGAACCAAAAAAAAAACAAAAAAGAAAAAAAAAAACCCAAAGTTAGCAGAAGGAAAGAAATCATAAAGATCAAATCAGAAATAAATGAAAAAGAAATGAAGGAAATGATAACAAAGTTCAGTAAAACTGAAAGGTGGTTCTTTGAGAAGATAAACAAAATTGATAAACCATTAGCCAGACTCATCAAGAAAAAAAGGGAGAAGACTCAAATCAATAGAATTAGAAATGAAAAAGGAGAAGTGACAACTGACACTGCAGAAGTACAAACAATCATGAGAGATTACTACAAGCAACTCTATGTCAATAAACTGAATACCCTGGAAGAAATGGACAAATTCTTAGAAAAGCACAGCCTTCCGAGACTAAACCAGGAAGAAATAGAAAATATAAACAGACAAATCACAAGCACTGAAATTGAGACTGTGATTAAATATCTTCCAACAACAACAAAAAAATCCCAGGACCAGATGGCTTCACTAGCAAATTTTATCAAACATTTAGAGAAGAGCTAACACCTATCCTTCTCAAACTCTTCCAAAATATAGCAGAAGGAGGAACATTCCCAAGTTCATTCTATGAGGCCACCATCACCCTGATACCAAAACCAGATAAAGATGTCACAAAGAAAGAAAACTACAGGCCAATATCACTGATGACTATAGATGCAAAATCCTCAACAAAATATTAGCAAACAGAATCCAACAGCACATTAAAAGGATCATACACCATGATCTACTGGGCTTTATCCCAGGAATGTAAGTATTCTTCAATATATGGAAATCAATCAATGTGATACAACATATTAACAAATTGAAGGAGAAAAACCATATGATCATCTCAATAGATGCAGAAAAAGCTTTTGACAAAATTCAACATCCATTTATGATAAAAACTTTCCAGAAAGCAGGCATAGAGGGAACTTATCTCAACATAATAAAGACCATATATGACAAACCCACAGCCAACATCATTCTCAATGGTGAAAAAATGAAAACATTTCCACTAAGATCAGGAAGAAGACAAGGTTGCCCACTCTCACCACTATAATTTAACATAGACATTTCTCCAAAGATTATATACAGATTACCAACAAACACATGAAAGGATGCTCAACATAACTAATCATTAGAAAAATACAAATCAAAACTACAATGAGGTAACACCTCACTCTGGTCAGAATGGTCATCATCAAAAAATCTACAAACAATAAATGCTGGAGAGGGTGTGGAGAAAAGGGAACCCTCTTGCACTGTTGGTGGGAATGTAAATTGATACAGCCACTATGGAGAACAGTATGGAGGTTCCTTAAAAAACTAAAAATAGAACTACCATACGACCCAGCAATCCCACTACTGGTCATATACCCTGAGAATACCATAATTCAAAAAGAGTCATGTACCAAAATGTTCATTGCAGCACTATTTACAATATTGAGGACATGGAAGCAACCTAAGTGTCCATTGACAGGTGAATGGATAAAGAAAATGTGGCACATATATACAATGGAATATTACTCAGCCATAATAAGAAATGAAATTGATTTATTTGTAGTGAGATGGATGGACCTAGAGTCTGTCATACAGAGTGAAGTAAGTCAGAAAGAGAAAAACAAATACTGTATGCTAACACATATATATGGAATCTAAAAAAAAAAAAAAAAAAAATTGGTTTTGAAGAACCTAGGGGGAGGACATGGATAGAGACGAAGACATAGAGAATGGACCTGAGGACACAGGGAGGGAGAAGGGTAAGCTGGGACAAAGTGAGAAAATAGAATTGACATATATGCACTATCAAATGTAAACTAGCTTGTGAGAAGCAGCTGCATAGTACAAGGAGATCAGCTCGGTGCTTTGTGACCACCTAGAGGGGTGGGATAGGGAGGATGGGAGGGAAACGCAAGAGGGAGGAAATATGGGGATATATGTATATGTAAAGGTGATTCACTTTGTTATAAAGCAGAAAGTAACACACTATTGTAAAGCAATTATAGTTCAATAAAGATGTTAAATATAAATAAAAGAAAATCCAAAATTGTATCTACCAAAAATAATTAATTGAATCAAATTGGAAAAATGTATATATATATATATATATATATATATATATATACCAAATATGTTTATATGTCTTGATATTATATGAAGACTTTCTATTGATTAAGAAAAAAATGCCAAGGCCGATATTTTAATGATAATTAAGCGTCACAGCATTGAAGGGCAAGTGTATGACTTGGGATAAGACAGAGCTGGATTCAAATGCCAGCTATATTACTTACTTAGTAGGTTCAGTTTGGAGAGTTACATCTTTCTTTTGAGATATGATTCTCTGTTTCTAAAATGTTCATAAAATGCTTAATTATGGGGTGCTTTAAGGATTAAATTAAATTAGTTACTGCATATAACAACCTAGTATTCTACCTAGCATGAGGTAAACATTCAAAATAGAAATTATAGCATTATGATTCCACTGAAAGCATAACACCAACATCACTCCAATTTTATCTTAAAACTTTCTCAGCCCCTCTTTTATATATCCCCACAAGAAGCTATTTTTTCCAATGATCCTCAGTGTGTCCACTGGCACCCAGACATCACCAAAATCTTTTGATATCTACCATTGCCTGATGAACCCATGTAATCTATATCCGAAATTTCAGACAAAATTCGTATTGGTAGTGTTAATTTACTTAGCAAGTTTTTGCAACTTTTCCTTTCAAGGTTTTAAAACCTACTCATCTTTTGTCTGCCATCTCACTTAATCATTGTTTTCTGTTTAGTGCTTCTCTTTTCTGAGATAGCATTGTTTCATATGAGGAAAGCTGGCCAGAAAGTCTTTCCAAAAAAGGGGGAAAGGGTAGAGATACAGATTCTTACCCATTGGTCATCACAGTTACCCTTTTTGTATTATCTCATTAAAAGTAGTTTCATCTTCATATCCTTATTGTGGTTTATTTCATGAAAATCTGAGTTGCTGTAATATTGGGGGGTGTTTTGCATGTTAAAATTTGATCTGACTAATTTAATTATTTATATTGAATTAACCTTGTAAGACTATTGCTCTATAATGCCTTGTCACAAGGATGACTTTATGTAAGGAAATGATACTAAAACAGTGATTTGGAACCTAATAAAAATGGGAGTTTCTGAATTAATTTCTTCCATTCTATAATAATAGAAAATTAAGTGAATATATTTACTGTCAATATATTCAACTTAATTTATATTATCAAAATTATGTTTGATGTTTTAAGTAGTGCAATATTTTTGAATTGTTTACTTCTTTCATTTCTATTTTCTATATTATTATTAAATATTATTTCTAAGAGAAAAGCCATTTTCATGAAATCATGAAGCTGTATGTGACATTTTAGGGAATGGTTAGTTAAAATCATTAAAGAGCTAATTTTTAGTTTTACAACTTATTTACAGTACAGCTTATTATTGGCTAGTTACCTAGAAGACCTATGATCAGTGAAGCACAATCTCTTAGAAGCATATTTAGAAAATTATATCTACCATATAGTGAGTTCTAGAAGTCTCATCACTGCCATCTACCTAGGAATGTTCTTCTAACAGTCACATCAATAAAGTTAATGGATTAAGCTATGGATCCCTGAAAATTCCATTAACCAGGCGGAATAATCCCCCAAAGGCTGCTGAGAATTTGCAAAAGGAAGAAATTCATTGAATTTTAAACACGAAGATGAATAAAAATGGGAAAATAATTTAAAAATTCTTATTTTACCCATTTTTCTAATTGTGCATTACTTAAATGATGGTGTTGATCTATATAGTTCTTGCTATCATCTTTGTTATAATTCCATTAGAAACCTCTGATGTAACTAGGCTGGATCACAAAAATTATGTTCTAACATCTCTTATTAACACTTTCTTCCACCCAACTTCATTTACTTCACTTCAGAGGAATGCCCCATTTTCCTTATTAACTATTCAAACATCTTCACATTAAATTTAAGGCACTGAGAGTCTGACCTCTACTGACATTTTCAGGATCCTCTCCCCACCACATCTCAGTTCCCACAAGCCTTGCTAAATGTACATCATTTCTTTGAATGTGCTCTGCCATCTCTCTCCTTCAGGTCTTTCCATACTTCTGCTATGACATTCTTTCCCTCCTAAATTAACCTAGCTGACTCGTACTCACCATTCAAATGTCAGCTTAGACATAATTTTCTGCACTAGATACTAACCCTTGCTTGATGTCATAATTCCAAGACAGATGTTGTCTTATGAGCTCCTGTAAAATACTGTTCTACTTCTACTAGTGTGTAATTGCCTGTTTAATTCTGTGTATCCCTTACCAGATGACAAAATACCTTGTTCATCCTTGAATCCCCAGCCAACAGCACAATGCCTGGCACAGTAGTCAAAAAGTAGTCAGAGAACAGATGAGTAAATTCATGAGGAAACATTGTTATTTTTTTGTTTGTTTGTTTTGAAAGGAGAGTAAAATTCTTGAATGAAAATGTGATCTTTTATTTTTTTAGTTCTACAAGACAGCGTAAGAGTAGATAAATATCACTCTATTGACTATACATTTTACAAACGACTCAACTGTCCTTGTTTACATTGAAGATCATTCCTAGGCTCAGAAATCATTCACGAGTATTAAAATAAGTTGGAAACATGATTGTAGCCTAACACTCAAATCTGATGAAACTAGAGGATATTTGTAACCTTGACTTATGTGAAGAGTAAAAGTGGATGAATGAAGGTTACAGAGGATAAGATGGATAAGAAGCAAATTGTTTCACATGACAGAAGTTAAGAAAATCTCAGAAACTGGAAGAAAAATCTTCCTCAGAAGATGGGGGCAAGGTGGAGGAAGAAATTGTTTAAATGTCTATTAATGGAGTAGAATGGGGTCAGGTCCCCAAAGACACCCAGTGTGACCTGGATACATACCCCTTCACCACCAGTCCTCGAAAATGTGTCTGAGAACCTGAACTTAAGAGGTTTCAGAGAAAAGCAGATATAAAAGATAGGGCAAGAGAGAATAAATGAAGGTTACCATAATAAACTGTATGGCTCCAGCTGCCTTCTCTCACTAGGGATCCAGAAGGCAGGTGGGGTACTTTACTGCTCCCCTTATTCCCCTTCTTTTCCACTCACTCCCTCAATCTTGTCACACCAAAGTAGAAGGTCTCTGTAGAAACAGACTGGGTTTAGAAGATTGGCTTAGAGGAACAACAATGTGGAGAGAGGACCCCCACTAAAAAAAAAAAAAAACAGACAGTAAAACTATTTAACCATGAGACAAACTGGTCCACCCATGGGAAAATTTCATTTGCTTTTTAGATATTTAACCTTAAATATGAATTAAAAAAAAAAGCCACTAAAATGAAGCAGGGAGGAAAAAAAAAGGAATCTATGAGAGGAATTAAGCAGAGAAATTTTTTTAAAAAAATTGATTTATCAGAAAGATATTTCATTGTGAAACAAGAATAAGCCACTATAAAAGGAAACAAAAGAAAACCAGAACTAACAATTGGCAATTAAAGGTATAAAAGCTGAAATGTTACAAAAATTTACTGAATAGAGATTAGAAGTTAAAGTTGACCTCCCAGAGGGTAAAAGGAAGGCTAAAAGAGTTGAGAAGTAAGGAAAAAAGTTAAAAAATTTAAGGAACAATTGCAAAATCTCTCTAATTAAGAGTTCCAAAGAACACAGTGTGGAGGAAATTTCTAATGAGACAATATTAGAACAAAAAGGCATAAAACTCCACATGGAAATAGCCTACCAGGTCCAAACAGTGAATGAAAAGTAAATGCATAATTTAACACAATTTTGAAATTTCAGATCACCAGAGTTAAGTATTTTGACTTTCACAGGGTAAAAATAAGGTCATGGTCTTTCGGGTTCAAGATGGAGGAGTAGAAGTACGTGCTCTCACTCCCTCTTGAGAGAACACCAGAATCACAATGAACTGCTGAACCATCATCGACAGGAAGACACTGGAACTCACCAAAAAAGATACCCAACATGCAAAGACAAAAGAAGACACAATGAGATGGTAGGAGGGGCGCAATCACAATAAAATCAAATCCCATAACTGCTGGGTGGGTGACTCACAATCTGGAGAACACTTGTATCACAGAAGTCCACACACTGGAGTGAAGGTTCTGAGACCCACAT
This sequence comes from Balaenoptera physalus, assembly GCF_965194825.1. Classification (NCBI taxonomy): domain Eukaryota; kingdom Metazoa; phylum Chordata; class Mammalia; order Artiodactyla; family Balaenopteridae; genus Balaenoptera; species Balaenoptera physalus. The sequence goes on along the minus strand of NC_138899.1, from coordinate 54,146,758 downwards.
CAGGCTGGGGGTCTGGCAATGGAAGGAGGAATTTCTAGAGAATCAGACTTTGAAGCCTAGCGGGATTTGATTGCAGGACTTTGGCAGGACTGGGGGAAACAGAGACTCTACTCTTGGAGGGCACAAACAAAGTAGTGTACTCATTGGGACCCAGGAGAAGAAGCAGTGATCCCATAGGAGACTAGACCAGATATACCTGCTAATGTTGGAGGGTCTCCTGCAGAGGCAGGGGTAGCTGTGTCTCACTGTGAGGACAAGGACACTGACAGCAGAAGTTCTGGGGAGTACTCCTTGGTGTGAGCCCTCCCAGAGTATGCCATTAGCCCCACCAAAGAGCCTGGGTAGGCTCCAGTGTTGGGTCGCCTCAGGCCAAAAATCCAACATGGAGGGAACGCATCCCCACCCATCAGCATAAAAGCAGATTAAAGTTTTAATGAGCTCTGCCCACCTGAGCAACAGCCAGCTCTACCCACCACCAGTCCCTCCCATTAGGAAGCTTGCACAAGCCTCTTATATAGCCTAATCCACCAGAAGGCCGACAGCAGACACAAGAAAAAGTACAATCCTGCAGCCTGTGGAACTAAAACCACATTCACAGAAAGATAGAAAATATGAAAACGCAGAGGGCTATGTACCAGATGAAGGAACAAGATAAAATCCCAGAAAAACAACTAAATGAAGGGGAGATAGGAAACCTTCCAGAAAAAAGAATTCAGAATAATGATAGTGAAGATGATCCAGGACCTCAGAAAAAGAATGGAGGCAAAGATCGAGAAGATGCAAGAAATATTTAACAAAGAGCTAGAAGAATTAAAGAACAAACAGAGATGAACAATAAAATAACTGAAATGAAAAATACACTAGAAGGAATCATAGCAGAATAACTGAGGCAGAAGAATGGATAAGTGACCTGGAAGACAGAATGGTGGAATTCACTGCTGCATAACAGAATAAAGAAAAAAGAATGAAAAGAAATGAAGGCAGCCTAAGAGACCTCTGGGACCACATTATACACACCAACATTTGCATTATAGGGTTCCCAGAAGGACAAGAGAGAAAGAAAGGACCCAAGGAAATATTTGAAGAGATTATTGATGAAAACTTCCCTAACATGGGAAAGGAAATAGCCACCCAAGTCCAGGAAATGCAGAGAGCCCCATACAGGATAAACCCAAGGATAAACACACTGAGACACATAGTAATAAAATTGGAAAAAATTAATGACAGAAAAATTACTGAAAGCAGCAATGGAAAAATGACAAATAACATACAAGGGAACTCCCATAAGGTTAAGAGCAGATTTCTCAGCGGAAACCCTACCAGCCAGAAGGGAGTGGCATAACATATTTAAAGTGATGAAAGGGAAGAATATACAACCAATATTACTCTACCCGGGTAGGATCTCATTCTGATTCAATGGAGAAATCAAAAGCTTTACAGACAAGCAAAAGCTAAGAGAATGCAGCACCACCAAACCAGCTCTACAACAAATGCTAAAGGAACTTCTTTAAATGGGAAACACAAGAGAAGAAAAGGACCTACAAAAACAAACCCAAAACAATTAAGAAAATGGTCATAGGAACATACGTATTGATAATTACCTTAAATGTGAATGGATTAAATGCTCCAACCAAAAGACACAGGCTTGTCGAATGGATACAAAAACAAGAACCATATATACGTATTCTACAGGAGACCCACTTTAATTGATATTTATAGGACATTCCATCCAAAATCAGCAGATTACACTTTCTTCTCAAGTGCACACGCAACATTCTCCAGCATAGATCACATCTTGGGTGACACAAATCAAGCCTCAGTAAATTTAAGAAAATAGAAATCATATCAAGCATCTTTTCTGACCACAATGCTATAAGATTAGAAATCAATTACAGGGAAAAAAATGTAAAAAACACAAACACATGGAGGCTAAACAATATGTTACTAAATAACCAAGAGATCACTGAAGAAATCAAAGAGGAAATAAAAAAATACTTAAAGACACATGAAAATGAATACACAATGATCCCAAACCTATGGGATGCAGGAAAAGCAATTCTAAGACGGAAGTTTATAGCAATAAAAGCCTACCTCAAGAAACAAGAAAAATCTCAATTAAACAATCTAACCTTACACCTAAAGGAACTAGAGAAAGAACAAACAAAACCCAAAGTTATCAGAAGGAAAGAAATCATAAAGATCAGAGCAGAAAAAAATGAAATAGAAACAAAGAAAACAAGAGCAAAGATCAATAAAACCAAAAGCTGGTTCTTTGAGAAGATAAACAAAATTGATAAGCCATTAGCCAGACTCATCAAGAAAAAGAGGGAGAGGACTCAAATCAATAAAATCAGAAATGAAAAAGGAGAAGTTACAACAGACACCACAGAAATACAAAGCATCCTAAGAGACTACTACAAGAAACTCTATGCCAATAAAATGGAAAACTTGGAAGAAATGGACAAATTCTTAGAAACGTATAACCTTCCAAGACTGAACCAGGAAGAAATAGAAAATATGAACAGACCAATCACAAGTAATGAAATTGAATCTGTGATTAAAAATCTTCCAACAAACAAAAGTCCAGGACCAGAGGGATTCACAGGTGAATTCTATCAAACATTTAGAGAAGAGCTAACACCCATCCTTCTCAAACTCTTCCAAAAAATTGCAGAGGAAAGAACACTCCCAAACTCATTCTATGAGGCCACCATCACCCTGATACCAAAACCAGACAAAGATACTACAAAAAAAGAAAATTACAGACCAGTATCATTCATGAATATAAATGCAAAAATCCTCAACAAAATATTAGCAAACAGGATCCAACAACACATTAAAAGGATCATAAACCATGATCAAGTGGGGTTTATCCCAGGGATGCAAGAATTATTCAATATAGGCAAATTAATCAATGTGTACACCATATTAACACACTGAAGAATAAAAACCATATGATCATCTCAATAGATGCAGAAAAAGCTTTTGACAAAATTCAACACCCATTTATGATAAAAAGTCTCCAGAAAGTGGACATAGAGGGAGCCTAGCTCAACATAATAAAGGCCATATATGACAAAACCACAGCAAACATCATTCTTAATAGTGAAAAAATTAAGCATTTCCGCTAAGATCAGGAACAAGACAAGGATGTCCACTCTCACCACTATTATTCAACATAGTTTTGGAAGTCCTAGTCCCGGCCACCAGAGAAGAAAAAAAAATAAAAGGAATACAAATTGGAAAAGAAGATGTAAAACTGTCCCTGTTTGCAGATGACATGATACTATACATAGAGAATCCTAAAGATGCCACCCGAAAACAACGAGAGCTAATCAATGAATTTGGTAAAGTTGCAGGATACAAAGTTAATGTACAGAAATCTCTTGCATTCCTATACACTAATGATGAAAAATCTGAAAGAGAGATTAAGAACACATTCCCATTTACCATTGCAACAAAAAGAATAAAATACCTAGGAATAAACCTACCTCGGGAGACAAAAGACCTGTATGTAGAAAACTATAAGACAATGATGAAAGAAATTAAAGATGATAACAAACAGATGGAGAGATATACCATGTTCTTGGATTTGAAGAATCAATATTTTGAAAATGACTATACTATACAAAGCAATCTACAGATTCAATGCAATCCCTATCAAATTACCAATGGCATTTTTTACAGAACTAGAACAAAAAGTCTTAAAATTTGTATGGAGACCTACTTTTATGTCTCTGACCAGCCAAAGCAGTCTTGAGGGAAAAAAACGGAGCTGGAGGAATCAGACTCCCTGACTTCAGACTATATTACAAAACTACAGTAATGAAGACAACATGGTAATGGCACAAAAACAGAAATATAGATCAATGGAACAGCATAGAAAGCTCAGACATAAACTCATGCACCTGTGGTCAACTAATCTATGACAAAGGAGGCAAGGATATGCAATGGAGAAAAGACAGTGTCTTCAATAAGTGGTACTGGGAAAACTGGACAGCTACATGTAAAAGAATGAAATTAGAACACTTCCTAACACCATATACAAAAATAGCCTCAAAATGGATTAGAGACCTAAATGTAAGACCAGACACTATAAAACTCTTAGAGGAAAACAAAGGAAGAACATTCTTTGACATAAACCACAGCAAGATCTTTTATGATCCACCTCCTAGAGTAATGGAAATAAAAACAAAAATAAACAAATGGGACCTAATGAAACTTAAAAGCTTTTGCACAGCAAAGGAAACCCTAAACAAGGTGAAAAGACAACCCTCAGAATGGGAGAAAATATTGCAAATGAATCAACGGAAAAAGGATTGATATCTAAAATATATAAACACCTCATGCAGCTCAATATTAAAAGAACAAACAACCCAATCCCTAAATGGGTGGAAGACCTAAATAGACATTTCTCCAAAGAAGACATAAGATGGCCAGGAAGCACATGAAAAGCTGCTCCACCTCACTACTTATTAGAGAAATGCCAATCAAAACTACAATGAGGTATCACCTCACACCAGTTAGAATGGGCATCATCAGAAAATCTACAAACAACAAATGCTGGAGAGGGTGTGGAGAAAAGGGAGCCCTCTTGCACTGTTGGTGGGAATGTAAATTGATACAGCCACTATGGAGAACAATATGGAGGTTCCGTAAAAAACTAAAAATAGAATACCATATGACCCAACTATCCCACTACTGGGCATACACCCAGAGAAAACCATAATTCAAAAAGACATATGCACCCCAATGTTCATTGCAGCACTATTTACAATAGCCAGGTCATGGAAGCAACCTAAATGCCCATTGACAGATGAATGGGTAAAGAAGATGTGGTACATATATACAATGGAGTATTTCTCAGCCATAAAAAGGAATGAAATTGGGTCATTTGTAGAGATGTGGATGAATCTAGAAACTGTCATACAGAGTGAAGTAAGTCAGAAATAGAAAAACAAATGTCGTATATTAACACATATATGTGAAACTGAGTAAATGGTACAGATGAACCGGTTTGCAGGGCAGAAATTGAGACGGAGATGTAGAGAACAAACGTATGGACACCAAGGGGGGAAAGCGGCGGGGGGTGGGGGGGAATCTTTGTGGTGTGATGAATTGGGAGGTTGGAATTGACATATATACATTAATATGTATAAAATCGGTAACTAATAAGAACCTGTTGTATAAAAAAATAAATATAATAAAATTCAAACAACAATGTCATGGTAAAATAGTTAAGAATTGCTTTAAATTACTCAAAAACACGGAGAAGTTTTAAGGGAGCACGGATTTCAAAAGCCTGAGGTTTGGGCTTCCCTGGTGGCACAGTGGTTGAGAATCTGCCTGCCAATGCAAGGGACATGGGTTCGAGCCCTGGTCTGGGAAGATCCCACATGCCGCGGAGCAACTAGGCCCGTGAGCCACAACTACTGAGCCTGCGCATCTGGAGCCTGTGCTCCACAACGAGAGGCCACGATAGTGAAAGGCCCGCACACCGCGATGAAGAGTGGCCCCCGCTCGCCACAACTAAAGAAAGCCCTCGCACAGAAACGAAGACCCAACACAGCCAAAAATAAATTAATTAATTAATTAAAAAAAAAAAAAAAGCCTGAGGTTTTTAATATAATCTTCAAATTATAAAAACTATAAACTTATAATCTTATAATCTTCAAATTATAAAAATCTTATAATCTTCAAATTATAATCTTATAATCTTCAAATTATAAAATATTCAAATTATAAAATCTTCAAATTATAATCTTATAATCTTCAAATTATAAAAACTATAAACCAAGGAAAAGAGGAAAATAAAGATAATTTCAGAAATTGTCAAAAAAAAATTTCCCCACTCACCCTTTTTTAGGAAGCTATTAGAAGATGTGCTTGACCAAAACATGGAGGTAAACCAATAAATAGGAATCCCAGGGCATCCCCAAAATAATGCACAAGAATGTAAAACTAATATCAACAAATAATATAAAAATATTATAAATGGGTAATATCAGTGCATTGGAAATATTAACAAATAAGATAATATAAACCAGCCTCTCTTCAAATAGTTTTTATAAAAAGTTGAAAGCAGTAAATTCAAAGGACAGAATACATTTTTAAAAAAGTCGAACAAGAGAATGGAGAGCCACAATAATATTATGCTCTATTACAAGCTTTTCAACATGAGTTTCTGTTTAAAAATGCACAAGTATTAATATAAGAATGAAAAAAAAATCAATTACAAGGAAAATCATCCTTGTCATATTCCATTCTCTATTCAAAGAAGTCAGATGTGATTGAAGGATAGAACTGTTTCTAAAGAATACCTAAAAATCCATTCCGGCAGTTGAAGTCCAAGTACACCATACTTTGAAAACACAGCATATTAACAAATAACAAAGGTTAAATTTGCCAGAATGGTGTTTTCTGTGATGTATATAGTTGTTGATTGATAAAGCTTATAAACCTTCTTTTATTGAACTTATTCATAAAATGTTCTTTCAAACAAATACTGTACTTTTGATACAAGTATTCTCTTTAATTCTGAAAAGATTTAAGTCTGATTCAAAATTAGAACCACATTTTGCTTGGAATTTAAACATAGCAAAAAGAAACCTTGAAATTTCATCTGTTAATTGTGCATAAAAATATAATGTTTCATGCTAATTACAATGACTTAAGACAGACTTATGAAACTCATTTCTTTAAAGCTCACCTGGGTTAAAATTCTTAGATATATATGTTGATCTAGAGCAAAGTACAATAGAGAAAATTTTAAAATGTAAACAACACCGTAAATCAGGGACACAAATTACGTGTCTTGAATCAAGATAAATTTTGAGCAGCATCCTCTTCAACTTCTGGAGGGGCATTTAACAATATTCTCAACAGGAAGGCAAACAATACTTTCTGTCACAGAAAAGAGCTTTTCTATAACAGAACTATGCCACAGCCATTTCAGGATTCTTTGTTTGAAACTGGAATGTAAAACGTCCAATATCTTGAGGCAAGTTCACTTAAACCAAAGGAATTTTAGAATTTGCTCAATGTATCAACTATATTATTAAAGAATAGGTAGAACCTACTCTCTCCTGTTTCACCCTTGCAGTTCAGGACTGTCTGCTCACAAGGTAAAATATTTTGATTATGAGAAGTGACTTCTCACATCTCAACATTACTGAATAAAATAAAGCTACTTTCTGCACATGTGCGACAGAGAAGAAGGATGATTCTGGATGGAAAATTGCTTTAATAAATGACGCGGAAAAATAGATTTCATAGAAGTCACCCTACCTAAGACAATTATTTTTGCTATTTTTTCTGCACCATAATTCTCCCACAAACTCAGCTGGAGAAATTTCCATTTAATTAGCAATTATTACTAATCAGAAAACTTTGTATTTAGGCATTGTTTAACGTGGACTTTAGAGAATCTTAAGATGTTATTGAGTTTTTATTGTTATATCAGAAGAAACAGACAAATTAATGATATAATGAAATATACAACAAACTATATACTTCACCCTCCCAGCTTTATTATTTAGAAAGAATGACCATGGAGACATCAGTATGCCATGCTAAATAGTTTCTATTTTACCCTTGCACCTTGTCAGGAGTTAATGGAATGGAAAGGACTAAGGTTGAAGTTTATATTATGTCTCTCAAATGTCTATTTTCACTTTCTTTCCTTAATTAGTAGAGGACTGTATTTCTTTGCCTTCCTTCACACAGAGATATCTATGAAATTAGGTTCTGGACAATGGGATATGAGCAAACGTGACATATGCGAGTTCCAAGACATGGCCTTAAAATATGGGGAAATAATCTAAAAAAGAGTGGGTATATGTATAAGTATAACTGAATTACTTTGCTGTACAGCTAAAAGTAACACAACATTGTAAATCAACTGCATTCCAATTTTTTTTTTTTTAATGTAGAACTGGAAAATAAACAAACAAGCAAAAAAGCAGTCGCTTACCTCCACCCCTTTTCTCCCTTTGTGAGGAGTGGCATGCTATTCTGGTCACATGAGCCAGATATAATCATGTGTATGAGAGCTATACCTGAGAGGAAATCAGACTAAAATGGTAGAGAGAATCTGCATCCCTGGAAGGATTAAGGAGGAGCAGCCTAACTCTTTTTAGACCATTTACCAATCCCAAAACTATTATGTTGAGAAAGATATTAAGATCTATTTTATTTAATCCACTGTATTTGGAGGTCTATTAGTTGTAGAAATTTAGTTTACAGCCTACGCAATTAGAAAAAATGATACTTGGAAATAAGGTACGTTTGTAACAAAAATTCTAAAGCATATGACATTGGCTTAATAATCACAAGCTGAACAGTGAGGATATTGACACAACAGGCTAGAAAGCTTTTCATCCTCTTCAGCTGTGGAAAACATTGTTAAAGTAGCCGCCTTTGACAATTTGGAAGGCAGATCACATTTCTACATAATCTGGAACTCTATACATGGTTATAAAATGTTAGAATATCCCTGTTTTTTGGTTTTTATCTTGTAGCTATTAGCAAAATATCATCAGAAATATGAATTTTAACTATAATTGCACTGAAGCAGAAATGTCAAGGGGTATAGTTCTTCTACGGAAGATTCTTTCAGACCATGTCCTGCACTATAAAGTGACTGGGAGGTCAGTTATTTGAGGTTTTGCCATGGTGTCAATGACCAACTACTTCTTAACCCCAAACAGCAGGATTTATAATTGTGACTCTAAGTTTGTCTCAGAACTTCTATTTAAATGTCTTTCACTACCCGGTGGGAATTAGCTCAGTAGCAATATATTAGATTCAGGTTGTTCCAGTTTCACAAAACATGTCAAATGCCTTTAAGGTAATCACACACAGCCTGAAAGAGAAGAGGATATTCTGAACTCAGATATGTAAGGCTTAGGAAATATGCATAGATGAACTATTTGGTTATAGGTACTTGTAAATGGAACTAATTTAAATCATATATTTGGAAGCCAACACAGCTGAAATATTTTGCCAAATAAACCACTATCCTGGCCTGCAAAAGTCTATGTCTCTTCAACTTCAAAAAAATATTGGGGACACCAAATCTCTACCAGCATGAAGCTGAGTAGGCCTTAGTAGGGCATACTCTCCAATGCCAACTACAGAGGTGGCCATGGAAATTAATAATGAACAAGCAACAGCAACTGAGGTAGCAGATGGTCTTCCTAGCTGCCAAAGAATGATTTTTCATAATTTTTGCCAAGCAGAATTTGATAACTATCTTGGAATGATGAATGTTACATGTTCTACGTTCTTCCAGTTTTTTCAATGAAGAATTATTGTAATAACTCTGCTCAGACTCCACCATTGTAAATTGAGCATGAGGGGAGTAAAGAAATCCATGTGTTAAACTAGGAGCCACATTTGGACTTGATGGATGGACTATTCCTTATCCAGAGGTCTTGGACAGACCTTGAGCTGGGTGGAGAACCTTGATAGGATGTTGAGATGTCTTCACAGTGTGTATTTGTGTTTGTGTGTGGTGTGTGTGTGTGTGTGTGTGTGTGTGTGTGTGTGTGTGTGTGTGTGTGTGTATGTACTGGGAATATGTTTCATGCATGAGAAGGAAGTTACTTTTGTGTTCATAGGGGTTGGCGGTGGAAAATTTTTCTTCTTGAAATAGAATGCTTGTCATCTAGAGATTGCATTCAAGCGTGAATAAGTTCTGGTCAATGGCAGATAAAGAAAAGTTATGTGTGCAAATTATAGGTCATGTCTTAAAAGGAAGCTGCTTACTCTCCATTCTGTTTGTCTCCTTCGCTGATATCAGAAACACAGAAATGGTGGTGTGAAGAGGCATCCTAATGAATGGTGAAGACCACAACAGACGTGGTGGTGTGAAGGGACATTCTAATGAATGATGAACACCACAATAGAAACGTCCTAAATGGCCAGTTACCCTGTGAGTAGAAAAGCCTACCCATCGTATTATTTGAGAGACAAATTAGTTTTTATCTTATCTGAATCACTGCATTTTCAGATGTCCTTTTAACCATAGCATCCTTTACTAATCCAGGAGAGAATAAATATGAGATTTACAATTTAAGATGCTACCTCTAACTATAGACTGGGTGACAGACTGGAAGGAGATAGAGATTCCAATTAAATGCCTAGAAACAGCTATTGTGAGAAATGAGAGCTTAAAGATATAACACAATGACAATAGCAATGAAGATGAAGAGACGCTTTGGTAGATACTGGAGAAGTAAAAGTGACCAGACATGTTTAACTAATTAAAGATGGAAGTTGAGAAATGGAGTAAGTTTTAGATGACTATAAAATTTTTCAGTAAATGCTTACCATATGCCTGGCACTTGGTTATTTGCTGTGTATAAAAAATTTCTTTACTGAAGAAATGCATTATTTTGTTTACCAGATAAGAACAAACAGGGCTTCCCTGGCGGCGCAGTGGTTGAGAATCTGCCTGCCAATGCAGGAGACGCGGGTTCGAGCCCTGGTCTGGGAAGATCCCACATGCCGCGGAGCAACTCGGCCCGTGAGCCACAATTACTCAGCCTGCGCGTCTGGAGCCTGTGCTCGGCAGTGAGAGGCCGCGATGGTGAGAGACCCGCGCACCACGATGAAGAGTGGCCCCCGCACCGCGATGAAGAGTGGCCCCCACTTGCCGCAACTAGAGAAAGCCCTCGCACAGAAACGAAGACCCAACACGGCCATACATACATACATACATACATACATACATACATACATAAAAAGAATGTAAGCAGACAAGAATAGCATTAAAAAAATAAAAATTTAAAGTGGAGATCGTGGCAAATTAAAAAAAAAAAAAAAAAACAAACACACACACATATATATGAAAAAAATTAAGGCAGTATTTGTTTAACCAAAGAATGAAAGTCTATAAAGGCTGTGAGATTTCAACAGAGAAACTCTTACAAGTGGAGACTTCATAAAGAATGTCCAACTTAAGTTAGTCCTAAAATGATGAATCAAATTAAGATAGAAAAGAAAGCAGATGGAAAAGATAAGCTAGCCATCTTACTAATGGATAATATTAGTTACTCAGAAAGCCCCAGTTTGAAAATTTGTATTTAATTTGTTACAGAGTTTGTCCATTTGTCAATCCATGAGCTTTTTCTTTTGAATAGTTTGGTAAAGTTGAGGAAAATGCTGTTATTCTGATACACACACACACACACATTCCATCTCTAAGTATTCTGATTCACATATTTTATTAACTTTATATGTTAAAAAAGTAAATTGCTTAATAGAAGTGACAAGTTTATGTTTATTTTAAGATTTGGCATTATACTTTCCATGGTGTGAATCATCACCAAAGATTCTAAAGATCAAACTGCTGTTATGTTTCCTTTATTCTGATTTAATTAGGATCATGAAATAATCCTTGTAGTGTATTTTAGGCAATAATAATATATACCATTTATTGAATGCAGATCCTGTTCTAATAACCTCATGTGTATTCACTCATTTAAGGAAGAAAAATGGAAGGAAGGAAGAAAAGAAGGAAGATCAGTAAAGGTGTATTTCATAAGATTATCTCATAGGACTAAGTTTCTTGGATGACTGTGTATTCTTCAGTGTTTGTAGACAAATGCACAATTGACATTGCTGAAATGTATAATCTGAAAATGCTGCTAAAAGAGAAACATATTGTGTTCAGTAATATTTTATTTAACTAAGAATTTTATTGATATATAATTAACATACAATATTATATTAGTTTCAGGTATACAAAATAGTGATTTGATATTTTTATACATTATGAAATGATTACCAATAAGACCAGTTATCATCCTTACCATGAAAAGCTGTTAAAGTACCATTGACTATATTCCGTATGGGTACATTACATAACCATGACTTATGTATTTTACAACTGGAAGTTTGTACCTCTGAAACCCCTTCACCTATTTTGTCTGCCCCTCCCTCCTGACTGGCAACCACCAATTTTTTCTCTGTACCAATGAGTCTGTTTCTATTTTGTTTTGCTTGTTTATTTGTTTTGTTGTTTTAGATTCCACATTTAAGTTAAATCATACGGTAGTTGTCTTTCTCTATCTGATTTATTTCACTAAGAATAATATTCTCTACGTGAGCCACAACTAAGGAGTCTGCCGGCTGAAACTAAGGAGCACACGTGCCACAACTAAAGAGCCCGTGAGCCTCCCACAACTAAGACCTGGCATGATCAAATAAATAAATAAATAAGTAAATAAAATAAATATGAAAAAAATAAAGAAGAATATTCTCTAAGTACATCCATGTTGTCCACATAGGCAAGATTTCACTCTTTTTTTATGGCTGAGTAATATTGCACTATATATATATATATATATATATATATATATATATATATATATATATATATGACATTATTTGTATATCTACAAGAGGACACTCAAGTCACTTCCATATCTTGTCTATTGAAAATAGTGAACATTGGGGTTCATATATATATATATATATTTTTTTTTAATCTTATTTTATTTATGGCTGTGTTGGGTCTTCGTTTCTGTGCGAGGGCTTCTTCCAGTTGCAGCAAGTGGGGGCCACTCTTCATCGCGGTGCATGGGCCTCTCACTATCGTGGCCTCTCCTGTTGCGGAGCTCAGGCTCCAGACACGCAGGCTCAGCAATTGTGGCCCACGGGCCCAGTTGCTCTGCGGCATATGGGATCCTCCCAGACCAGGGCTCGAACCCGTGTCCCCTGCATTGGCAGGCAGATTCTCAACCACTGCGCCAGCAGGGAAGCCCTATATATTTTTTGAATTAGTGTCTTTATTTTTTTTTCAGATAAATACCCAGAAGTTGAATTGCTAAATTGTAAAGTGATACGATTTTTAGTTTCTTGAGGAACTTCCATAGTGGCTGCACCAATTTACATTTCCACCAACAATAGACAACAGATCCCTTTTTTACACATCCTTGCCAACACTTTGTTTCTTGTCTTTTTGACAATAGCCCTCTGACAAGTGTGAGGAGATCTATCAATGTGGTTTTGATTTGTATTTCCCTCATGATTAGTGAAGTTGAGCACCTTTTTCTGTTTGCCATCTGTATGTCTTCTTTGGACAAATATCTATTCAGGTCCTCTGCCCATTTTTTAATTGGGTTGTTTGTTTGTTTTTGATGTTGAGTTGTAAGAGCTCTTTATACATTTTTGATATGAACCTCTTCTCAGATATATCATTGACAAATATCTTCCCTCATTCAGTAAGTTGCTTTTTCATTTTGCTTGTGGTTTCCCTCACTGTACAAAGACTTTTTAGTTTGATGTAGTCCCATTAGTTTATTTTTGCTTTTTATTTTATTCCCTTGCCTGAGGAGACAGATCCTAAAATTTGTGTGGAACTACAGACCCTGAATAGCCAAAGTAATTTTGTGAAAGAAGAACAAAGCTGGAGGAATCATGCTCCCATGCTTGAAAGTATTCTACAAAGCTACAGTAATCAAATCCGTATGATACTGGCACAAAAACAGACACACAGATCAATGGAACAGAAATAGCCCAGAAATAAAACATGCTCACATAGTCAATTAATCTGTGACAAAGGTGGCAAGCATATACAGTGGGGGGGGGGGGAAAGACAGTTTCTTCAATAAATAGTGTTGGGAAAACTGGACAACTACACGCAAAAGAATAAAACTAGATCACTTTCTTACACTGTATACAAAAATAAACTCAAAATGGATTAAAGACTTAAATTAAGACCTGAAAACATACAACTCCTGGAAGAAAACATAGACTGTAAACTCTTTGACACCAGTCTTAGCAATATATATTTTATTTTTTTGGATGTCTTTGTAATATTTTTAAATCATCTTTTCCATTGCTGTACTCTCTACCTTTCACCCACAATGTGCAGATGACCCCAAGTCTCTTAATAATTCCACTCTTAAACTCTACAACTCCATCTGTATTCTATCTTCATTTACCCTCTACTTCTCCTCTCTCTCTCTACTTTTCCTCCTATTATTCTCTCTCCTGCCAGTTACGTTCTGCCCATAAAACATAAAAATCTTTCTATATGTCCACTTCTCTGACTCAACTATTTCCCCTTAGCATCACCTACCCATAATTTATATCCCAATGTGCCAGAATAAGGATTGGAAGGCAAATCAGACAATGTCAGCATATTCTTCAGAGGATTTGAGGAAAGGCAAAAAAGACCAGTGAACATTTATAAGCTAAATTTTGTATTATTCCTATCAAAATTATAAGAGTACTATTTAGAAACTTCTGGAAATAAAACTCTTTTTATATCTTGAGGATTCAGTGTCCAGGACCTTCATAACATTAAAATAGTCTGACTATAGAAAGTTGTTAATAAATCCCTGAAGGTATATTCAGTATTCTGGGAAACTGAGCAAATACAATAGCAAACAGTGTAATTCTGTCTAGTTCCAGTAATTGCACCAATTTGTTTGAAAGATAGAAATGTGCCCTTTACTCTAAGAAAAACAAAATTGAACATCCATATCCAGTGCCTGTAGCCAATTGACTTTGTTCTAGGGAAGCTCTTTGCAAATTTGATATTGCTCAAAGTCATCAGCACTGTCCACTTTGCTTTTGTAAATGCTCAGTGATTTTTAAAGTTTCTTTTCAATTGAATTTCTCTTCATTTATTAATTTAAAAGACATTTATTGCACCCCAAGAGTGTTCTAGACACTGTACCTCTTTCTACATATAAAATATGAATAAAAACATGACTCTGATCTCAATGTATTTATGGTCTTTGCATATGTAAATGAATAAGGATCACAACCTGCAACAGGAAGCTTGGTAGAAATATATGGGGTAGGAAGGAGGAGGAAAGAAGAAACACTGAATTCAGTCCAAGAGGTGGAGAAAGACTACACAATTCTAAATAATGGATGTTTACTAGATATTTCACAGGTGGAAAACACTGGAAGGCATTCTAAACAGAGACACTATCATCCAAGGGCATGCATGTAAATCAGCATAGTATATGGGAACTACAAATATTTAAATAGAAAATATTTTGTCAACTACAAGAGGAAGATAGAGAGTCTGTAGGAAATCTTTATTTTGGTTTAATTTTGGTAAAGGCATTTTATTGCTACTGACACTTTAAATTCATCTTACTTTCCGAGTGCCATGTATTAATATATTCTTATTGCGACATCAAAAAGAAGTTGCACTCATGTAAATTTCTTAGGGACTTCTATATTTTTGTCATTTTCTTCCTTTATTATCTAAACAAATATACATTCCTTGTCTACTATAAAAGTCATTATATGTAATTTTCCATCTCGCATTGGACCAGTAATATTCGGAAATATCAAGCCAGACATTATTTATAACTTCTGAGCTGCAACAATATATGGCAAATACGGCAAATTATTGTCTTTACTACAGAAATAAGCCTAAAATTCAAGGTTTCAGAGGATTACCCATTTTTAGTTTTTTTTTTCCCTACAATACAGTAAAATCATTGCTAATGTATTTATTTCCCATTGAGCTAAAAAAAATAAGAATACCATTTGGATCCTCAAATGTCAATACAGTAAATAGAAACCAATATTTCATTAAAATGTAGTTTCACCTTACATATGAACTTGTACATATTTGCGAAGTATTCCATGACAGTTACACAGTCTTAACAAAACTATTTCAAAATTATAGTAGATTATGTACATACACCTTCAAGTTTAGATAGATAAGTAGATAAATAGATGCACATATAAATATAGATGTATAGATATCCAGCTGGTAGAAACTACTAATTATCTGTCAATATCACATTTCTTTTTCATACTTTAGTAAAAAAATCTCCTGAGATTTAAATGGATACATGTCACCCAGCCAGAGACTATATTTTGCAGTCTTCTTCCAGCTGTATACAATCACATGTCCAAGTTCAGGTCAGTGCAAGATGAGCAGTTAGTTCCTTTAAAAAGGCCACTGACTCTCCACTTTCACATTTTTCCTTTTCTTACAGGCTGAAATGTGGGAATGGAAGGGGTCAGCCAGCTTTAACCAAGAACAAGAGGACAGCACAAAAGGATAGGGAGGAAAAACACATAGAAGTGATGGAGACCTGAATGATATCCTGGAGAAGCTGAGTTGCTCCTCTCCGTAGAACAGCTCAGCATTTTTTTTTAGAACTTGAAAGAAATATAATTTATTGAAAGGAAATTCATCTTTTACTTGTACAGTTTGATAAGCTTTGATAAATGCACAGTTATGCAGCTACCTTCAGAATGAACATTTAGAACACTCCAGATTTCTGGAACACTCCAGAAAGTCCCATTAGGTTCTTTTGCAGTGAATTCTTATCCTCAACCCCAACCCCTGGCAACAATTGATCTGCTTTATCACCATAGTTTGCCTTTTACAGAATTTTATATGAATATAATTATATATTACGTAACACGATATTTTTGAGATTTATCCACATTGTTTTGTGATAGTTTGTCCCCTTTTTCTTGTTGAGTAGATTGCATTTTATGAGTATATCACTTTTTAAAAAAAATCCATTCCCCAGTTGATGGACATATGGATTTTGTCCATTTAGGGGCTATCATGGCCAAATGCTCCATTTATTTTTGATAGATAACTAGGATAAATACATCGGTCAAACTGTAAGTATATGTTTACTTGTTAACAAACCATCAACTAGTTTTCCAAAGTGGTTGCATTATTTTGCATTTCCTATAGCCTCATATGAAGGCTTCAGTTTCTGCACATCTTTGCCAGTACTTTGTGTGTCAATATTTTCAGCTTTCGAGACTGGTTCAAGATGGTGGAGTAGAAGGACATGCACTTACTCCCTCTTGCGAGAGCACTGGAATCACAACTGACTGCTGCACAATCATTGACAGGAAGACACTGGAACTCACCAAAAAGATACCCCATATCCAAAAACAAAGGAGAAGTGACAGTGAGATAGTAGGAGGGGCACAATCATGATAAAATCAAATCCCATAACTGCTGGGTGGGTAACTCACAAACTGGAGAACAATTATACCACAGAAGTCCACCCACTGGAGTGAAGGTTCTGAGTCCCATGTCAGGCTTCCCAACCTGGGGGTCCAGCAATGGGAGGAGGAATTCCCAGGGAATCAAACTTTGAAGGCTAGCAGGATTTGATTGCAGGACTTCGACAGGAGTTGCAGAAACAGAGACTCCACTCTTGGAGGAACACACAAAGTAGGGTGCACATCAGGACAAAGGGGGAAGGAGAAGTGACCCCATATAAGACCTAACTACCTGCTAGTGTTGGAGGGTCTCCAGTTGAGGCAAGGGTAGCTGTGGCTCACTGCAGGGACAAGGACACTGGCAGCAAAAGTTCTGGGAAGTACTCCTTGGCATGAGCCCTCCTAGAGTCTGCCATTAGCCCCACCAAAGAGCCCAGGTATGCTCCAGTGTTGGGTTGCCTCAGTCCAAACAACCAACAATGAGGGAACTCAGCCCCAACCATCAGCAGACAAGTGGATTAGAGTTTTATTGAGCTCTGCTCACCAGAGCAACACCCAGCTCTACCTACCACCAGTCCTTCACATCAGGAAGCTTGTGTAAGTCTCTTAGATAGCCTCATTTACCAGAGGGCAGATAGCAGAAGCAAGAAGAACTACAATCCTGCAGCTTGTGGAATGAAAACCACATTCACAAAAAGATAGACAAAATGAAAAGGCAGAGGACTATGTACCAGATGAAGGAACAAGATAAAACCCCAGAAAAAGAATTAAATGAAGTGGAGATAGGCAACGTTCCAGAAAAAAGAATTCAGAATAATGATAGTGAAGATGATCCAGGATCTTGGAAAAAGAATGGAGGCAAAGATCGAGAAGATGCAAGAAATGTTTAACAAAGAAGTAGAAGAATGAAAGAACAAACACCTAGAAGAATTAAAGAACAAAAAAATAGAGATGAACAATACAGTAACTGAAATGAAAAATACACTAGAAGGAATCAATAGCAGAATAACTGAGGCAGAAGAATGGATAAGTGACCTGGAAGACAGAATGGTGGAATTCACTGCTGCATAATGGAATAAAGAAAAATGATTGAAAGGAAATGAAGACAGCCTAAGAGACCTCTGGGGCAACATTAAATGCACCAACATTCATATTACAGGGGTTCCAGAAGGAGAAGAGAGAGAGAAAGGACCTGAGAAAATATTTGAAGAGATTATTGACAAAAATTTCCCTAACATGGGAAAGGAAACAGCCACCCAAGTCCAGGAAGCACAGAGGGTCCCATACAGGATAAACCCAAGGAGAAACATGCTGAGACACATAGTAATAAAATTGGAAAAAATTAAAGACAAAGAAAAATTATTGAAAGCAGCAATGGAAAAGTGACAAATAGCATGCAAGGGAACGTCTATAAGGTTAAGAGCTGATTTCTCAGTGGAAACCCTACAAGCCAGAAGGGAGTGGCATAATATATTTAAAGTGATGAAAGGGAAGAACGTACAACCAAGATTACTCTACCCAGCTAGGATCTCATTCTGATTCGATGGAGAAATCAAAAGCTTTACAGACAAGCAAAAGCTAAGAGAATTCAGCACCACCAGACCAGCTCTACAACAAATGCTAAAGGAACTTCTTTAAATGGGAAACACAAGAGAAGAAAAGGACTTACAAAAACAAACACAAAAAAATTAAGAAAATGGTCATAGGAACATACATATCGATAATTACCTTAAATGTGAATGGATTAAATGCTCAAACCAAAGACACAGGCTTGTTGAATGGATACAAGAAAAGAACCATCTATATGCTGCCTACAAGAGACCCACTTCAGAACTAGGGACATATACAGACTGAAAGTGAAGGGATGGAAAAAGATATCCCATGCAAATGGAAATCAAAAGAAAGCTGGAATAGCAATACTCATATCAGATAAAATAAAGAATGTTACAAGAGACAAGGATCAATCCAAGAAGAAGATATAACAATTATAAATATATACGCACACAACATAGGAGAACCTGAATACATAAGGCAAATGCTGACAGCTATAAGACAGGAAACCGACAATAACACAATAATAGTGGGAGAATTTAACAACTCACTTACACCAGTGGACAGATCATCCAGAGAGAAAATTAATAAGGAAACAGAACCTTTAAATGACACAATAGACCAGATAGATTTTATTGATATTTATAGGAAATTCCATGTGAAACAGCAGATTACACTTTCTTCTCAAGTGCACAGAGAACATTCTCCAGCATAGTTCACTTCTTGGGTTACAAATCAAGCCTTGGTAAATTTAAGAAACTTTAAATCATATCAAGCATCTTTTCTGACCACAGTGCTATGAGATTAGAAATCAATTACAGTGAAAAAATCATAAAAACACAAACACATGGAGGCTAAACAATACGTTACTAAATAACCAAGAGATCACTGAAGAAATCAAAGAGGAAATCAAAAAATATCTAGAGACAAATGACAAGGAAAACACGATGATCCAAAACCTGTGAGATGCAGCAAAAGCAGTTCTAAGAGGAAAGTTTATAGCAATACAACCATTGGTCAAGAAACAAGAAAAATCTCAAATAAACAATCTAACTTTACACCTAAAGGAACTAGAGAAAGAAGAACAATCAAAACCCAAAGTTAGTAGAAGGAAAGAAGTCATAAAGATTAGAGCAGAAATAAATGAAATAGAAACAAAGAAGACAATAGCAAAGATCAATAAAATTAAAAGCTGGTTCTTTGAGAAGATAAACAAAATTGAGAAACATTTTTCCAGACCCATCAAGAAAAAGAGGGAGAGCACTCAAATCAATAAAATTAGAAATGAAAAAGGAGAAGTTACAATAGACAACACAGAAATACAAAGCATCATAAGACACTACTACAAGAAACTCTATGCCAATAAAATGGACAACCTGGAAGAAATGGACAAATTCTTAGAAAGGTATAACCTTCCAAGACTGAACCAGGAAGAAATAGAAAATATGAACAGACCAATCACAAGTAATGAAATTGAAACTGTGATTAAAAATCTTCCAACAAACAAAAGTCCATGACCATGTGGCATCACAGGTGAATTCTATCAAAAATTTAGAGAAGAGTTAACATCCATCCTTCTCAAACTGTTCCGAAAAATTGCAGAGGAAGGAACACTCCCAAACTTATTCTATGAAGCCACTATCACCCTGATACCAAAACCAGACAAAGATACTACGAAAAAAAAAATTACAGATCAATATCATTGATGAATATAGATGCAAAAATCCTCAACAAAACACTATCAAACAGAATCCAACAACACATTAAAAAGATGATACACCATGATCAAGTGGGATTTATCCCAGGGATGCAAGAATTCTTCAATACATGGAAATCAATCAATGTGATACACCATACTAACAGTTTGAAGGATAAAAACCATATGATCATCTCATTAGATGCAGAAAAATCTTTTAACAAAATTCAATACCTATTTTTGATAAAAACTCTCCAGAAAGTGGGCATAGAAAGAACTTACCTCAACATAATAAAGACCATATACGACAAGCCCATAGCAAACATCAATCTTAATGGTAAAAAACTGAAAGTATTTCCTCTAAGATCAGGAACAAGGATGTCAACTGTCGCCACTATTATTCATCATAGTTTTGGAAGTCTTAGCCACAGCAATCAGAGAAGAAAAAGGAATAAAAGGAATCTAAATTGGAAAAGAAGAAGTAAAACTGTTACTGTTTGAAGATGACATGATAATATGCATAGATCATCCTAAAGATTCCACCAGAAAACTACTAGAGATAATGAATGAATTTGGTAAAGTTGCAGAATATAAAATTAATGCACAGAAATCTCTTGTATTCCCATACACTGACAACGAACGATCAGAAAGAGAAATTAAGGAAATGACCTCATTCACCATTGCAACACAAAGAATAAAATACCTAGGAATAAAACTACTTAAGGTACCTACCTAAGGTACAGTATGGTACTGGCATGAAAACAGAAATATAGATCAATGGTACAGGATAGAATGCCCAGAGATAAACCCACGTACATATGGGCACTTAGTTTATGACAAAGGAGGCAAGAACATACAATGGAGAAAAGACAGCCTCTTCAATAAATGGTGCTCGGAAAACTGGATAGCTACATGTAAAAGAATGAAATTAAAACACTCCCTAAAACCATACACAAAAATAAACTCCAAATGGATTAAAAATTTAAATGTAAGACCAGACACTATAAAGCTCTTAGAGGAAAACATAGGAAAAACACTCTTTGACATAAACCACAACAAGATCTTTTTTGACCCACCTCCTAGAGTAATGGAAATAGAAACAAAAATAAACAAATGGGACATAATTAAACTTAAAAGCTTTTGCACAGCAAAGGAAACTATAAACAAGACAAAAAGACAACTCTCAGAATGGGAGAAAATATTTGCAAACAAATCAATGGACAAAGGATTAATCTTCAAAGTATATAAACAACTCATGTAGCTCAATATTTAGAAAAAAAAAAATCCCCATCAAAAAATGGGCAGAAGAACTAAATAGTGTCAAATAGACACATGCACCCGAATGTTCATTGCAGCACTATTTACAATAGCCAGGTCATGGAAGCAACCTAAATGCCCATCAACAGACGAATGGATAAAGAAGTTGTGGTACATATATACAATGGAATATTACTCAGCCATAAAAAGGAATGAAATTGAGTCATTTGTTGAGACGTGGATGGATCTAGAGACTGTCATACAGAGTGAAGTAAGTCAGAAAGAGAGAAACAAATATCATATATTAATGCATGTATGTGGAACCTAGAAAAATGGTACAGATGAGCCAGTTTGCAGGGCAGAAGTTGAGACACAGATGTAGAGAATGGACATATGGACACCAAGGGGGGAAAACTGCGGTGAGGTGGGGATGGTGGTGTGTTGAATTGGGCGATTGGGATTGACATGTATACACTGATGTGTATAAAATTGATGCCTAATAAGAACCTGCAGTATAAAAAAACAAACAAAACAACTAATACTAAACTTTCATTGGGTTATTTGTATGGAAATATGTTAATATAAATGTTTCAGACATTACATGAAATTTCTAAAAATCTTATATTTGTATTTGTATGGAAATATGTATGGAAATATGTTAATATAAATGTTTCAGACATTACATGAAATTTCTAAAAATCTTAAAAAAAAAAAAAAACAGAAAAAAAAAAAAAAAAAGAACTAAATAGACATTTCACCAAGGAAGACATACAGATGGACAAGAGGCACATAAAAAGCTGCTCAACATCACTAATTATTAGAGAAATGTAAATCAAAACTACAATGAGGTATCACTTCACACTGGTTAGAATGGGCATCATCAGAAAATCTGCAAACAACAAATGCTGGAGAGGGTGTGAAGAAAAGGGAACTGTCTTGCACTGTTGAGGGTAATATAAATTGATACAGCCACTATGGAGAACAGTATGGAGGTTCCTTAAAAAACTAAAAATAGGATTACCATATGACCCAGCAATCCCACTACTGGGCATATACTCAGAGAAAACCGTAATTCAAATAGACACATGCACCCCAATGCTCATTGCAGCACTATTTACAATAGCCAGGTCATGGAAGCAACCTAAGTGCCCATCAACAGATGAATGGATAAAGAAAATGTGGTACATTTATACAATGGAATATTACCCAGCCATAAAAAGGAACGAAATTGGGTCATTTTTAGAGATGTGGTTGGACCTAGAGACTGTCATACAGAGTGAAGCAAGTCAGAAAGAGAAAAATATCATATATTAATGCATATATGTGGAATCTAGAAAAATCATACAGATGAAGCAGTTTGCAAGGCAGCAATAGAAACACAGATTTAGAGAACAAATGTATGGACACCAAGGGGGGAAAGCGGGAGAGGTGAGGTGGTGGTATGGGATGAATTGGGAGGTTGGGATTGACATATATACACCAATATGAATAAAATAGATAACTAATAAGAGCTTGCTGTATAAAATAAAATTCAAAAAAAAAAAGAAAAAAAGAAGTCAATGTCCATGACACCTCATAATTAAATTTCTGAAAACTAAAGGCAAAGACAAGAATTGACAAGGGCCAGAGAGAAATAATGCATGGCTGATGGGGAAGACCAGTTAGAATGACATCAGATTTCTCATCTGAAACCATGGAGGCCAAAAGAAAGAGCCACTACATCTTTCAAGTTCTGAGATGAAAGGACTGTGAGATGTGAATTCTCCAGCTGGTGAACATGCCCTTCATGAATGGAGGAGGAACACAGACATTTTCAGATGAGGAAAACATAGAGAAATATCGCTAACAAACCCACCCTGTAAGAATTGCTAAAGGAATGTCTCTACAGAGAAAGGAAACAAAAGAAAGCTTTTGCTTCTTCTTCTTCCATGGAAAGATTAAGGGACTTAAATGAAAGTGAGGTTTCTACACTTCACATGAACTGCCAAAATGTTGATACCAGTAGGCTGTGTTAGTGAAATACATGTATGGTAATACCAAGAGCACTAGGAAAATAATACAAAGTGAGATACTCCAGAACACTGTAAATAAATCAGGAGGAATCTAAAGCTTTCACATATCTGATCTCTTAAAGATTCGTCATTAAAATAAATTATTAAGAAAAAGTGGCTCAATATTATGTAACAACCTAAATGGGAAAATAATTTGAAAAAGAATAGATACCTGTATATGTATAACTGAATCACTTTGCTGTACATCTGAAACTATCACAAAATTGCTAATCAAATATACTTCAATATAAAATAAAAAAATTAAAAAATAAAAATAAATTAAAAAAATATTTTCAGCTTTTTAAAAAAAATTTATTTACTTTAACTATTTTTGGCTGTGTTGGTTCCTCATTGCTGCACACGGGCTCTCTTCTAGTTGCGGCGAGCGGGGGCCACTCCTTGTTGCAGTGCGTGTGCCTCTTATTGCGGTGGCCTCTCTTTTTGCAGAGCACAGGCTCCAGGCATGCTGGCTTCAGCAGTTGTGGCACTAGGGCTCAGTAGTTGTGACTCGCAGGCTCTAGAGAGCAGGCTCAGTAGTTGTGGCAAATGGGCTCAGCTGCTCCATGGCATGTGGGATCTTTCCAGACCAGGGCTCGAACGCGTGTCCCATGCATAGGCAGGCAGACTCCCAACCACTGCGCTACCAAGGAAGTCCCTCAGCTTTCTTTTAAGCTATTCTTGTGAGTGTATAGTAATAACTCATTATGGTTTTAATTTACACTTTCCTAATGATTAATGATGCTGAGTGTTTTTAATGTGTTTTTTGTAATTTTAATATATTCGTTTATTAAATGTCCTTCAAATCTTTTGTCAGTTTTTAAATTATATTTGTATTCTTATTGAATTATAAGTTATAAGTGTTCCTTACATAAAGGACAAATCCTTTGTCATGTAAGGATATATATATATATATATCAGATAGATCTGACATATGACATAGATGATAGATAAATAGGTAGATATGAATATAGATATAGATTATGATGGCTTTGTGAAGTATTTTTTCCCAATATGAAGCTTGCCTTTTCAATTTTTAAAGTGTCCTTAAATAAGCAAAAGTTTTAATGAAGTCCTCATTAACCAGCTCTGCCTTTTATTAGGTAAAGAAATACAATACCTATCTTGTTAAAAACCTCCATTATTTTAGTCTCTGTTAAAGCAGCCAAATCAATAATCTAATTAATGTATACATATTAGTACACCAGAACACTACCAACTATCTACAATAAACATGTACTGTTTTTGGAAACAGAGAAGTATGAACATTTTTAAGATAAAGAGTCTTCATGTTCAAGAAAGCAACATAATTAAATATATAAACTCCAGTCCTCTCACAAACTCAAGTGGTTACAATAAAAACAACAGAAAAGGGGTGAAATTAATATCTGTTCTAGAAACTGGGAAAATACACTTTTTATACATTCAAAACATTGAGGAATGCAACACTATGTGTTGCGAGACTGAATTGTAAGAACAAATTTAAAAAAATATCCATTTTAGCAATAATTAAAGGACCACTTAAGAATCCCATTACTTTCTCTGTATTAATTCCCAGCTCAAGGGAAGCTGAGACTTGAAGCAGTATATTAGGATTGTATGAAAATAATCTGTACCTATTGTATAGCACAGGGAGCTCTACTCAATACTCTGTAATGGCCTATATGGGAAAAGAATCTAAAAATGAGTGGATATATGTGTATGTATAACTGATTCACTTTGCTGTACACCTAAAACTAACGCAACATTGTAAATCAACTATACTCCAATAAAAATTATTAAAAAAAGAGATACCCAGCAAATTCTGAAAATACTTTATGTTATTGATATTTAGATTCTCATTGTAAACACTCCTTCATTTTCAAATACTGATTTCATAAATATTGAATGTGATTATTTTTCATCTTATTCCTTGAGGAGAGTAATGTAAGGATTATGTTATATTATACCTATGCTTGAAAACTGTATTAAATATTTATATAATAAAAAAAAAGATTATGTGAGCAACTCTGGACATTTTTGCACATGTTGGAACTACATAGACCAAAAATTTCAAAGTTGACCTAACCCATTTCCCATTTACTGCAGAAAGTGGGCCAAAAATTAACAGATACATGCCTGCTGCTGATTCAGTAGAAGATTAATCCTACCACTTAGAGAATGTGATCATTAAATCACCTTATTGTAGTTAATGGAATAAAATGAAAGGAAGAGCTAGAGAGTGAAGAAGGGAGGGTGAGAATGAAATAAAATCAAACAGACAAATGTTTTCTTAATGCTGTAGAATTCTTCTGCCCAAAGTGCAAGCAGGCCTAATTTGGCAAAGTTGAACCCACAAACATCTTTGATAGAACCTGTCTCAATTTTAAAAATTGAAGTATATTTGATGTACAATATTATGTTAGTTTCAGGTGTACAACTTAGTGATTCAACATTTAAAATACATTATGAAATGATCGCCATGATAAGTCTAATAAACCATCATTACAGTGTTATTGACTCTATTCCTTATGCTGTATATTACCTCCCTGTGACTTAATTATTTTATAACTGGAAGTCTGTACTTCTTAATCCCCTTCACCTATTTCACCCAACCCCTCACCCCATCTCAATTTTTAAAGCTGAAATAAAAATTCGTTTAAAAAAAGAAAAGAGGAATTAAGCTAAAAATGTAGAAGAAACATACCCTAAAGAAAAGTTTAGAAAATACCCCATATCTTAGTACCAAACAAACAGATGTCCTCAAACTCTGCAGTCTCTTCCAACCCTGCAGAATTTGCTACTGTTGACTGTTTTACTTTATGAAGCCTTTCCTCCAGACTAGAAAGATGCCATCCTTCCCTAGTTAACTCCTCTTAGAACATGCATTCTATCCTTCACTTCATTTGTTAGCTCTTTACGTTACTACTTTTCCATCCCTCTCATTAGATATAGTGTCATCACTCTCCACTGGTGATAATATCCATACCCATGCTTTAAAATATTATCTTTATGACCATGAAATCTACCAGTAACTTCTGGGAAATTGTTAAACATTTTATGGACATCTCCATAGGATGGTTATTAGGCATGTCCACAGCAATCTGTGAAAAAAATATCCAGTATCTTCTTGCTTCCAGGTGTTTTGCAAAGGATTTACTTAATGAATCTTTGATAACAGTCAAACTTGTTTTTCCCCTCACTGCAATACACTGGGGACATTGGCCTTACATACACCTTAAATACATCCTGTTTTCTATTCCCACTAACACCAGCATCAAGGAATCCAAAATTGCCCTGCCTCTAATTCCTTCCATCTAATGTGCACCCTGGTCTTAGCTTATTAATTTGTCCATAACTGCTTCTCCTTCAGTCCATCCCGGATGATACTATTAGACTGGTCTTATGATACCACAATGAAGATTACATGACACTCATGTTGAAAAACATTTGAAGACTCCTTACAGCCTGTAAAATTAAATTCAGTTTATTCATTGTTTAAACATCTTTTTCATGATGCTTATGGAAACATTTTCCTTTTCTGAGTCCTGTGATGCCACATATTATTGTTTATTCTACTACATTCTACTACATTAGTATTCATTCTCTATCTTTTTCTCCTTACATGCTCTCTCCAGATCACCTCCATTATTCACATGACATCTAAGTTATCATATGCTGAGTTCCAAATATATATCTCTAGCTTAATATCTCTAGAAAGCATACATTAAATTCCCTACTTGTCAATTCTATGTCACTCTCTTCTATCTCAGAACTCACTTGTCCAAAAGAGCATTTTTCTTAACCTCTGACATCTGTACCTCTACACAGGTGTTTCTCTTCATAGTAAATAATGCCATTTTCCCATTTGCTGAAATGAGAAATCCACATTTATTATCTATTTCATTCTTCTATCGAGCCTCTGAACCCAATTCATCAGCAAAT
The DNA here is from genome assembly GCF_965194825.1 of Balaenoptera physalus. Lineage (NCBI taxonomy): Eukaryota > Metazoa > Chordata > Mammalia > Artiodactyla > Balaenopteridae > Balaenoptera > Balaenoptera physalus. The sequence continues at coordinate 54,119,323 of NC_138899.1, read as the reverse complement.
TTATATTCATATAACAATTAGCTTTAGATTATTGCCTCTCCTTGCTTGAACTATGGCTTCTTTCTAACTAGTCTCTATATTTTAATTCTTTCCACCCTCCAAACTATTCTTTGAAATAAAATTCAAATTCCGCAACATAATTTTAGAAGCCCTGCAGGATCTTGGTTCTGCTTACCTCTTCTGCCTCATCTCCTGCTGTTCTTACCAGCTGCTCTAATCCCCTTCACTATACCATGCTTTCACCAGATTCAGGACTTTGCACATACATTTACTTCCATTTTACCCATAATCCCAAGATAAGCCTTTCTCTTCTTTCAACTCTCACCAAAAGTATCTCATTATCAGAGAAATCTTCCCTGAAGACCAAAACATGATAGGCAACCTTTTCTTTTACCTGTTTTAAACCCTAATTTGTTCTCTTTTCAAGCGTTATCACAATTTATAATTATTTAATGTATTTATGTTCTTACTTGTTCTATTATCCCAACTGTGTATAAACTCCCTGAATGCATGCATTTGGTCAGCCTGGAAGTCTAGGCCTGGGAGCTAATACAGTACATGGCGTATGGTGGATAGCTGAATACATCTAATGAATGGATAAATAAACTCTATGCATCATCTCCCTTGTCTACTTGATAATTTTTAGAATAGCTAAAAATATTTTACTTCTAGTGTTTTGGTTTTACTCTTTTTTCCTTTGAAATCCCATTTTACTTTTAAAGCTCCAAAGTAATGAAGCTTTCCTGAAATGTCACTATCCCTTTCCAAAAACAGCTAATTAACCAACCAGTTATGAAAGCAAGATTTTCAATAAATAGACTGTAATTTATTTCTCTATGAAATATCACAGTATTAGTGGAAAGGGGTTTTTTCCTAAAGAATTCTCATGATACATTACTGTGGATATAGAAATTGTGTTTCCTAAAAATATCCTTTATTTTAAATACCAGAGTGCTATATTGTTCAACATTGAATGCTGAAGAGGTGTTTTTGATATATCTAGAAACATTTGTATTAAAAATATTCACCTTTTAAATGTTAACTACTAGTTAATAGGTATGTTGGCTGTGAGTGAGGCATGCAGTACATTCCAAAGACTCAAGATTTAATATTATTGTTAAAGCAGCAATAGAAAACATGAATAATTATGCTTTATAAGCAGCAACAGAAAACATGAATAATTATGCTTCTTATGTTTTTCAGGAGTATATGTAAAAGCATAATTTAGAGTCATTAGAGAGTCTAAACTGAAAAAACCCTGTTCCTGCATGATTCCTGGAGTTAAATCCATGGTAATTGCAAGTGGGTGGATGGATGTTATGCTTGGGTGGGTTTTATCTTTTTAAGGGACTGGAGTTAGAAATGATTCCAGAATACATAGCCATCAATAAGTACCTGCTCAATTGTTTCCTGCCTTTACTGCAATCCAGTATAACATAAACCTTGAAAGTGATAGGTATCCTGATTTGAGGTTAACTTAAACCATAAACATTATTATCAATATAAAGAAAAAAATCACTCTTTTCCTGTGATGTAAACATGTTTTTCTTTTATTGTTTTTCTGAAAAAATGGGGCCACTCTATGACCTTTAACTACAGAGAATGGGCGGATTTAATTCATGAAATAGTGTGTTGCTTAAACACACAGACCTCGTGAAAGCCCTTTCTTATAGACATGACAACTTGTTTTGGAGACAGAGCTAAGAAATCTTTGCCATATAAATTATTATTTTACTGGGATTTGCATGGAGGCTTAGTTGAGGGCAATATATTTTTAGCTCTTCATACACAAAAATATCCTAGCCAGCTGTCATGGTAAACTAAAATTTTTGAGGGATGCCATAAGTCAAAGAAACATCACCACTATTTTATGAAGTAATATTAGGCAATGTCTGCATAAAAAAGCAGGACATACTAAAAAGGCCTTGCCTGTGATCTCAGAATGCAGATTGTTTCTCATACGTGCACATCTAATAACTACAATCTTTCATTACATGAGGTAAAATAAATCCATGGTTCAATAATTTGGCCCCCAAATCTGGCTTAAGTCTTAACTATCTCTAATTTGCAAGTCCACTATTTGATTTAATTGCATGTTACTTTATCTTATTCTGTTTACTCATTAGGACATTCTTTCTTGATTGCATGTAGTGACTACTAATTATATGTAACCTGTTGACCTCTAGTCTTAAATTCTTCACTAGTGTTAGATTTTTATATCTAGATTTTTAATAATCATTAACTCTTTTACCCTTTATTTTTTGTTTTGTTTATAAGCATCACTAGAAAACATGAAAATTATTATTCTCATGTTTTCCGTGAGTGTATTTAAAAGCATAATCTAGAATTGTTAAAGAGCCTAGGCTGAAAGAAATATAACAAATATGCTGCTTCTATTTTGTTACAGTTGGGCAAGGTAATTATTCTCTAGCTCTGTTTCTTCTGTAAATGTGTTCTAAGTGTCAGAATTCGATATCTGTCTGTCTAGGTCACACCTATGGTTGTAGGCTAAGTGAGAAACCAAATGTGAAAGAAATCCAAATATTCAGCACAAAAGATGAAACTGTAATATTTGAAAGAACCCATAAGAGAAGTAGCTTTTCTGATACTCTTTATTGATTTATATAGTTCTGATGTTATCATTTTTATAATATCCTCATTTTTGTTTAGACCTTCCATACTCTTTGGTAAATTTGCTTTGGGGGATTTATCAATATTACCTTTTATAATCATAGCCAGCTTTGTGTGCCTTGACAATCTTCCCAAACCTCTTCACTCCATTTTGGTCAAGGCTGCTACAACATCAGATATATTGCTTTTCTAGAGCAATCTGTCTTCCATCTCTAGTTTTGAGAATCAATTTGTTAATCTAGTGCAAGAAAGAGATGGCTTCCTGAAAGAAGAATGTGCAGAGGTAGAACATCTCTGGGAGGAGAGGGCAAGGACCTTGAGTTTCACGGATGCACAGGGAGGACATAGAGTAGTTGTAGGAGCATCACACAACCAGGTCACTCATCAGCTGAACATGGAGTTGGGGGCTCAAGGGATGGCACAGGAGAAAGATGTGAGAACTCATGGTTTTGCCTCCACTTACAGGGGTCTGGAATTTAAAGCCCAGTCATTTAAACAATGTACAGAATACTAAATACTTAGATTTTACACAAGGCAGAATTGAAAGAAATACAAACACAACATTTGAATTTAGACCTAGTTTTAAATTCTATTATAACTTCCTGATTGGCAAAGGACCCTCAGTTTACTAATTTTTAAAACATAGATAATAGTTCTCCACAAGGCTACTGGTGACATTGAGGTGATAGTATTTAACTGCTTTGCATCAATAGAGCAGCAAGAAAGCTCTTATGAAAATGTCTCCATTATCATTTGGATGTAGAAAGAATGCTCCGTTTGGTATTGGATATCTTCCCTGAGTTAAAGTGTGATGTGGATGCTCCCTGTTTTCTGCGTCCACCCCGGCCCGAGGCTATTGTACTAGAAAGAGCTTCATATTGAGGAATATTTAGTAAAAAAAAAAAAAAAACCAGTAAGATATTATTTTTACTTTGCAACATATTCTTCTGAATATTCCACATGTAAAAATAACAGTAAAATACAGAAGAGAGGGAGTTGGGTCTTTGTCAACTTTGGATTTTCTATCAGTTAGTGTCAAAATAAGAAACAGAGGGCACACGGGAAAGAAGAGTGTTACTTACAAAGAAACCACACAGGATAGTGCTGTAATCTGAGGCTAGTAGTGGAGAGCTATTAACACATATAGTCCTGAAAGAATTCCAGCTCTATGACATTATGGAAAAGGCAAAACTATGGAGATAATAAAAAGATCAGTGGTTGTCAAGGGTTAAGGAGGACAGAGAGATAAGAAGGGGTACTTAGAGGATATTTAGGGTGGTGAAACTGTTCTATATGATACGACAATGGTGGACATATGTCATTCTACACTTTTCCAAGCCCATAGAAGGTACAATGAGTGACCCTAATGTCAACTATGGACTTTGTATGATAATGATGGCCAAAGTAGTTTCATCAATTTTAATAAATGTACTACTCAGGTGAAGGACATTGACGGTGAAGTCAGTAACTTGTGTGATGGCAGAAGGTATGCTGAAACTCCCTGTTCTTTATGCTCATATTTGTTGTGAACCTAAACTGCTCTAAAAAATAAAGTCTATTAAAGTAAAATTACAGTAATCTTACTCTCTTCCTTTCCTCCAATCTCTTGCCTGGTTACTTATGGGCTAAAACAACTGGAATCCATTAGTGTACAAGAGCCTTGTTGAAATACACTACGTAGTCCAGCCAATTAGACGGGAGGTAGAGGAGGGAGAGTAAATCCTTTGAGGCATAAAATGGAGATGTCTAGCAAGGACTTCTTATGAATGTTGCAACTGTTACAAAAATTCCTGACAGTGTTTTCAAAACAGCATTCTTTATTATCAACGAGTTAGAGCATTGCATTAAAATTTGTTGGGAAAACTCAATATGTGTTAAGTGCCCTTGACAACACTGGTTACAGAAAAAAAAATCTATGGAAAACACCATTGGATCATATGTAGCATAGTCAAATATAGCACATAATTATAAAAAAAAACTATTAATATATATAATAGCATATTAGGTAGATTTCCAATAAATATTAGGATGATTATTAATGTGTGGATGAAACAGAATATTCTAGAGAAGAGCACAAGTAAAATAAATATTAGTAACAGTGTCCCAAGATGAACTTATTATTCTTAAAGCAGTATAAGAGAGTGACTAGCAACTTGGATGTGACATACACACCTGGGTATAAAACACATCTGTGATAATTTCTAGCTAGATAATTCAGATAACTTGTTTTTCATCTAAAAAAAACCCATAATAATAATAACATCTACCTCAGAGATATCATGGTGGAATTTAAAATAGATAATGTATATAAAATATTTAACCCACTGCAATGGTCATAGAAATCATTCAATAAATATTGACCATAATACGACTACCACTGAAATTATTATTAATATTAACATTAGAATTTTTTTTTATAAATTGTAGTACTACTGATTTTTTAAAATGCTTATTCATTTCTGCATTATAACATTTGATATAGTTGTAAAACCGTCCTGTGTTTATCTTCCCAAGTATTTTGTTTAGTAAATAACTTATGAGAAGAGCACATTTTGTGTCTTTTAAAGCTACTATTGGCCAGTCTGCACCTAGGGGAAGCCAATCTTTATTATCTGTTTTATCACATGCAAGGGAAACATTGCTACTAAAACCTTTATATTGCTGCCAGGATATTGGCACTGCAATGAGAATAGCAGAGAAAGTGCTTAATCGAGGGTCATCTACTCAAATCATATTCGCAGTGTGGAATTTATTGCTAAAGAGAGAACCAAAGACAAACAAAGAATTTGACATTTGAGAACCAATATCAAAGCATAAAATATAAAAATTCTGTAGCTTTGGGACTCAAAATTATCTGGAACTTGAGCAGTAGCCATTAAAATACTTTAATTATTTCAATATGATACAAACATTTCAATTAATATTAGTTTTTGACTATGACACCATTTCAAAATAATAACAACCTCAAACATTATACAAATCCTCAGAGTCGTTTTATTATCATTAATAACAAAGATCAATCATAAAATATTCATAATACAAGCACCAGGTAATTGATTTCGCACCCTTCTTAAATAACAATCTAGAGATTGTACACAATTGTCATTCATTCCAACTTTCTTGGGGACAATTAAGCCCCATGGATGTCTGTGTTGCAGGGATACATGCACATATTTTTTACTGAAACTGCTTGTAGTGGAAAACGCCAAGTGAGAAAATAGCCATATCTGTAACAGTGTTTTTGAAAGAATAGGAGTTATCCGGCTAGGAAGCAAATAACTAAATAAGCAATATCTTTTGTGCCATTTTTTTTCTCTAGGACCTAATAGAAGAGGTATTTACCAAACTTGTTAAATTGATGTTAAATGTGGAGTGATATATCCCGTTATTTAAACTAGACTATAAGAAATGCTCAACATTTAGATACGGTGTGTTCCAGATCCTGAACAAAGGGAAAATTCTTAAATGATGTATATATGTACAGAAAAAGTCTAATTAGTGAACTAAACAACTAGGAAAGACATTCCCATGAAAAAAGAAAAAAAAACAAGATATTCAGTCATATATGGATTGAAACTGCAAACCTCGCTCCTTGAAGTTTTGACAGGGTGAGATGACAAGGACATTGAGAAGATATGAAATTTTAAATTGTGAAACTGAAAATAGGAAGAAATTTCTCCAAGCTCATGATTCTTTTGCAGAAGTAGGAAAACAAAATGGTGAGAATTACTGGGGTAATTACAAACAAAGATGTATATGATAGTTTCAAACACTTTACATCTGTTCTTCTCTCACATTTTATTACATTTGTGGATTTTATTAAATATTTTATTTGTATAGGGATTTTAGAATTTATCACAAACTTGGAATAATGAACAGATGTGCTGAATTCATAGATCGATGCAGTATAATATTACATGAAGCATTCTAAATTGTAGAGGGGAGAAAGTGTTTCTAGAAATACTTATAAGTCATATATAATTTCAATGAAGTAATGGAGAAAGGGCATCAATTTGTCTTTAGGGTTAATGATTTGATTTTGGGGAAATAAATATACCACTGGACACTGATTTTAGTGAATCCTCTAAGTATGTGTCAAGATGCAAGAGAGAGATGGATTCATTTTCAGGTGTAAAGAAATAGCCTCACAAGAAAGAGAGGAAATTCTAATAGCAGAATTGGATCTAAGTATTTGCCAGTTATGCTGTTGGATTAAAGGAATATCTCAGAGGAAAAAGCTCCTACTTGTCTATTTCTGTTTTTGTTTTCTGTCTCACGTTTTAGAGATCTGATGAGAAGAGATCTTCTTTACCGTGGGGAACAATTCACTTACTCCAGTGAGATTGAAAATATGTCCATTTAGCCTAGGTGGGGATACCACAATCTATAGTAAAAAAATGGATTGTGTTGATACTGAAGACCTCTGCTGTATGTAAATAGAAAAACCTTTTCATTGCTGAGAGGTCGACTGGAAATCATAAACCTGTGATTAAAAATATTAGAATGTTTAAATCTATTAAGTAATATGTGTTTGCTTTTCTGAAAGGGGATTTTGACTAATATCACGGTTCAGAGAACATTTGTTTTCAAGGTAAGTGTGTTTCATATAATTTTATATCTTAAAAACACAGTGAAAATGGTTTTCAAGTGGGATCTATTCTTGCTTATGAGTTCTAAAACAAAAGACATTTGTCCAGATTCTTGGTGGATTATGACAGAGTGATAAGTTTGGAATAAAATTTGTGCAGCTGGGAACATCCATGAAACTGGGAATTCCCTGTTTCCCAATAGCGAGATTACCTTAATGCCCTTTAATTTTCTATTAACATGATACTTGTGACACATTTGTTACCTGACCTGTAGAGCTGCTAATCAGGAAAAAACACCCAGAAATTAATAACATACAAAACAAAAAGGAATAAGATATTTCTCTGATTGCAAAAATATATCTAAAGATTAGTTCCGAGTTTTGCATGAGCTATCATTCCTATAGCCAGGAAATGCCAGAAAGTGTTAGATGGAATAACATATCAGAAATAAGCTGTTTTTTAAAGGTTTTAAAAATTGGAAAGTTATCTAGCAAATCCTAAAAGTCAAAAGGTTAAAGAACCCTAGGATTGGGCTGAGGTGAAGTTAAATACAGCAGTCAAGTGGAAGGAGAAATCAAGCTTCCCTTATGCTTCTCTTTCCTTCCCTGTAGGTTGTTTCCAGGAAAGGACATAGGGAGAGAATGCTTCTAGTGTTGAATTCTGATGTATAATTTATCAAATCCACAGGGTAACTCAGTCAATGGTTTTTATGTTTTTTCCTTTATGCAAGATTGCACTGTGCATTTTGCTTAGTCTGTTAAATGGATAGGAAGAACTGAAGGCAAAAATGTTATATTGAATTTTCACTTAGAGTCACCAGAAACCTAAAGGTTTCAATTAGTCGAGTTTTCATTTTGTAGGGCAACATTCTGCCCTGAAGTTTTATCCTTACCCTATGCTTCCTTTGACATTGTTCTTAAAGTAGGCAACATTATTTTAAATCATTTCCTTTCCTATTATAACTTACACATTCGTAAAATAAATCCAACGAGTAAATTGTTTTCTTTCCATTCTACTTGTAGCAATGCATGAAAAACAAATGAAAGGAAGAATTTTGTAGTTTCTGTGCTTAAAGAACTTTAAATATAATTAGAAAATAAAAGAAAAAAATCACCAGCCAAAAATATTCTGAAGTGGGGAACAACATTTCTTGAAGCAAATAGTAGGTTCTGTAACAAGTGTTGTGATGTTTTCTAAAGAAGAATCTATTACTCATGTTGAGGGAGCACTAGAGAAAAGCTCTCGAAAGCAATACAAGGGAGTTTGAATTTTGCCTCAAGGATTGTCTTTTTTTTTTTTTTTTTTTTGGCCTTCAGCTTGTGGGATCTTAGTTCCCTGATCAGAGATTGATCCCAGGCCATAAGAGTGAGAGCACCAAGTCCTAACCACTGGACCGCCAGGGAGCTCCCAAGGATTGCCTCTTTGGGGAGACTTACCTGCATGTACTATGAAGGAGATCAGAAGACCATATTATATTTTCTTCCTAATAGTTCATGACCAGAATTAAGACATGAAATACAGATTAGCAAATATTACCTATTTTTGTATTAGTCTATGTGAGTGGATATGCAACAGAATTTACTATAGATTATTAATGCAACTAGCTCCATGAGTGTAATACTTAATAAAATTATTACAGTGTGGCAGATTTTGAAATAAAAGCACAAAAAAGGCTTTTTTGTGGGAGGATGGTAGCAGTGGTCTTTCCCTAAGTATATGTTCAGAGGAGATGAGATTTTGCATAGACTTCATAGTTTATTACCTAAACACATAATTTAAAATTTTCTTTATTTATATTTACCTATATAGTACCTAAAACAAACATTTGTAATGTGTTGTACCATCTGACACAAAAAAGTTAAGACACTGGCAGTACTAGCTGCAACTATTTAGGATAAAATTTTCATAAATCAAATAAAAATAATGTTATTATGTAGGAGTTTAAAGAGGCTAGAATGAAAAATAGTAAAAAAGGAATTACGGTTTCATATGTTTTGCAAATAGGAAGTTCATGAGTTTTGAATACATGAGAAGGTGATTGAAAAGAAAGGGAATCCTAGAGAATTAAGGAATAAAAAGGCAATTACAACAATAGATAACCTTTTGAACAATAGGCAAAGCCATATGAGTAAAATGGATTCTTATGAATAGCAATTGGATTTGAGAATTTCTCCATTTCTCACTGAATACGGGCTTCTACTGAGTAAGGCAGTTAGCACAAAGCCATCCACCATTCTCCCTGCTTGTAAGAGAAAGTATAAAGAACAAAACGATTGATAGATTCATTAACACTCCCTAATTTATTCAAATAAAGTTAAGGTACATTCAGGGGACTCTGGCCTGTAAATAGATTTTTGTTAGACTTCAGGAACAACTTATCTGAAATAGCCATTTGACTGTTTTACAGAAATGAATCTGGGCCTGCTTCATCTCTAATGTGCATATTGGGTAGATCTGCCATGATAATGGAGTGTAGGAAGGGGTAAAAGTACAGCCATTTATGTGGCTGAATTTTATTTTTTTAGAGAAAGGAAAATCAAATTGTATATAGTGAGAAATAGAACGACATATTCTAGTATTTGCTAATGTGAGATCTATAGGATGGGGATTTTGAACAAGTTTGTTAGCACATAAGATCCTTTTAAATATCAGAGGATTACCTAAGGACCTTTAAAATATGTTGAAGCTGTTAATTTATTGACTTTCCAATGGACTCCATGGTCATACTATATTCATAAAATATTTGAAACAATGGGATTCAGGTTCAACTATTACTATCCTCTAACAATTCATGCCATTTAACATTTTTGAATATCCTCATTGGAATAATTCCCTGTTTACTTTAAGTGGCTACTGTAAGAACTAAATAAAATTATATATATTAGTTTGAAAATGTAAAAATATTAAATAGTAACAATTAATGTTCCTAAAATGTTATCAGTATTTTTTCTTACCAGCCTAACTAGCTCTCACTTTACAAACAACGGTGTACCAATGAGTATTCAGGAAAAAAAAATACATTTTATTGATGTGTGTATGTGGCGTGATATTTTTTTAAGATTAAATATCAGTGAATTTAATTTCTGGATGTATTAGTAGATTACAGATGAGTAGAAAACAAAAGAACTATGTGTATAACTTTCTTCAAAGACACATTTTGTGATTTATCTTTCTTTATATATGCAGCTTTAGCTAATTAATGTTTTTAATAACGTTTCATTTTAGAATGATTTTAGTATTATAGAAAAGTTGCAAAGATAGTACGGATAGTTCCTATATATTAGGATTCTCCAGAGGAGCAGAAGCAATAGGAGGTGTGTGTGTGGGGGTGGGGGGTGGGGGGGTGTATCTTCCTAACAGGAATATCTCCTCACTTTCTCATTGTGAGGTAGGAACTGATGCCACTGGGAAGCACATATCCCTGACCAATAACAAATTTTTTGTTTTCTTTGTAAGAGGGGATATGTTGGGGAGGGACATGCACACAATATGAAATATGAAATGCATTACAGCTGCAGTGTGGAGCAGCCACTGTGAGTTTCTATGTTTGCTGGAAAGAAGGGAGGGCTAGCAGCAGATTCAGTCACAGAATGGGGATTGTGGTGGACACAGGAGGAGCTCATTTCCTCTGCACATCTTGGCTATTAGATCTGTGTGTGTGTGTGTGAAAAAGAAGAAAAAAGAGTCAGTGCTCACTGATTTAAATATTATTATTATTATTTTTTTACTTTCCAATGGAAGCTGAGGGGATTGGAGAAGCAAGTCAGGGCAGGCCCAGAGTCTTCCCTGGCATCACAGCCCACCAGTGCCACACTACAGCCCCAAGTGAGAACTACAAGCATGGCTGGCCCAAAGGATGGGTCGGGGAAGGGGGATAGGACAGGGGCTGGAAGAGGGGCTCCAGGCTCATCACGGCACAGGCATTACTTCACATAGTGTTGGTGAAGCCTGAACCAGGGTGTCACCCGGTCAGCACAATGACCACATCTCCCTTCTTGAAGAGATATTTATGATAGACATATATATATATATATATATACATACATATATATGTGTATATATATATGAGACTTATTCTAATAAGAAATTGACTCACACAGTAATGGAGAGTAAGTCCTATGCTATTCAGTGTGTAAGCCAGAAACCCAAGAAAGCCTATGACACTGTCCCAGTCTGAAGGTCCATTGGCTCTAGACCCATGATGAGCCTATATTAGAGTTTAAATTAGAAGACAGGAGAAAACTGATGTCTCAGCTCAAAGGAGGTCAGGCAGAAGGGATTCCCTCTCACTCATGGGAGTGTTACCCTTTCTGTTCTATTCAGGCCTTCAACTGATCTAATGGGGTCCATCCAGATTAGGGAGACCAACCTGCTTTACTTAGTCTACTAATTCAAATATTAAGCTCATTCAGAAACATCCTCACAGACACGCCCAGAATAATGTTTGACCACATGTCTGGGCACCCTGTAGTTCAGTCATGTTGACCCATAAAATTAACCACCCCAGCTCCCATACCCCGTTATCCATTTTCCCCTAATGTTAACAATTTACTTTACCACAGAATATTTATCAAAACCAAGAAACCTACATAGGAACATTACCATTAACTAAACTTCATACTTTATTTGAATTTTGCCATTTTTCCCATTAATGCTTTTTTTTATTGTTCCAGGATCCAGTCCAGGACACTGCATTGCATTTAAAGTTAATTCATTTCAATCGTGTAATGTATTTTATTGTAGGATTATGCACAATTTATTTGTTCATTCTCCTAAAGGTGGTAATTATTTACAAATTTCTACTCTTGAAAATATAACTATCCAATGAAATCAGCTGAACTCAATTAGAGGCATTCATGAAGCAACCCTACTCTTTCTCCCATTGTCTCTTCAATAGGTCCTGGGAAAAAAATCTGACTCATTCCACAGCATTTTGTGTCAGTCTTAAAACCAGTCTCCTTTTATTTTTTTCAGCCTTACTGATGTATAATCGACAAAGAAAATTGTAAGATATTTAGAGTGTACACTGTGATGATCTGATGTACATATACATTGTGAAAGAATTCTCCCCCATTGAGTTAATTAACACATCCATCACCTCACTTATTTACCTTTTGTGTTTTGTTTTGGTGAGAACATATAAGTTTCACTCTCTTAGGAAATTTTCAAAATACAATATAGCCTTAGCAGTCTCTTATTAATAACTAAAATGTGTAATGTGATATGGTCATAAAAGACTTGAATATTTTTCACATTAAATAGACTCTTTTTCCTCCATCTGGGGTTGGTTTCTGGCTTGCAAGTGTGCCATGGAGAGTGGAGCTTGGTTAGGAGATGTCATTAGAAGTGGATTTTTAATCCTTGAAGACTGGGCAGGATGAATGGAGTTTAAAATAAAGATACATTTAAAAAAATTATCCCAAACTTGGAAATAAGGTTAAAAATTGGGCAATATGTCACTTTAAGGTCATATGAGGACACTGTTTAACAGGCCCATCTGAGGATTATCCAGAGAACTGTACTTTATCCAATTCACTTCAAACAAAGTCCCAGATTAGCGAAGTTACATGTTAAATTGTATATTTTTGTCCAAGAGAGATGCAGACACTTTCTTTCTGATAGAAAAGATAACCCTCCAAATTACTGGTTTTTGTTCCATAAGAAATCAACAAATTTTGTAAGTAACCAGTCTTATTCAGTATTCATTTATTATATTGTCTACAAACCTCAAGTCCTCAAATGATCTTTGAACTGGTTATACTGTCTTAACGGTTTCCTTCTAAATTCTTTTTCTTTGACACGTGTTCATTTTGTATTTATTTGAGCCATATGTTTAACCTTTTTGAAAATCAGTCTTTAACAGACAAAAGGATTCTGCTTTACATATTGGGTGATATTTAATCTGGCTTCTGTTCCCTCTGGGAAATGCAGATGCATAGTTGCTAGCTGCTCTTTTTCAGTATGCTTTTTTGTATTTTCAGATTCTTTTGCAGTAACTTCTGACTGAAGCCCCTTGGCAAATGATGCCTGTTTTCTGGAAGGCTGCTTTACACTCCTTTCTTTACTGATGGGTCTACAGACCATTGATGTCTGGAATTCCACTTTTATTGGCATTTCACTTCCTCTGTAAATTCGAGTGACCCTCCACGCATCCTTTTACCACCATTAATAAGTACAGCTTGCTCTGAATGCGATCAACTAGAAAGACTGTTTCAACAACAGCCTTTCTTCTTTATCCTTCTCTAAATGATAACCAGGCACCAGGCTCTATGATTGCCAAACCTGAAAGAACGCTTTTTCAGCTGTCTAGGTGGTTGGCCTGAAAACTCCTCACTTAACTTGAGATATGAGGAAGAAGTATTTTCACTTTCTATTTTTCTTCCCCAAGTGGGAACTCATTATATCAGCACCCTCTCTTTCTCTGAAGAAATCTTCTCCTCTGTCTCTTTAATATCCACTTACTTATAAGTCTTGCCAATTCTATTCCATATTTCTTTGGTTATTCTTGACATGTACATTTTGTTCCTTTGCATATATATTTTCAGATTAGCTAGTTTTGAATCCAGTATTGTGAAAATTTTGCTAATATTCTGAATGATAATTTATAAATTTATGAATTAATTTTTTGATAATTAGAATCTTCATACTTTTGAATAGTATTGTCCATGAATATGGTATGTTTGTCCAGTTTTTTATAGATCTTCTTTTATATATTTTACTATAATTTTATAATTTTCTTTATAAAAGTCTTATACATCATTTAGTAGCTCAATGTATGTATATCTTGTAGTTTTAGGTTTTTATGTGGTTTTTAAAATTTTTATTATTTAATTATGATTGTAAAATGTTCTGCCGTTTGAATAATATTTTTATGCCAAACAACATTGTTGTTCACTATCTTATTTCTAATGATTTCTAGATTCTCCAAGGTTTCCCTTTCCTATATAATTAGACATTTTTCATCTAATTTTATATCATGTATTTCATTTTTTAGATTTATTGAAATTAGCCAGGATCTGCTACCCTCCCTGACCACACACAGAGCCTATAAAGTTAAAAGGAAAGAATGGTTAGAGCCCGAGCGGAGGCGGTGCGGAGCGTTTCTCCTCTCAGCGGCTCGGGAACCAGTGCGTGGTGCGGGGCCGCGGCTGAGCCTCTAGATAGAAGGCGCAAGAGGTTGGCAGCTTCGATTGAAGCACGTCGGGCGGCGACAGCAGCTAGAAGTCATGAGCGACAGCGGCAAGCAGAACTACGGCGAGCAGGTTAATGTTGAAGAAGGAAAATGCAGAAGTCGTCATTTGACAAGTTTTATAAATGAGTATTTGAAGCTCAGGAATAAGTGAAGCTGAAATTTGAAAAAATAAAAGAAAGAATGCATGCTAATTATCAGACCAGAAGTCCCACTTGTAGAGTACTGAGCAATTTGTGTGAAGTGGGGAAGATGAAAGAAGTCAGAATTTGAAACGGAAGAATGAAGAAAAGAAATAAAAATGAAGTTAAGATAAGAAGTAATCTGGAATCAGAAAGCACTACGCTAACCCTGAAAGTGGACTTGAAATTTTCCTTGCGTGTAGGGGCTTTTCCAGCTGGTTTTACAGATTTGACCATGGACCAAGGAATCCCGTTCTGCTTCCAGAAGTGGAAGTGCTCATGGATCTGGGAAATCTGCAAGGCATACCCCTGTAAGGTCTCGCTCCAAGGAAGATTCCAGGCGTTCCAGATCAAAGTCCAGGTCCAGATCTGAATCTAGGTCTAGATCTAGAAGAAGTTCTCGAAGGCATTATACAAGGTCACGATCTCGGTCCCGCTCCCATAGAAGATCCCGTAGCAGATCGTACAGTAGAGATTATCGAAGACGGCCTAGCCACAGTCATTCTCCCATGTCTACTCACAGGAGTCATGTTGGGAATCGGGCAAATCTTGATCCCAACTGTTGTCTTGGAGTATTTGGATTGAGCTTATACACTACAGAAAGAGATCTAAGAGAAGTGTTCTATAAATATGGCCCAATTGCTGATGTGTCTATTGTATATGACCAGCAGTCTAGACGTTCAAGAGGATTTGCCTTTGTATATTTTGAAAATGTAGATGATGCCAAGGAAGCGAAAGAGCGTGCCAATGGAATGGAGCTTGATGGACGTAGGATCAGAGTTGATTTCTCTATAACAAAGAGACCACATACCCCAACACCAGGAATTTACATGGGGAGACCTACCTATGGCAGCTCACGCCGTCGAGATTACTACGACAGGGGATATGATCGAGGCTACGATGATCGGGACTATTACAGCAGGTCATACAGAGGAGGAGGTGGAGGAGGAGGAGGATGGAGAGCTGCTCAAGACAGGGATCAGATATACAGAAGATGGTCACCTTCTCCCTACTATAGTCGTGGAGGATAGAGATCACATTCCAGATCTCGATCATACTCACCTCGTCGCTATTAAAGCATGAAGTTGAAGACTTTCTGAAACCTGCCCTAGAGTTGGGATATTGTTTGTGGACAATACTTTTTATTGTCTCCTGTTTAAAAAGTGAACAGTGCCTAGTGAAGTTAGGTGACTTTTACACCTTTTATGATGACTACTTTTGGTGGAGTTGGAATGCTGTTTTCATTCTGCATTTGTGTAGTTCGGTGCTTTGTTCAAAGTTAAGTGTTTTCAGAAAAGTATGTTTTGCATGTATTTTTTTACAGTCTAAATTTTGACTGCTGAGAAGTTTCTATTGTACAAAACTTCATTTAAATGGTTTTTCTAATGAATCCAGGGTATTCTGAAGATCGAAGCCTGTGTAAAATGCTACCAAATGGCAAAAAGCAACAATAAAGTTTGGTTTTTACTTTTCTTTGTAACAAAAAAAAAAAAAAAAAGGAAAGAATGACAGTGAATGTAATTTTATTCTTGATCTTATGGGGAATATGTCTAAAATAACTATATATGTGATGCCAGATTTAGATTTGTTTGTAAGTTTGGGCCATTCCCTTAGTTAAAATTAGTTAAAAAATTAGCCAATTTTGTTGCTACAAATGTTTATTTGATTACAAATGAACTTGGATAAAGTCTATTTTTTTCTACATTTATTAGTATAATTATATGCTTTTTCTTTAAATCTTTCAATTTACTGCATTAATCACTGTTTTAATATTTTCAAAACCTTGAATTCTTGTGATACAACTTTATTGATGATCATATTCATAAATACCTTATTAAATAAGCATGAACAAAATGTAATAATAATTGTGTACAAAGAAACAAGTGTAGAAGAGTTGCTTTTAAATCTTGTATTCTATATGAATTATCTTACAACCCTTATTCCTCATTTCCTTTTGCATTAAAATGTCTTTAAAAAGTAAACTTTAAGTGAATAAAATATTTTATATAATAATCTACTTTTATTAAAGCATTTGTGATTGCCATAGGTTGAGTATTTTTTTTTTTTCTTTTGATTTAAACTTGGATATTAGAGTAGTTTAGGACCTTTTTCTTTATGCTTCCAGGGGGATTAAAATATTTTGTCTATGTAAATATTAGGGAAATTATTAGAAGAATCAGAGAAATCATAAATGTGCAATACAGTTATATTGTGGAAGAAAAGTTTTATGATTGTTCTAATTCAGGAAATGTTCTCTCAGTAAGCACTGGCCAGCTTCACTAAATGCAGCTGTGTTTCCTAGGGATAGAAGGACCAATAAAAAGCAACATAACTACCCACACATCATCTAAAATATAAGGCTTGAATACAATTCATACAATTGTTGGGTAGATTCTTTTAAGCTATGTTTATTTATATAAATATTAACAGAACTGTAATTGCTCTACTCATAATTTTTCTTTGAAACACTCTGAACATGTAACAGAATCTTGCATATTGTGGATACTCAGTAAATACTGTTGAGTATTTGACTGTCTTCATTTCATTACTCTCATTAACAGTAATATCCACATTGACCATCTACCTAGAAAAATAGCCTTCAGGCAAAATTTTAAATAAATGGAAATTATTTATATTAGGAAAAACTCAAAATTGAGTTAAAACACCACTTTTAAAAGTATAATTTTATTTTTTCAAAGATATATTTTAAACTTCAACATGTATGATTATTATTATAAAAAATTTTGGATAGAAAGAGTTATTAAATGATGGTCATTATGATCATTAGTTTTATTGTCTACTTTGTGGTCTCCCCTTTTTTAATTGCTTGTTTTTGTAGTGGAGAACAAAACTGATATTTTACCCCCAGTCATCAATGACAATGAAGCAGGTCATGACCAGGCAAATATCTATTAATGTATTTCAGTATATCCAATGTCACTTCACAAGAAAACAAAACAAACAAACAAACAAAAAATAAGATGTTAGCCCCAAACTCTGCCAGCTAATCAAATTTCTAACTTGTAACATTGGACTTTATAGCTTTCACAGAAATTCCTTGAACTGGTTCATCAAAAATCACCTGTATTACTGTAGCCAGAAGATATTTACAATGTTACAAAGAAAATAGCAAACAAAACCCTCTGATAAAAGTCTGAGTGGGGCATAACCCCGTACACTGTCAGAATCTATGCCAGTTCAAAAAGAAATAAATAGGGAGGGTGGGGGGGAGACACAAGAGGGAGGAGATATGGGGATATATGTATATGTATAGCTGATTCACTTTGTTATAAAGCAGAAACTAACACACCATCATAAAGCAATTATACTCCAATGAAGATGTTAAAAAAAAAAAAAAAGAAAAAGCAGAGAGAGCTACAACCACACAGACACACACACACACATAAACACAATTGCATGCAAACACAAACACGCACACTCTACTCCCTTCCCCAGCCCAAATAACAACAACAGACATGAACAAAATTCAGAATAGCAGATAATTCACAGAGATTTTAAGAATCATAAACATTTTCAGAACACTGGAACCCAGAAAGGAGGTGAGGAACAAAGAAATAAGTATCATGATATAATGCCCATGATGGTATGATTCCATGTTAGAATCATATGGGTATATGAGTAACATCTTTGGAAATTTGTAGAATTAAAATATTAACAATTAATCATCAAAAGGAATTAATGATTATGAACAAAAGTCACATTAAACCACTATTTCATACCATATATAAAAGTAAATTCCAAAAAGATTAAAGTCCAAATTTAAAAACTTAGAAAAACATTTTGCAAAATAGAAGATACCAAAGAAAAAACATATGTAATATATTTGAGTATAAGAATTTAATATTTTCCAAATAGAAGAATAAGTCAGAGAAACATAAAAGAACCAGGAGAAAAGATCTTAAACATATAAAAGAAAAAAAGGAGTGGAATGATATTTTAATGTTCCAGTAGCTCCTGCAAATTAAAGAGTAAAAGACCTTTAAACTAAATGGAAACGATGGTAGAGATTATGACAAGAATATACAGAGTAGAAAAGGCTATCAATTCAAATTTTCAATAAGTGTTTTAAAAGATGTTCAACCTCTTTTTTAATTGGGAAAAAGCTAATCAATAACTAACAATTTTAATTGATTATACTGGCAAATATGTTAAATACTAATATCATCCAATGATGGTGAGGGCAATCAAAAGGAGCTCTCTCATGCATTTCCAATGGAAGTGCCAATCACAACAACCTTTTGGGAAACTAAGCTGGCCGAATCTAAAACTGAAATATACATTCCACTACATTCAACATTCTTACTTCATAATAAAAATATGGAAAGAAAAGTCCCATTGTTTAAAGATTCCCTGCAGAATTCTCTGAAGGGCTAACAAATAAAAGGATCCTAAATACCCACTAATAGGAGAATGACTAAAAAAATCATAGCACGTCCATAAATATCTGATATTACACAGTCATTAAAAAAAATCGATTTATTTATAATCATAATGCTCGGTAAAATAAACAAGTTTCAGAGTAATGTATATAATAGCATTTTTGTAAAAACAGATTTTATGTATGTATGTGTATATATATATATATATATATATATATATATATATATATGCTTTCATATGTTTACATGGACATAGAAAAATTACTTGAAAAGATGTCCATTATATAGTTAATAATTTTCCTTGTGGAGTGAGAGAAGGGGATGGAGAGAAGGGAGTGAGCACTTAGTTTTATCATGTGCTGTTTTGTGTCATCCATTGCCATGTGTAGTTGGTAAGGACAATCCAATAGAGTATAATTCTTGATTTTTACTGAAATAAGTGTACAATTCTTACAAATATTGTAGAACACAAGGCTCAGTTTCTTGTGGAAAAAAAGAAAGTTTTCTCTTCTATTTCACAATTAATTTAGTGTCAATCCAATAGCAGATATTGAGCTTTACCAGAGTTTATGAAATCTTTAAAATTGCTAGGGAACCTTCAGAGGCAAGTAACACTTCCTTTAAGGGCATTTTAGCTATTTGGATGAGAGTTAACAGATTGTAGCTGTTGGAACATTGTGATCTAGTCTGAGTGATAAAGTGAAGCACTATAGTTCATGGCAATAAATGCCACCTGCAGTGACTTTATCAGTCAACTAATATTAAGAACATATTCGAGGGCACAGTATCATTTCTCAGTACTTGACATCCAAGCACAAAATATTTTCTAATGTTTATTAGCACCATATCAGTTGATAAAAAAGGTGGCTTTGTTGGTTTCAGAAGTGCTTTTCCCCAGGACCATAATACACTGTTGCTTTTGGCAATGTAGAACGTGAGATTTTTGTAAAACTATAAAGTTCAAAGCATTTACTGTATATTCCATTAAGTACTTAGAGTCATAATATAGTGCGAGACATGTGCATTCATTAAAACATTAATTTTATTGCATTGTTTCAATAAAAGAAATAAAAATAATCAGAATATTTTTTTAAATAAAAGGAGATAGTAATTGTATAAAATTGAACATTCTGATTTGATGTTAATAGCTTTTATATTACCATTGGTTAATAACATTCTAATTACCATTGGTTAATAACATTCTAAATTGTTCAATAACCAGAGAAAATATGTACAATTCTTACTAAATTAAAATATATCCCATAGGACAAAAATAGCAAATACTTTGAAAAAATGTTTTTCAAAACTATCTAACTGATGAGGATGATTATAATTTTTGTGACTTTCTGTTTGAATTAAAAAAAAAAAAATCCCACAAGGACTCAGAGGCAAAGAATATACAAATCAATTTTCACTGCAGAGTAAAGGAGCTGTTACAGTGGGGGATTACTGGACTGAATGTCAATATTATGACATAGTATGAGTGTGTTTTGTGTTTGGTAATTGCAGTCATTGTTGCTTTTGTTGTGGTCATCCATTTACAATGCTTGGTGTCAGTCTAATCTCTTGTAAAAATAAAATACAGTGAAAAAAAATTATCTATATGTTTAAAAGCTTAATTGAAAATAAATGTTGATAATGATATCTTGAAAGAAAGTTTGTATCCTTATTTAGTTTGTATATTGACCTTGGAAAAGTGCTTGCTTTCAGACTTCCCTGTGCTTAGGCTGATTTTTCACACCACTCTTCTCATACTACTGATTAACTCGTGTGAATGTAAATTTTTGAATGTGTGCCTTGGTAGGTTATAACAGCTTTTCATAGAGTATTTCTCTCTGCGCTTCAGATTCCTATTCTTTTTTCATTTTCTTTCTGTTATGCCTCCAACTCCGTATACCAACATTTGCAGCAAAGTAAACTCAAACCTCTAATAGTGGCTGAAAATGTGCCTTCTGATCCACTCTTGTGCCAGAGATAAAAATTTTGCCCTACAATTTTTATTAATTTAAATAATTTTAAATTACGTCTGCTTGTCTCTTCTTCTATTCTCTCAATTGCATGTTGATTTTTACTTATGTTTCCTTGATTATTTGTATATATCTTATATTTCCTAGAGAAAATATGATCTAACTTACTCATTTTTCTTTGTATTTGCTTGCTTGCATTTTGTGAAATATGCTTGAGTAATAATAACTAATTATATAGATTGGGAGTATAAACCACGTGCAGGGCCCCAAAAAATCCTTAAATAAATATTTATTTTCAGTTTGCACACCACATTGTAGAATGATAGTTCAAATGCAAAGGAAGTCCTTAGTGAACAAAAATGTTAATATTCCTGTTTTAGGTTTGAAGAAAAAAAGTGAGGGGTCCTAAAACATATATATTGGTTAACCTCCCTAAAGACTGTTGCCTGCTTTTGGGATTGGACTATAATTTATTTTATTTTGTTTTTAGATATCTTAATTGATACACCAATTATTATTTAGATATTAACTGAAACTCAACAAGTAAAAGCCCAAAACTACTCTGGCAAGTCCATAAGGAATCCGTTTTTCCTTTCTAGTTATAAGATATATGCATTTCAGTTTAATCAATTTACAAATGTGGAACTGAGGTTAAAAAAATAAAATACAGCCTCTAGTCATTTTTCCTCAAAGAAAGAACTCCTCAGGGCAATCTATCAGTTTACATTGCAGTTAAAAAAAAGCTTCAGAAGCATTGGCCTCCAAGTAATAAGCACATAAGAAAGTATAATATAAAACCTGTATCACAGAATTATCTTGATTTATATGAGTAAAACAGATAGTATTATCTAAGGGGATATGCAGTACAATTGAAATAAGACCAAAAAAATGCTAAATTTCACATTGTGTCTCACAATAGTTTGCAGAGAAGAGGTCTTGCTCAAGATGGTCATAAACTGATTTTAATGAAAGTCAGTAATTTATATACTGCATGTTGAACCATCTAATTTTTGTTTATGTTGATGTAATTGCTATGATGAAAGTGGGGAAAAAAGGACCAAACCACATTTTCAGAATACTAGAGTTTTATTTAGAGTGGTATTTTACTAAGTTAAAGATGAAAAATAGGGGGCTTCCCTGGTGGCGCAGTGGTTGAGAATCTGCCTGCCAATGCAGGGGACACGGGTTCAAGTCCTGGTCTGGGAAGATCTCACATGCCGCGTAGCAACTAGGCCCATGAGACACAAGAACTGAGCCTGCGCTCCGCAACAAGAGAGGTAGTGACAGTGAGAGGCCGGCGCACCGCGATGAAGAGTGGCCCCACTCGCCGCAACTAGAGAAAGCCCACGCACAGAAACGAAGACCCAACACAGCCAAAAAAAAATAAAATAAATAAATAAATAAAGTGTAAAAATTAAAAAAAAAAAAAAGATGAATAATAAATCGATTTGACTGGCCACGAAATCATTTTTTTTTTAAATTTTACCTGATAAGATATGCTTTTTGATAAGGGACAACAGAGAGAGAGAACAATGGCAAACAATGAATGGTGCTGTAAAGAAGGCTGATTACCACTGATAGGTCTCTTCTTTATTCTTCTCTGATTTTCTTATTCATAATTTAGTTCATTTAGAAACACTTGATATTATGTTATTGAATCAAAATTATGACTATAAAAAATGAGATTGCATGGATCAGAAGAAAAGTAGGAAATATAACAAGAGTACATCCACAAACTCCTTTTCAACATCATAGTCAGAAATTCTCATTAAATATGAACTTCAGTACAACAAAGAGATGAAGGCTACAGCAATGATGGAAACCAGGAAAGAATGATATTCACACAACAAATTTAATCAATTTATACAACTGAAATTATATTCTATGATAAAAAAATGAGAAGTCCCTCAGAGATAGGCTCAGAACACACAGAACCTGTTGTGATGTTTCAAGATACCTAAAAAAAGTATGTTTTTAAAAATTCCATGAGATGAAAGGCTTAGTTTATAGTCCCAGTGGTTATATAACAGTTATGAAGTTCTTGGCCTCAACTAACAAAGCATGGAATTAAATAAGACAAAGTATGTACAGGCATATCTTGTTTTATTGCACTTGGCTTTATTGTGCTTCGCAGACATTGTGTTTTTTACAAATTGAAGGTTCATGGCAACCCTGCATTGAGCAAGTCTGTCAGCACTGTTTTCCAACAGCATTTGCTCACTTCATGACTCTGTGTCACATTTTATTAATTCTCTCAATATTTCAAACATTTTCACTATTATATCTGTTATGGTGATCTGTGATCAGTGATCTTTGATATTACTACTGTGAGTCACTGAAAGTTCAGATGATGGTTAGCATTTTTAAGATATTAATTATTTTTAATTAACGTAGGTACATTGTTAGACATAAGGCTATTGCACACAGGCTATGTGTGTGCAATACATGGTATGGTATAAACATAACTTTTATATGTACTGGGAAACCAAAAAAATCCTTGTGACTTGCTTTATTGAGATATTTGCTTTATTACTGTGGTCTGGAACCACATCCACAATATCTCCATTGTATGCCTGTAATGAGTTCAATAAAGATCAACATAAACAACTATTTAGGAAGACTTTAATAAATCACTCTGTCTTTTAAAGAAAATGTACTCTAAAATACATAAGTATATATCTTAGGGTAATATAATTCATTAGACTTTTTGATGTTATAGATATATAAATTAACATATAGATATGTACAATGACATAGTTATATGAAATGATTTATACAATGTTTGGCATATAAATAAAGGACACAATTTTTTACAATAAAATTTAAAAGTAATTCTGCGATCATATTCCAAATTAATGTGAAAACAACATTTAAAGGCCACATTCCTTAAACTGCATTGCAACAAAACTAGAATTCAATGATTGCACGATTAATTATAAATCACCCAAAGTTATCAAATAATAAGTATAGCTGAAGATATCAATAGCACAGAGAAAATTCAAAATAGTTTAATATATTTAGATCAAATAAACTTTCAACTTTTTGGCTTACTTTTTTAGTTAGCTGTAACTTTTACAATATACCCATGTAGACAGTTCAAGAGCACTGAAAAAATTTAAAAAGTGTTCCAGTTAATTTTATGAAATGACCTAAATCCCAACTTTATTGGAGTGCAAGAGAAAGTAAACTGAACACCAGCCTTGTTTATCTGCAGGGTTTTAAAAGGGAACAGTGGGGAGACTGGTACAGCTTGAATCACTCCTACTCTTAGGAATATGCCCCTGACTACTGTGTGGAGGATAGTGAATACAAGGGTTTTGGGGAGGGGGAAGCTGTTAAGGTCACGATGTCTGGAAACAAGATGGTAGCAGTAGAAGTCATTGGATGTGGTGGGTACTGGATATATTTTGAAGATAAACCTAATTTGATTCTTTAAGTGACTGAAGGTGGAGTGTCAGAGAAATAAGGGGCCAATGTCTTTCCATGGCTTAAAGTCTAATTTTATTATAAACTATGGGCTGTGCACTTGCTTGGTCATACTCAGTTCCTCTTCTCTTTGCCTGGAGCATTAGACCCCAGCTTCACTCACCTTTCCCTTCCCAGATTGTGCCCTTAAATCTTTGGCATAATATTTCTCAAATGCTTTTCCTCATTTCTTGTCCTGGCTGTTTTTGTCATTGTGGAATCATATTGTAGGTCTCAGCTTAAATGTGCTCTTTCATAATGACTTCCATGAACACCGTGTTAAAGTGTAAGCCCCCTTACTCTCTTCTACATTCCACCAAATCATTCTGTATTGCAACATATTATTTGTTTTCTTTGCAATAATTTACATTTTGGAATCATTTACTTATAGATTTGATTTCTTACCTAGTTTTGTCAGTCTCACTGAAATTCAGTAATTTTCATAAAGGCAGGAACTAACTCTGAATTAACTTCTAATGCAAATTGGGCACCTGCTGAGAACTTGGCTTATAACTGGGCCTCAGAAAACATGTAAACAAATGAGTAAATGTAAACAAAATTGGAAAAATAACATCTCTTCCTGATATATTAAAAAATAGTTAATTAGTAATAGGGTAATAAATTACTTTGTGAAAGAGAAATTTTATTTTAGTTAGAACTATCGTAGAACTCATATTTAACTATGAAGAAATAGAAACACACCAAGCCATGTCAGGATGTGACAACACTACCCCTCAACTGGATATCTTTCACTATCCTCCTCATATACACCATCTTCTGTGTCCTGCAAGGTCAACCCAAATAAACAACATTAAGGGTTCCTTTATCCCAAGGCTTCCTTTTAGGTTTATCCAAAGTTGAATACCTGCAGACATTATAGAGGAGGAAGGAGAGTTAAGTTGGTGAGTATATTCCCTTGGTTTGCTCCATTATGGCTACTCCACACTGACTGCATTTCTTAATACACTCTGTCTCCAGTCCTGATAACTGCTTTCTCCCTTCTCTCTGTAGCATAAAGGCAGTATTAGCACCCCTTTCTTATGAGGCCTAGAACTTCACTTTATCACGTTGCTTTCTTAACCCTCACCCATATATTTTTAAATAGTCTCTGTATTATTTTTTTAATTACTCAAATTTAGTGTGCTTTTTTACCCTTTCCAGGACTCCAACCAAAAATCCACTATTAAACCTACTGTGTTGCAAATTATGTAACCTCTAGATATAAATAGTCCAGCATAGAAATCAGAAATAAAAGGTATAAGGGTTGAAAATAGAAATGAGAAAATTATTACATATAAATGACAGAAATATTTATTAAACAAAATTGAATAAAAAGTTTTATAAGAACTTTAAGCAGTTCAGTAAGAAAATACACATATAATAAAAAGTTTTCCCTACATATTTTCCAAGTTTTATTGAGTGCATCACAGAAGATAGGGACCTTACCAAGCTCTTTGCCTCATAAAAACTCATCTAATCCATACCACAACTCAATGAGATTATTATTATTATTGAAATATTATCTTAATTTTATAGAGGAACTAATTTATACTCAGAGATTAGGTAATTTTCCCTACCTGAAAAGCAAAATAATCAAGATCTGAGCTCAGAGAGTCTAGAGATGGATAACTGTACTCCTTACTTCCATCCAGTACACAAGATTAATCAGCTAGAAAACATAAGGGAATATAAGTCTTCTCAAACTAGTATTTTAATACAAAAAATAGTTATAAACCTACCAAGAAATGTTGCATATCTTTTCTAAGAAAATTACATAATGTTATCTAGAAAAATAATTAAAGATGAATAAATGAAGAGTCAGTATGTCATTAACTGAGAAAACACATTTTTATAAAGAGTTCAATTCTCCCTAACTTATTTAATAGATTAAAGCAAAATCAATTCAAGCTCACCCTGGGATATTTTCACCCCAAACTTGACCAATGGTTTTAAGGTTAATGTGGAAGAATAAGTGGACAAGAATATACATCCAACACTCAAACAAAAAGAGAGTATTATCAAGATGCTTGCCAGAGACTAAGATATAGTATAAAGACATAATAATTAAAGTGTAATCCACATGGGAAAAAATAATAAGAAGAAATAGACCACATTACGTTTAAGTATTTAATGGATAAAGGAAACGTTTAAGTCTCTGGAAAATTTTCAGTGAAAATTCCCTAGCTCAGCCAAATGTAAACTAAGGTGGATACCTACTTAACCAAATGCTAAAAGAATTTCTGAATATATCTGAGAGTTAAATATGAAAAAATAAATCAATAAATAACTAAAGAAATCAAATAAGATTATTAATATTATTTGTTAGTGGGAAGGAATTTCTATGCTCCAAAAAGAATGTATATACACACATGCACAAACTATATGCATATATATTATTTCTATCACTTGAGGCATCTATAAGTCAAAGTATTATTATAATATTGTGCAAATAATGCACTTAATAAAGAAAAACATATGACAGATAAAGGGCTAATTTTCAAAAGATATGATTTTTTAAAAATTAAAGAAGACTCTTCAAAATAAAAATGGACCAATGAGATGAGAAACCAACTCAGAAAATTAGATTTAAATGTCAAATGTCTAGATTGAAAATTCCATATTTAACTAGTAAGCAATACATTAAAATTAAAATGAGCTGTATCTTTTATACAAAATTGGCAAAAATTAAAGATAATGACATTACATCATTAACAAAAGGATAATGGATGATGCTTTCTAATATGTAACACATAACCAAGCTGTCTTCATATCTGAACTATTACTATTTTGAAAGGGAGTCACTGAAAGTTAAAGAAACATTTCTTAGACTACTTAGTAAAGAGGAACATAACAAGTGTAGAAACAAAAATTTTTTAAATTTTTTTTAATACCAAGACTCATGTTCTTAACTATTATGTTTTATGCTGTTTAATATTTTCTCAGAAAATTCTATTATAATGCACCAAAATATCAACATGCTTTTATTAGGAGAGGAGGGAAGATAATAACTGGTGAAATAAAAATATGTATTTCATATTATGTTTATAAAAAATTTAGGATGCAAATTTAAAAACTTATTGTTATCTAAACATTATAAATATAATTGCCCAGAAGTAGATATTATCATATGTTTTCAACTATGATTAACTTGGATGGTAGAAATATAGGTTTAAATATTGATACTTTAAAATACTGTTTAGAATATTTTCTATAATAAGCATATAATGCTTTAAAACATTTAAAGAAAACTAATACTTTTAAAATTTTATTTTTAAATTTAAATGTGTAGATTAACGTGGAGGAGTCACTATAAATTTCCAAGTAGAACATGCTTCAGCCAAAGATAATACCTGTATGGGTTTAAATTTTCAAGAGCTGTTTGAATAATTTTGGCTGTACCCCAAGCACAGGAGAAGGGTGAGGAGAAGCAGCAAGATCTTCACGAAAGTATTTATTGACCTTTACAAGAGCAGTGACACCGTCAGGTGAACAGAGATCTGGCAGCTTCTAAATATGTTTGCATCAATGAGAATTACACCAAAATTGTGATGTTTCATTATGATGATTCTGACAGCTGTGTGAACTACAGGAATCTCTTCTACCCCCATCTTTCATGTTCTAGCCTCATTCTTCTCCCTATTCTTCCATAGAGCTTTGGCTTGGCATTTAAAACTTTGAACTAGTAAAGTTTATTTTATTTTCCCAATCTTATATCTCATGACTACAGGAAAAGAAACTGCTACTAGAGCAGCCATCTCATGATTCTCCAAATATTCTATGGAAAACTTTGTCATTTAGCTCTCTTTCCTCCTTTAGCTCCTAACATTCTAACAAGTTTTCAAAGTCAAGATGTAATGCTACTTGTTTAATATTTCCTTCTGATTTTGATAGCTTTAGTATATCTGCCCTCCTAAAATAAGTAGAGTATAATCCAATATATGAAATATTTAATACAAGACTCAATAAGGTTAAAAACAGTTTTGAAAAATATTTTTTAAAATATGCTGGAGAATCTTACATTAAATAGGAACAACAGCAAAAATAAGCTAATGAAGTAAAAAAACTACTAATTATTGTTACATTCTTTATTATACTTCCCTGATTTATCTTTAGGTCTTTTCAACCATATTTCTCAAAAATAGTATTGAGTTGGCCAAAAAGTTCATTTAGGCTTTTCCATAGGCTGTTACAGAATGAAGTTTTGGCTAACCCAATATTTAATTGCTGCCTCCATTTCTTACGTACACAATCTGTAGGCAACTCCAAACTAGATCAATTCATTTTCATCACTTTAATTAAAACAGTACTTGAAAAAGTTAACCAAAGAAAGCTTTTCTAAACTTTCTATGTTATGTTCTGTCTCAGTAGAATTTGATACAATTGATGACTCCTTTCTTCTTTAAACTCATTTTTTCCTTGATTTTGGTGACACTTCCACTTTCATTATGGTTAATCACCATCACATTCAAAGAATAATTGTTCTCTCCATAACCCCAGGTGCTATACCCTTAACTCTTACCTACCCTGACTCTCTCCCAAGGCAGTCTCTTCCAAGCACACAACTATAGTTTCCACATATAAGTCAAAGATTACAATTTTATCTTCAGCTAAGATTTATCCACTGAGCTTCAGATTTATATCCACTGTTCTCGTGATGTCACCACTTGAATGCTTCGAAATATCTCCAAACTAACAGGTGAAGAACTGAAATAATGGTATCCCCTCTTTTTTCTCCAGAACCAATTCTCTTCTATTGTTTCTTGTCACAGTGAATGGTACTTGCTCTTATATGAGCCAGAAACCAACGTGTCAAATGACTTTCCTTCTCTTCCCCATATCTGATATATAACATTGTTCTGTTAGTTTTATCTTCTAATTATATGTTAAATCCATTTTCATCCCTAATATTAAATCCAAATTTCAGTTAATTTTGCTCATGCAAATTGTTGTTTATGCACTCTCTTTGCTTCTGCTCTAGGTTCAGCTACCTTCACACTTTAGTATAACGCTGTTTTTACAAGGTCTTCTCCAGTCATGCACAACTTCTGATTAAAGCAGTGCAGGTGGTGTTTTGAACATCTTTAGGGGGCATTCTTCACTCCATAATCTTATTAGTTTAAATAGGTATTTGGCAATTTCCTAGCAGATGGCAGTAAAGTGTCATGAAGAAACAAACTCTTTTGCTGATTTACACAAAGTCATTCTATGGTCTGGTAACAGAACACTTACCCTTCACTCTCTTGCTTAAAGTCATTCAACTCCTCTTCATTTATTTGAGGATTAGATATACTAAATATGTGATAGATATTCTCACACATGGGCTGACTCTGTCTTTCTGTCCTCCTTTATTCTATACCACACTCTCCTTATTATCTTTGGCTCAGTCATCCTGACTGTTTTCAACTCCATGAAGCATTACAGGCTCTCCTGCCACACAACTTTTTCACCTTTTATTTCTGTTCATTGAGTGCTCTTCCCTCTGCATTTCCTCTGTTAACCCCTAATCTTTCTTCACATCTCAGCGCTGCTTTCATTTTCCCAGGAAAATATTCTCAAATCTTCTATCTAGGTCAAATTCCTCTATTATGTTCTCTGATTGATCCATGAACCTCCTGACTCATAATATTTAGCATAGTTATAATTTCAAAATTTTCTGTAATGATTGGATTAACATATGGTTGGAGGAGTTAATCAAGAGGACATGACCACTGGTTGACCCACAAGCTGGACCCAGGCAATCAGAGGCTCCTCACTCCCTCACCTGTCCTTTGAACATACATTCTGCTTACAATTCCCACAATGGGAGCTGTTCCAAGGATACAGCCTTGAGAGAGTAAGGTGTTGTTGTGATCATCAAGACTGAATATGTGACCAAACGGGTTAAGACCTCTATGGAAACTTTTTAACTGAAGTATAGTTGATGTACAATATTATATAAGTTACAGGTGTACAATACAGTGATTCACAGCTTTTAAAGGTTATACTCCATGTATAGATATTATAAAATATTGGCTATACTCCCCATGTTGTACAATATATCCTTTATATATAACAGTTTGTACCTCTTAATCCCCTACCCCTATAGTACCCATCCCTGCTTCATTTTCCCCACTGATAACCACTAGTTTGTTCTCTATATGTGTGAGTTTACTTCTTTTTCCTTATATTCACTAGTTTGTTGTATTTTTTAGATTCCACATATATAAGTGATATATATATATAGTATTTGCCTTTCTCTGACTTATTTCACTTAGCATAATACCCCCCAAGTCCATTCATGTTGCTGCAAATGGCAAAATTTCATTCAAGGATCTGGTAGTTGTGTGTGGAAATCTACTCATCCTGCTGTTGCCCAAGACAAGCCTCATTGCTTATGAAACTTGCTACCTACCAATCTGGAATGGTTTTCCTCTTTCTTCAGTCTCTTCCTGTCCTCCTTGTAGGGAAGCCTGTTTCAAATTACACAAAGGAAGCTCCCTAGAAGGTTTTGAAACAACACATACGTATTCTCTACTAAACTGGAACTTGATAAGTGATAGTGACCACATTAGTTTTGCACAATTTGGATCCTTAATTCTACCTCAGATCCATGACCCTAGTAGGTTGGAAGGAAGAAAGAAAGGATGGAAGGTAAAAAAGTTTGTACCTACAAACTGTTGATGGCATGACCAATGGAGATGAATAATTGAATTGTGTGGAAGGTTTTATTAGATGTTTTCTAAAAATGATGGCATTGTTTGCAGGATGGATACTTCTGCTAAAATTTAGAGTATAGAGAACACAAATAAGTAAAGATTTAAATTTAATGAGGTTTATAAAATAATTTTATGTTAAAAGCATGATAAACAATTTAGAAAGAATTCCTAAAACATAAAAATTGAAACTTTTTCAATTGTATAATGTATTTTGAAGTTTTGTAAAAAAGCATGTTATTGACAATAGACTGGCTTTAACTACTTAATACATTAAATATGTTTCACACATTTTCCATTCAGTATAACTAATTTTTTATATAAAGTTTCCTAGGAAGACTTTTCATTAAAATTTTACACTTCAGTAACTGAAACTTTAATAACAGGTGAATATATCTTATCTATTTTGGTTTCAGAAAATTAGTAAAAATGTTATATTTGAATAATACTCAATTTTGATTAATGATATAAGCATTTAACATGTCTGTGACTTCATTTTTCTTTATTGTGAATAAATAATTTGTTAAAAATAAATGTTATTCAAATTTATTTTATAAAGTAGGTTTCCTTTGGGTTTAACTCTTGCAATATTAGAAAGATGGGAAATATTCATTAAAGGAATTAATAGGATTTCTGTTGGCCAACAAAATAGATGGTACATTCATACAATCTTCCAACTGTTCAATAAATATATATAAAAGGTATATATACGTATGTATGTGTGTATATATATATATATATATATGTATATATATATACACACACTATGTGCTGTGTCTCAGAGTAGCAGTGGTAGTTAAGACACAGTCCTTGCTCTCACAGAGCATACAGTTTCATGAAAGGGACAGATTTTAAAACTTACAACACAGTAGCTAGTTACGAGTGTGAAGATATAATGCTACAAGTGTATATGAAAGAGATTTCAATTTTTGGATTTCAAATAAGGATTCATTAAAGGAGAGATAAGAAGAAGGAAAAGGAACTGATAGGAAGAAACTATACTGGAGGTAGATGTAATGAAATCAATCAAATCTTGTTTTAGAGAAGACTAAGGAAAATATATTTAAATGAATGTTATGTATGAGAAACAAATGGTGGTTTCTTTGATAATAATGTATGGTTTAAGGAGAAAGCTAGTGAGAGATGAAGCTGGAAATTTGAAATAAGAACCAGATATTGGCTTTGATTTACAATAGAAATGTTTTGTTTAATTTGTTAATGATTCATAAACAGAGATTTTGGAAGGGAATTATAACAAAATGCATCTTTCTTTCAAAATGATAATGATGATGGCCCTATAAAACATGTACAAAATGAGAAGAAATAAAAATAAAAGTATAGTAAGAGTCTCAAATTTAATCAGAAACATACTGACCAATACCAAAATTGTAAGAAGGAATCTCATAGCATTTCTAGACATCATAACCTGAGAATTAATAGGTCTCTTTGGGAAAAAAATAATCATAATCTTGAAATTTTGAGCCAAGATGATGGAATAAATGCTTGTTAATTTTTATTCAACAAATATTTATTATGCATAAAAAACATTCCAAGCAATATTTTGGGTCCTGGAGATACTATAGTAAACCAAAAAATACAAAAAGCCCCGCCAGGGAGACAAATAGATTTCCATTCTAGCCAGGGAGACAAAAAGACTAACAATACATGCAAAATATATTAAATGTTGGCTCATGATAAACACTAAGAAAAAAATAGTAAGGCAGGGAAATAGACTAGGAAGGGGAAAGGGTGAAACATTTGATACCAAGAGAAGCCTCAATATATAAGTAAAAGTCAGATAAAGGCTGAAGGAGGAGAGAGAATAACACATGAGGCTGACTGGGAAAAGTTTATTCCAGAAAGTAGGGAGAACTTATGCCAAGACTCTGAGGAAGGAGGCAATCTGTGGATACATTGCAGGTGTCTTTGGGAAAGCATTAGGAGACCAGTGGTCTGTAGAGAAGTGATTGGGAAGGATAGTGGTGAAGTCAGAGAGAGAACAGGGCATAGACCATACAGAGACTCATGGGTTTTTTGTCTGAGTGTGATGGGAGCCATTGGAAACTTTTAAGCACAGCAGTGACATGATCTGAATTATATTTTAAAAGGATCACTCTGGCAGATACATGGGGAAAATAGTAAAAGCAGGCAAGCCAAGGCAGGAGGTTTTGCACAATTTACAAGAGAAACAATGATGGCTTAGACCCCTACATCCAGTTTGAAGTAGTAGAAGCAATGAGAAATAGTAAAATCTGATTAACTCTGGTGGCGTAGCACAGCGGTCAGATGACCAGCTTCTAGAGTTCATTTGCACAGATTTGAAATCCAGTTAGTTACTTAAAATATAAAAGACAGTGGTCTATTTTTTTGTTTAACACTTCTCCCTTTTGTAAAAACAAGAATAATAATAATAGTAACTAATTGAGAGGTAATCTCTGAAGAGCATTTAGAACCATGCTAGGCAGGTAGGAAGCACTAAGGGTTAGCAAAACAGGGAAAGAGGAGGCACAAGGATTTGCTAATAAACCAAATGTTAAGAGTGAGCAGAAGACAGGAGTCAGATGACTACAAAACTGGAAGGCCTTAAGTTTTTCTTTACTAAAAAGGGGAATATTGACTTAGGAAGAGCAGGCTTGAGTGAAGATATAAGGAGCTCAGTTTGAGATGTTTAATGTCTTGGATACCATTTAGATATCCCTGTGAAGTAGACTACTGTAGGTCTGAGATCGAAATATGAACTTAGGAAGCTTTAGGATGTAAAGGGAGTATATGATGATAGAAAAGAGAAGTGTTCTAAGGACTCTTCTATTAACACTCAATTAATACCAATAGATAGACTTTATTAATACTAATACTAAAACAAACAACTGTAGGGAATTGGGAAATGAGGAAGAATCAAAAAATGAGATTAAGAAAGAGAAGTAAAACCAGAAGAAGAAAAAGAGAAAACAAAACCAAGCCAAAACAAAATCCCCAAAAGCCTATGATATTTTGGAAGCCAAGAGAAAAGGTGTTTAAAGGTCAAGGGAGTCATCAACTCTTCAAGTAGAAAGAACACTGAGAAATGACCATTAGATTTAGCAGTTCTATAGTCCAGTAGCCCTAGTCAAGGGTTCCACTGGAGCAGTGGGAACAAACATCTTATTGGAGTGGGGGGCTCAAGATGGAATGAAAAGAACAGAAGACTTTCTGTAAAGAAAATAAGAGAAATGAGATCTCAACTGAGAGGAAAGTATAGTCAAAAGGTTTATTAGTTTGCTGTTTCTTTTAGTTTTTTGAAATACAGGATGTTTGCAAGTTTACATAAATGGTTCAGGAGAAAGGGATAATTTGATGAATTCGAGAAAGGGTAAACTTGCTGGAATATTATCCTTGAGTAGATCAGAAAAGATTGGTCCAATGTGAACTGCAGAAGTTGTCCTTAGCTAGGAGCATGGGCAGTTTAATCCATATAAGTAGGAGAAGGTATAGTATATGGACACAAACACATGAAGTTAAGTGGAAAATTGTGGAAGTTTTCTCCTGATTACTTCAATGATAAAGATTTAGAAGTTTTAAAAGATATCATTTCTGTTATGCAAGATGAATAAATTCTGGAGATCTAATGTACAGTATGATGACTATAGTTAATAATACTGTATTAATACTGTACTTGAAAGTTGCTAAGATAGTAAATCTTAAATGTTATCAACACACACACAAATGATACCTACTTGAGTTGATGGATATGTTAATTAATTTTATTGTATTAGTCATTTTGCAATGTATATGTATATCAAACATCACATTGTGCACTGTAAATATATGTAGTATTTATTTTGTCAATTATAGTTCAATAAAGCTGAAAAAAAAATACACGACATTCTCAGCAAAGAACATTAATGAAAAAGTAGTATGGTGTTATGGTATGAATGGTCACATAGGAGAGGAAATGGCACATACATACATGATACACACTTATGAATATACACATGCATTAAACGTATATGTGTATGCACATATATTCATAAACATATGTAGATAATAAAGAAAATAAATATTTAATTATATATGCATGCATATACATGCATGTATATATACACATGTGAGTACATACACACAAATATACATTCTTGTGGCAATGGGTGTCTATGCGTGTGTAAATCTAAGTTACCCATTTGAGCCTAGAAGATCTTCACTGTTCTGAAATGATGTTTGTTTTGGGGAGGTCATGCAATTGTTGAGTAGAAGGACATTCATAGATAAAGGTGATGAATAAGAACAGTAGATAACAAAACCTTAGTTCAAGGTGAGGCTTAAAAATGTAAACACTGGATTTAAATTTAAATCCAGAAAGCAAGAGTAATATTTTTATGCTAAATTTTCTTAAATGTACATTTTCTTGAATGAAGTAGAAATTAACAGGTAGAAACTAAAGGCTGAGATTCTCAGTAGTCCAGAATATTTGTAAAAATATTTAAAAATAAAAGTGCCATCCCCTGGCTACTTCTTCATAGTGATCAGAATATATACTAACAGGACTTAATAGTAGCTTAGTAATAGGTTTTCTTTAGAGCCAGCAAGAAAAATTGGGCCGGTCTTGAAAAAAAAGTGTCCTCAAAGAATATAGAAAGTAATGGTTACTTTAAAAGAGGGAAAAGGCAGATTTGGCAACAAAATAAAGAGAGAGTGTGCGTAGCCACCTTAGGGATGAGAAGTAGCCCTTGGGCTTACTAGTATATAAATCACAAGATTAGGAAATGCGAAGACAAATAGCTCCCTGAAGGCTATAAAGGTTATAGTGAGTCGAAGGCTGTAACCAAGCTAAGAACTATTCATGAACTGATCAGCAATATTCTTGCAAAAGATAACTGTAGACAGAGTGGTAGAGAAGTTGTTAATGCTCTTTTTTTGACAGCACAGCATCTGATGAGCCAGTGAGCACAAAAACAAGATAAAGGTCAATAAAATTTCATTACAATACACCAATCACACAAACATCAGATTTGGAAGACCAATGTTCTAACTTTAAATTAACTGCCAGGGAAAAACTGTAAAATCAAAGCACTTGAGGGTGATCTGCAAGCTGGCATAAATGAAGTACATGGATCTTATATTATTACAAGAATCAATATATTTTGAGGGTGTGCTATGTACATTATAAGCCATAAAAATAATGTTAAGGCGCTGAAAGATTTTATTTAAAAAGCTAATCAAATGAAAGTCTTAGAAATCCTACTGAAGACCACATATTAGAACAAATTAACATTTATAAGCATGCTGATATATTTTAATTTGATAATACCCACTTCATTGACTATCAAATGAAGTGAGATTCAATGAAGGAGGTGAGTTTTATAAGGAGTTTTGAAGGATTATGGCTAGAAATGTATTTGAAGATAGTTAGATGTACGGACCTCAGTTTTGCAGTACTCTATTAACACGTCTGTTAGCTAAAAATGAGATAGTCCACAAAAACAAAATATTGTCTCCACTTGCAAATAGTCATAAAAAAAAATAGCCCAAATGAACTGCCAGGCTTTTATTCTGAGAAAATACAAAAACAAGTTTTATTTTGTTTCCAAAAAATCACTCGTTTACATGTTCCCTTCAGAGGAGTCTCTTTGATAAGTGATTCTTATATACTGTCAATCTGTTGAAAAAATGAAAGACTATATTAACTTTATGTTCTTCGATTGCACTGTTCATTGGTTCTACTATGGTTTGAACTTTTTTGAAATGTGAAATATAGTAGAGCATTCACTAAACATCTTTCTCAGAAATATTTATTGATGCTCTTTGCTTTGTGTTAATAACATCTGAATTGGCAGCTTTACTCTTCATACTGAAGCCAACCTTAACACCAGCTGTGGCTACAGTGAGTGGGCCTTACAACCTCAGTCTGTTACACTCAGCACCTCTGTGTGCTTCTTCCCCATTGTGGAGGGATTTCTTGAATTCTAACTTGTACCATGTAGCTCAATCATGCTGGGTCCTTACACCCAGCTTTGCCTTTTCGATCTCTCTCACTCAAGGACATGGGATTTTCCAAAGAGCTTTAGAAACTGGTTGGGTGTCACTTCTACCTAAATACACTTACAAAAACTTTCCAACAGGTGACTGCTTTTATTACGTTTAAGGTATAGCAAATGATATCTTTGGACAC
The DNA here is from genome assembly GCF_965194825.1 of Balaenoptera physalus. NCBI lineage: Eukaryota > Metazoa > Chordata > Mammalia > Artiodactyla > Balaenopteridae > Balaenoptera > Balaenoptera physalus. Next base: position 54,082,063 of record NC_138899.1, on the reverse strand, counting down.
CATGATCTGGAAGGAAGACCGTTCCTAAAGAGGCCAGTCAATTGCACAACCAGGTTGGTTTATCTCAGATTCCACCTTAATCATTCTCAGATTATTATTATTTTTTAATATGGAACACTTCAAGAATCCTTGCACAGGATCCAGGCTAATCTTCTCTGTATGATTCTAATTTTAGTATATGTGCTGCCAAAGCAAGCATCATTCTCAGATTATTCTCTCAGATTATTCTATTTCCATATTATTTTGCCTCATAAGTAAGGACACATAGGACACAGTAATACATCTCCAGGATTCAGAAACACTTAGACCATGTTTCTTTGTTGAGTCTTTGTCTTTTAGTACTAATTTATCTATTTACAAATACATGTCTCTACCATGGGTTTCTCTAAGGTAGAAATGCCTTTTTTACCTTGTATCAACATTACATAACAATGCGGTAAGTATTTAATAAGCCACTGAAAAGTTACATGTCTGAAGTTCACAATAATAATAATAATATGGAAGTAATAAAGTTCAATAATTGTTATAAAAGTATAGATATCATAGCTACTTATATCTTAAATGATTACTAGTTTTTGATGAAAGATATATATCAGAGTTGTATTATTTTAATTGAATAATTGTCTTTTTTATTGAGTCATTAATGCATGTTTGTTTAGTTTTCATAATTAAGATAAAACAACTATCAGAATTTGCTTCTACATATTAGGTCACTTCTTATGTATATTACATACATTTGTATATATTCTGTATATTCTAGTTTGTAATCAGTTTTTTAACATAAAAATAAAATCCATGTTTATTTTGCTCAGTACCTCCACAATCTGTAAGCTTTGCTTTCAATAAGTCTTTTATATTTTATTTAACCACTCCTATAATTAACTAATCCCATATTAGTGTATGTTTTAGGTTTCCTATCTTTTCACTTTTCTGGATAAATGTCGTATAACACAACTTTGGCCACAGCCTAATTCTCTTATAATAAATAGCTGTAAATATGTTGTTGAGTAAATGGTATGCATTTAAAATGTTAATATACATTGCTAAACATATAAATATACTATTAATTTTAAAATTCCTAACAGTAGTTTGTATCTCTTGCTTTCTCTCTCTCTCATTTAAATGACTATTAGACATTTAAGTTGGTTAATTCTTCAGATTGTTGCACACTACTATCAGTTATTAATTATTATTAGTTTTATTTTAATTTTTCTTATTTCCTTCTCATCCATATTCCCCAATCGTATTCCTATTCCTCTCCCTCACACAAACACCCTTTTGAATGTGTTTGATATATACCTTTAGATACATACATTATTCTAAAATATAATATGTTCCTTTGTCTCTGTATATATTTTTGATTTACAGAAATGATGTCCTGCTTGAGAGCTCATTATTTTTCTTATCTATTACTCTCAGCAGTATACTCTATAAGATCTATTGGTACTTCTGAGAGTACATTGAGTTCGTGTTCTTAACACTGCATATTTCACATTTGCTTTAGTTCTCTAGTGATGAGAACTTAGGTTGTCTCCAACTCCCTCTACCAGAAAAAAATGATGCAATAAATGTGCAAATATATATTTTTTCAGACTGATACTAGTGATAGGGGTGTTAGAGGTTCTAGGTATACTTAATTTTAATAATTACTTTCAAAATTCTCTCTATGATGGCTAATCATCTAAGTTACACTCTTTACTGCACACTATGCATTTTTCTCCATATATTTATCAAAACTTGATGTTATCTGACTTTCTATCTTTTGCCAATCTGGTGTTCATAAATTCTTAACTTATTCCTTTTCTATTTACACTACTTTAATCCTTAGTGAGAATGAGCATTTCCTTATAAACATGTTAGTAATTTGAATTTCGGTTATCTCCTGTATCTTATGGCCCACGTGGCAGAGCACCTGGCTTGACAGCCTGGACCTGTTGTACAGTCTTCTCTTGTTCTGGGCCCCAATCAAAAATAGCATTCCTCAGGTCACTGGGTAAATGGCCCACTGTAACACACCCAAGTGAGGGATATGTTGCCTCCAAAATCCAAAGATGCCAACTAGACATGGAGCCTCTTTTTTTGGTTATAGAAAGGGACAGATGTGACAACTTATCCTTCACTTTAGAAGAGGTGTCTTGAAATGCCCTCCACCGCAGGACCCCTGGACATTTTACTGAAGTGGAAGTCTACTGAGTTTTTGTGGAATTGATTTTTCAGTTTTTGACATGCAAATATCTTAACATTAAGTCTAGAGTAGTTGCTACTTCTTGCTCATTACATCTAATCAGCACAATCTCACCAATATGATAAATTAATGTCATGTCTTGGGAAATGGAAATTTGATCAAGGTCCCTAAAGACTAAATTATAATGTTAAGGCTGGAGATAGCCCTTGAGGTAGAACAGTGAGAGCAAACTGCTTCTTGTATTTTTTTACTACTGGGTATCAAGAAAGAAGCACTGGTTGCATACCAGGTACCAGGGGATGTGTTAATTTGCTGAAGCGATGAAATCACATCTGGAAGAGCAGCTGCAATTGGAGCCACCATTTGGTTAATTTTACAAAAATCCACTGTCACTCTTCAAAATCCATCTGTTTTCTGCACAGGATAAATAAGGCAAGTTGAATAGGGATGCAGTGGGAATCAATACCTCTGCACCTCTCAAGTCCCTGATAGTGGCAGTAATCTCAGAAATACTTTCATAAATGTGACATGGCTTTTGATTAACTACTTATCCTAATTAGAGGCAGTCCTAGTGGGTTTCCATTTGGCCTTTCCTACCTCACTCCACAGGTAAAGGAACCAGTGTGTGGATTCTTCCAATTAAACAATCTAGAACTGGAGAAATAACCACAGGATGGACTCAGGGACCCACTAGACCCAACGTAAGATGGACCTGAGCTAAAACACTATTGATCACCTGACCTTAATAAACCCCTACTCTGAGTAATAGACCACAATGACTTATAGATCTCCTGGAATTAGTGTCATTTCAGAGCCAATATTCAATAATCCTCAAAAAATCTGAACATTTCCTTTTCCCCAGTCCTTAGTAAATCTGGTAAAAGGGCATATGTCCCTTTCAAGAAGCCTGGGAGAAAGATTGACAGTATGAATTTTGGTGATGTAGCTGGATTCTTTCTCAAGAGGAGTTAACCTTTTCATTCAAGAAATTCTGGGTCTATAAATGGGTTCACATCTGAGAATTGATCGAGGGGACATAGTTCTCTGTTTTGGTGATTAAAGTTAGACTTTTGTCTAACTCAATCTAAAGCTCTGATTACATTTCATAAAGTCAGAATTTCATAGACTCCCTATCTCTTTCTCAACTATTCTGGTTACTGCTTTGACTCCACTGTCCATTATGGCAACCAGACTCACCTTGTCTCTGGTGACTGAGTTCTGCCCATTGTTTCCTGCCACTCTGGGATCCAGTTACCACCATTGTACGTAAGGATCTCTGTGCACTAGCAGCACTTTCCACTGTAATTTCTGGCCTACAGAGAAGAGATATCAAAGATCTCTTCAAAGATGCTGAGGCTCACCTCACAAATGATTTCTCAAAGTAATGTAAAAGGTGTGTTTTCTGGACACTCTTGAAGTGGGTGAGCAACTCTTCCATGATTAATGTACTTTAACATTCCAATATTCCTAAGCCTTTCAACACCTTCCTCTACAGTATATCAGAGAAGTTCTTGCATTTTAGCTTCATGTAGTATAAACTATTTTTTGATCCATGTTTCAGGCAACCAACCAAACACACTGTTATAGCTCTTTCTAACCCATCAACCTGAAAAACTGAATCCAGAACCTTTGCTTACTTGGCCCATATTAATAAATCCAGAGTGAATCAAGTATATATTCCTTTCACCATTTTCCTTCACTCTTTTTATCCTTTCCTACACATATTCCCCAGATTTCTTTCTATATCCATTGGCATGCAGTATACCTCCTTGTAGGAAACATGTTTTACTTCACCCTTTATGACCTGCTGGGACTTGAGTGTAGTTATAGGTCTAGAAGCTAAGAGAGATGTTGTGGATGGGTCCTGAGAAGAATCAGCAATGTCTTCAAAGGCAACCACTTCAAAATAGGTCATTAGTTTCTTCAGGCAAATCACGGTTAACCTCCTCAGTCTGTAGTGAAAGAAAGACTGCTTTTATTATCAAAGAAGACTCAACAGAATTTAGGGGTTCAATGTTCACAGATTCACCAGGATCTTGCCCTTCCAATTTTCAAGATCCCATTCCTTCCTAATGAATGCCCTCTCTTTAACAGAAGATATCCTATTGAGATGGTCAAGAATTCAGTTTGTGTTATGATCTACCATTCACAGGATGTGACACTGTAATTGTTTTTAGAATATCAGTCCTATAGCCACAGGAAACAGGGTTTGTTTCAGGGCAGAATAGAAGCTTTCAGGTAATGTACTCAGGGCTTGAACTAGGAAATGATGTGCTCATCCCTTCTTTCTCCCAGTTTCTCCACTGCAGTTAGGAACAACCAGCCACTCTCAGTATACTCCTTATTTTAAGCCAAATGTTCTAAAGTATGAAATACATAGTTACCTAGAGTCTTACCTTATATATATATATATATATATATATATATATATATATATGTATTTGTTAACAGATCCCAATGGTGATATTTTGTGCATCTCTAATGCTGCACCCCACCATGGGCTACCAATGTTCTCTTTATTAGTGGAAATAGAGTAATACGTACCTCTAATCAGATTAGAGAACCAATTCCAGAAAACCAAGAATCTGCTAAGAAAACACATCCTTTAGAACCATTTGTAACAAATTATCACAGAGTAGTTTAAAATAAGAGAAATGTACTCCCTCCCAGTTCTGGGGGCTGGAATTGAAATCAAGGTGCCAGTAGGACTGCAGTCTTTCACAGTTTATTGTTGCTTTTGTCTTTCCTTGACTCATGGCTGCATCTCTCTCTGCTCCATCTTCATATCACTTTCTCCTTTGTGTAACTGTGTATAAAATTTTCCTCTGCCTCTGTTTTACTTGTGATGGCATTTAGGGCCCACTTTCATAATCCAGGATAATCTCTTCCTTTCCAGATTCTTAACCACTATTTTTGCCACATAAGCTAATAGTCACTATTTTACCATATAAGGTAATACTTACGGGTCCAGAAATTAGGACATGACCTATATTTTGGGGGGAGAGGTCACCATGCAGCCCACTACACTCATTATAAGATCTTGTACCAGTCAATTTCACTCTGTCTTGCTTAAACCATGGCATTATCGTTTGCCTATGATAAGAAAAACTATTTTTACTATTTTTTTCCTGATGTTATGAATAATATCTCATTTTCTATTATATTTTAATTAACTATTGATGGTGCAGAAAAATACAGATGGTTTTATAAATTGATCTTTCATACAAGACATTTGCTAAATTTTTTCAGAGTTCTAGAAATGTCTCTTGATCCAATTGAGGTTTCTATATAGATAGTCATAACATGTACAAATAATAGTACTTTGACTTTTGCCTACCAATTTTTGTAGCTGTTATATCTTATTTTTAAAAATAATTTTTCTGCCTGTAAATTCTAATCTTATGTTTATTAGTAGTGGCAATAAGAATCTTTATCTTGTTTCAGATCGTATGGGAAATATTTCCAATAATTTTTCATTAAGAATCATGTTTGTTAATCAAACATAAAAGTAGAGAGTACAATGGTACTTTCCAAGGGCTAGGAAGAAGGGAAGATGAGGAGATGTCAATGAAGGGATACAAAGTTTCATTTATACAAGGTAAAAATTCTGGAGATCTACTGAACAACAAACATAGGGTCTCTGGTTAAAAATACAATATTGTATACTTAAAAAATTGCTAAAGGGGTAGGTATAATGTTAAGTACCCTTACCACAAATGGAAAAAAAAAAAAAAAACAAGAAATAACATTTGTTATTAATTTTTTTATTTACACACTGGACCAAGTTAAGAAAGTTTCTCTCTATTCCATATTTTCTTGTCTCAAGCATATTAATAACATTGTAGTAATTTTGTATATACCTTTCCTTTTTATTATGTGATTAGCACATCTCTTTGTGAGAGGTAAATTTGAAACTACAATAGTTTATTTGCTCTTTCCATCTTCAATATTTTAGTTTTTTTTTAATACTATCAGAGGCTATGTATATAAGGTGTATATATATTTAAAGCTGTTATAACTTTTAAATCTTTTTCATTTACAAGTAAAGTATTACTACTTATGATAATTTAGCTTAAATTATATATAATTTAATATTAAAATTTCTTCTGTATTGAGTTATTTTGAGGTTTATGTTTGCCTGTTGTATTTGGCTTTAACAATATAGTTTCAGAATTATGTATCCTTTTTAGTTCAGTGAATTTCTTACAGACAATATATTGGATTTTTTCCCTTATGTAATATCTCTTCTGATTGATGGGGCTTCCTTATGTAATGGACTAAATGATGGTCCTCAAAATGACATTTCTACATCCAAATCCCCAGGACCTGTGAATATTACTGAAAAAAAAAAAAAATGTGATTAAGTTAGGGCTCTTGAAAAGAGAAATATATCTTGAATTATCCAGGTGAACCACAAGTGTGATCATATATATCTTAAGGGAAAGCCTGAGGAAGGTTTAGGACAAACACACAGAGTACAAGACATAAGACAAAGAGAGGCAATGTGACCATGGAGGTAGAGATTGGATTGATGCAACAACAATTCAAGGAATGCCTGGATCCACCAGAAGCTGGGAAAGGAAAGGAACAGAGCCTTTGGAAGGGGCACAGCCCTTCTGACACCTTGACATCAGACTTCAGGACTACAGAACTGTGAGAGAATACATTTCTGATGTTTTAAGCCCAAGTTGTAGTAATTTGTTACAGTAGTCCTAGGAAACTAATATACCCCATTTACACTTATTGTAAATACTCTTGTGTTAGCATTAATTTCTGCCATCTTATTGGATGATTTCTGATATAAAAATGTCTTTTGATTCTTAGTGTTCAATTGAATATGTCCATTTTCTTCCATGGGATTCAAATTTTAAAATCTTTAAAGTGTGTCTGCTTTCTCACATTTTAAATAGGAAAATTAGCACCTGGCTTGTCTTGCTCATAGATTCTTTGTTGTGAGGATTAAATTGTTTACCAGGCCTCAAGTCATTTGGCTCTACTTTGACATGGTCGCATCTCCTAGTAAGTTTAAAAACTTAGATTGAGACCTTGGATAACACACACTTATGTATTAGATATAGAGATATTGAATATAGAAAGAAAGAAAGGACTTTTATTCTGAGGTTATTTTATATGAAAATTCAGTCATGAAATGTATAACTGAGATAAGTATGAATGCATATATATGTACAGTACTTGATTTGGTAAAGTAGGTATAATAAAGACAGGTAAAGCATCAAACAGTATATACATAATAACCTAAGTAAACCAAAATGAAATAAATGAAAATGATGAAGTATCCATTACAATTATTTACGGTATTTCACTGAAGAAAACGATTTGTTACAAACACAACAAAGAGCCATAAAGCTCAGTAACCAACATTGGATGGCAGCTTCATAAAATATTATTAAAATTATACTCTACCTACTACCACCAATATTAGAAATGGCTTTGCAGTAATTGCAGATCATGATGCAAGTAAATTATTAGGATATCTTTTCTAAATAAAATCATTTTATGACATTTGAATGAAGAATGAAGAAAAAAATAAAGCCTACATGGTTTAATGGTTGGGAAGTGATGGAAAATTATTTTATTCTTGTTAGTTTTATTTCTTCTTAATTATATAGAACATAAATAATAAAAACTATGAAAAGTACATTTTATGTCACTATAAAATTTATGTGTTTCTTGGAATTTGAAATAATTAAACATATGTACAGTACATGTTTTATCTCTAAGTAGATGAAAGCTGCATGAAAATATGAGCTAAATAAATTGAAAACTGTTAAGTTTAAATTAAAAATGTTTAATATGTCATAAAGGGATGGGAACATATGCTCACAGTTATACTAGTCTGTGGAGTTAAGATGCTTAGAAAGATCTTAAAATGGCATACACTTAAACACAACTTGGTAAGCATTCATTGATTTTTTGTGTGTATGTGTGGAAGTCTCAAATTCATATATAAACATAAGTAAAACTAGCCAGAACAATATTACTGGGAATCCATTTGCAGAAAGTACTATCATTAATATATATCTATAAATTTATATAAATGTATAATGAAATAAATAAATAAATATATATATGCTATATGTTCTTGGCAGATTTCAGTCTAAGCAATATGTAGCTCAATAGCCATGTATATATTATTAATATTCACTATTTTTTGAAAGTTTCTAACATTTACATCTTAATTAAAATGAGCCATGCACTGTTACATTTTTTACTTGTTAATATATTTAATATTTACAATAACCCTGTAAGGAATGCATTATCATCATCCACATTTTAAAAATGAGGAAACAGTGGCAGAAAGAAGTTAAATAACAGCCAGATTCACACAACTGGAAATTGTTCTAGCCCAAATTCAAACCTTGGCAATTTGGTTCTAGAACTGATACTCTTCATCATTTTGTGACATTGACTCTGCAGTTATAACAATTAGAGTCAGTTCTCCAGGAAAATTGTGATAGAAACTGTCAACAAAAAATTAACAAGTTGATCTAAGAAAGAAATGGAAAATTTTATTCAAGCCAAATTTGAGGATTATAACAAGGGCAGAGCATCTCAGAAAGTTCTGAGAATGAGAACTGTCTCGTCCATTAGAAGTCAAGGCAGAGTTAAGTTTTTTGAGACAGAGGGCTATACGTCAAATGATGTATTATTGACAGTTTACATAATCCAGATCTAAGCATCATTGCAGTGAGTTATGTGACCCCTTACAAGATCAAGAAGGGATATTATCTTTTAAGGAGTTGTCTTGTTGATGCCAGGAGAATGTTGCTCTTTATGGTTGAGCAGATACTCCTGATGATGTGGGAGGTCTGATTGATACATAATGCACATACACAATGCACAATGTGGGGGGAAGAGGAGGGCAAAGGACAAAGCAAAATTTTTATGTTTAGATTTTTCTTGTCTTGCCATAAAATATTAATTTTATTTCACAAGACAAAATTTGCCCTCTACACTCTCTGTGTTTCTATCATACTCCTCTGTTCCCATAACTCTAAGTAGCACTGAGGTTGTTACCCTTTCTAATTACTCTCAGGATGACAAATAATAAGATGATATATCACATATTGCTACCTTTATATTTTAACAATCATACTAGAGATGTACCCACAGATTCAAAGAAATAGATCTGAAATTGTTAAATTTTGAAATAACAGCAAGACCCTAGTGATGATGAAGGTGAGGCTTTGGCAGGTGCATAATTGTCAGCAGGAGATCCTATTTAATTCTCCTTAAATTGCACCAGAGATATTTAAATTTTTCATCTACTTATATTATTTAGCTAGCACAAAAAGTATAATATTCTTGCATACTTGTATTAATCAGCGTTCTCCAGAGAAATAAAACCAGTAGTCTGGTCCAAGGACAGGAGGAGATGGAGGGCACAGCTCAGCAGGCAGGCAGACAGGAGTAAATCCTCCCTTCCTCTTTTTTTTTGCTCTATTCAGACCCTCAATGCTTTGGATGATGTAACCCACATTGGGGAGGGCAATCTACTTTACTGAGTCCACCAATTTAAATGGTAATCCAATCTAGAAATACCTAGATATAACGTTCAATCTGGGTACGCTGTTACCCAGTCACATTGACACATAAATTTAACTATCACAACATTTCTTAGGTCATTTAAATGTATAATTGAATTAGACTTCCCAGCGTTTGGGGAAAAAATAAATTGTATTTAACCATTATCTAAAATGACACCACACTTGAAGTGGAGCTGTACTGGGATATTACTTGAAAGGGCCAAATGCCATTTTGCAATTGTCCATAAAATGGTATTTCTTAAGATTTCTGTCCAAATTCAGCATTGGGATGTGCCACCCTCACCCTTGAGATATGTTGTGTTCTAAGGAAGACAGAGTAGCCATCACACAGAAAGACTTTTCAAATGAGGCTCATGTACCCTGAAAGCAAAACAGTTTCCATGTGGACAACTGAAGGCTTGTGACCTTTGCTACTGGAGAAAAATGTCTGTTGACACTTGGGCTCATTATTTCACACACACAGCCAGTTGAATTAAAGTATCCTAGAATAGAAATATCAGTTTCCAACAGATTTTCTTTCTGTTGCAAGGATGTGCTCTTTCTCTTTCTCTGAGAGCCATTTTTGAAATTTTGTATAGTAAATTTCAGAGCCACAATGTACCTTGTGGAATAGGAATGGAAAATCCACTTTCCATTCCTATCACATTTTTATCACATCAAATCACATTTTTTCCATAAGTTCCAAATCAGGCCTTAATGAGGAAAATCAGCACTCCCATAAAAATGATTTGCTTTCACTTATTCTAAAATCAAAAATCTGTATAAAAATACTGTGGCTCTCTTTTTTTTCAAATGTATATGTATATATGTATGTTTTACATGTACACTTTATCTTATTTTCTATTAACTCTCATTGTTTTTGAGGTATGTTTGAATCTCTTCTCCAAAATATTTTACTCCTTCTCATTTATTTACAAACTACATACTTGAATTGCTGCCCAAATGAATATTATAAATTCATTCATGTATGAGTGCTAGGGCTTCTTTTCACTGTAGATCTCAAAACACTTTCTGAACTATTTAAAGGAATACATTTTATCCTGGATTATACAAAGGGAAACTGTAAGTCACATTTAAGAACTGATGATAAAGAATCACACAGCTTGATAGTAGAGATCCCTCTAATTTTCTTTGGCATGCACATTGAAAAAAAATTGGCAAAAGTCATGTATCAAAAAAAAAAAAAGTTCTAGTGTGTGGTGGTGTTTCCAAAATAGCAGCAGCTTGAACAGAGATATCCAACTCTTTTGTTCCAAGATTGGTGTTGAAATACCAAAAGAAAATTTCCCAGCCAACAGAAAAATCTCATTACAGCCACAGAAATAGAAGAAAAGTTTCACCTCACAGCCCAAAATTTGTAGGCTAGAAATGGAAACAATTAAAAAAAAAAAAACAAACAGATTTAAAAAAAAAAACAAACCAAAAAACACCCAGAGAGAACCCATGTCTCCTCTCACAAGTGTGAGGGAGGAATCATGGAAAATGAGGTGAGAAAACAGACTGTTGGACGACTCTGCTATCACCATTTTTCTTAGTAGAATTCTACACACACTGTTGACTTATAAGAAAGCCCAGGGAAATGATCTAGGTACAAAGGAAATAGAACTCTTGTAATCTCAGTATTCAGAAACAGCTATTTTGGAGGCCTAAATTTTGTGTGATGACTATATTGTTCAGGAAGCTGGCAGAGTTTGTTCAGAGCTATTCTTTGATGTAGCGGACCTGGCTGTATTAGCTAAATCAGGAAGGAGCCTGGATGTAGCCAGAAGTGAAGAAGCTCAGACAAAGGATGGAAGAATATCTATTTTGTTGTTCTGTCACTTTACCAAGGAGAAATAAAAATTTTTGTACTGTCTGGAAAGCTCATGACCCTTAGCCATTCCACTCAATGTTTAATTTACAACAAATAAACCATTCAGATTAAAGCCTGTGTCTACATTTCTGAGAACAACCAGGTAGAAAGTGGGAGAACAAGAGGAAAATACAGTCACCATGTTTATGAGTAAGAATCAGTCCTGGAATGTGTGTTCTTTGTTTGAATATGGTTAAGTAGGAAACATAAGTAAAGGGAAAATGGAACCAGTGAATCCATGAGAGTATAGTGTCAAGGAAGCTAAGGAAAGAGAATGTTTCAAGGAGAAAACTTCTCTTGGAAAAAAGTTGTCAACTGATTCAGTTGCTAGGAAGAATATGAGAACTGAAAACAGTTTCTGCATTTAAGATATTCAGATCCTTGGTGAATTTATTTATTCATGGAGTGATGGGAGCAGAAGCTAGGTTAGGGAAAGCTGAATAGTTACTGGGCGGTGTGTGGTAGGTTCAGTAATGCCTCCCACCAAAGATGTCCAGAGATGAGAGATTCCTACCAGGTGGAAATTTACTATCTTATTAAAGGGGAATATCTCACAATGTATATGTAAGTTGAATCATCACATTGTACAATTTAAATATCTTACAATTTTATGTGTCAATTACACTTCAAAAAGCTGAAAAAAAGAGGAATATCCATGGGGCAAGCAGGAATATGTATGTGTATAAATGCCTGAGTGTGTAAATGCATGTTTATATATATGGAAATATATACCTATATAAAAATCTACATATGTTTTAAGTAGAACAATTATTTCCTTAAATGTGTTTTAGTAAAAAAAAATTTTTCACCTCCACTTTAGAATAACAACCAAATAAGAATATAAGTAATTTGTTCAGTTACATAGTCATAAAAATGAAACTACAGCTACCAAACCCCTCTTCTACTTACTTCTCATAGCATGTCTCTCAATTAGTGGAAAATCCACCATATGCTTATATCCTTCATTTGAGCTTAATTCCTATTGTGTCAACTTTATACAAATAAATTTAATTTTAAATTTACAGACCATATGTTGAGTTAAACTTGAAATCTCCTAGGAGGTCTACAATAAGATAAATATTCAAATCAGTGAAGTAAATGTTCACATCATAACCCCTGCTTCTCCTCATTGCATATCCAACCATTTTTAACCCAGCTGCAGTGCATAAAACAGACATTATATCATCCTAGCCCTAGCCAATCATATTGCTCTAATTAATACAGAAAACCTAACGTGAATTGTACCACTGCTAGAAGCGTTACTCCACCAAAAGTTTCTCAAAGTACTTGATTAAGATTCTGTGGTACAGACCACAATTTAAAATGAAATGCTAAAATAAAGTCACATCCTGAAGAGGTTGAGCTTTCACCGTCATTTGAGTTATCATCATTCTTTGAGACAGCAAAGCAAAAGAAGGAATTAATTATCTTTCATGAATGAGCAGACTTCTCCCCTTTCAGAAACTATATTGGTGACCTCAGTTTGCCTACCTTTGGCATTAAAATGAGCTGAGTGCTTTCTTGTGGGAAGGAGTTGGGAAAATAATAAGGAAAAAGCAAGAGAGAGTTCGGGTAGAAAGGAGCAGGGATGGAAGTAAAGAAAAAAAACCCTTTTTAAGGTTTGTTCCAGGAAATCTTAAAATGATCTGATACCTATTTCTGATGAAAATAACGTATTTCCTTGAATATAGAAACCATGGCAGTTGTCAAGAGAACACACTTATATGTTATATTGTTTTTGAAAGAGTATAAAAAGTATCTGCATGAGGACTTCCACAGCAAGTCCAAGCTGCAGGTAAACTGACCTGCTACTTGAGTTGTGTAGCACTGGAAGTTCCTGGGAGATGTGGAGATTGTAGGAGCCTCTGACAAGCCTCAATACAGTAATCATAACACAGATGCCTGGGCTTAGGAATAAGGCTATTTCTTCTTCAGGAAACACTATTGCACATTTGAAAAGCAACTCCATGCTGGATCTTGGACCCCAACAGAGACCAAACTCTTGACCATGAGCCATTTCGTGATGATGGGATCCTAACAGCCTATCATGATCCAGGTATTATCTGATCTTACAAACTAGAGAACATATAAACAAAAACAAGGATAAGACCCCCACCTATTTTTTTTTTTTTTTTCTTGGCTAAAAGGATAATCTATGTTTTTAATTACTTGTTTCCCTTCACAATGGCTGTTTCCCCCATTTCTGTCATATAAAAATGTATCCTGATGGTGGCTAGTGTTTTATTTTAAATTTTCTGTAGGACTGTGGTTACATTGACACCATGCAGTGACAATATGGTAACTGATAGACAAAGAAAAGTGTATTCTGAAGGGCACAAGGGGAGAACTGTGCTAGATATTCTTATTTTCCATCCCAGATCCACTCCTATCTGCTGTCCACTACTTTCTTTGCTCCTAGATGTTGGCCTCTATCAGATTCAAATGAATCCCCTTGTCTTCTAACTGAATGGGTTCAGAACTCAGCTGTAACTACACTCTCTGGGTTCAGAGCTGTGTTGGTCACAGCTTTGCTTCCGGAGTGTTCCAGCAATCCGTGTCATTTCCCTTAACTCTGATGACACATGTGTGAAAGCCCCTTCCCTAAACTTTCTTTAATTACCTTTTGAGAGTACCATCTGTTTTCTGATGGTCTCTAACAGAAACAGCTGTTTTGATGAAGCTGTAACAAAATGGCTGGTTAAAAAAATTGTAAAGAAACTGTTCTTATGAATTATATCTGATATAAACTGCACATTCTTAAACTTCATGGTATCTCCAAGCCTTGTCCTATTCCTTATACTCTGCTTTCTCTCAAACCCTTGACCAGCAACTATCCACACTATATGCAATCAGAGATTCCCATCACATCCTTGGTCTCAGTGGTGCTGAGAGTCAGGGATGTGAGAAACTTGTACTTAAGGGAGTCTCGGGAATGGTGTAATGATGTTTATTAGATGCATGACAAGGCAACTTGAAAAAAAGAAAGTAGGCCTCTCATCTTCTGATATGACCCACACTCTGTCTGTGGAGTGTATTTCTCTCTAAATAAATTCACTACTTACCTAAAAAAAAAAAAAAGAAAGAAAAGCAAAGAAAAGAAGGTAAGAACATTTTTTTTTACTTCTAAACAGAATTATTCCAAAGCCAGTTGTGCCTGTGCCAAAACAGCAAATTTCAAATGATTGTACATAGAAGTATTTCAGTATATTAATATTCAGGAGCATGAACTGATAGGCTAATTGCTATAATGTATACTATACAATCAACAAAAGGAATTTTCCAGCCTTTAATTACACAAGATAAGTTTCTCAAGAAGAGTAGAATTATGAGAAGGTCTAGTTTAATGAGCATACGTTTCCTTCACAGATTCTCTGCTGGGGCACAAATCCACCATAGTATTGTAAGTGCCTTTATTTACTTTTCAATGTTTATTTGATCCTGACCACTTGAAAATTCATAAGCATTCAATCAAGTATATGCAAGGAAAAAAGAAGTTTAGAATAAGTGAGTAAACACTGAGCATGTGAACTTTTATAAAGCTGAAGATATATGTTGAATTTAGATCAACTCTATTTTTGTAATAAAAGTTTATAACTATTTGCTAGCATCTTTAAAAGCAAATGCAAGCAAACACCAATTTTTTGTATTTATTATTCAATTTCCCCACCTGTACCTTTCACGTGAATTTATCACTTTTGTTTCTGAGGAGTGTGAGCTACAGAAACATGGCATAATTTTGTACTTTTAAAACTGACCACTGACTGCTTGGATGAATTTTAGGGCTTCATGATATAGGGGAACTTTTGCACCAGAGCTCCAAGTCCCAACCTGACTCTTCTTGCTTCAAGTACTTTCTCTTTTACTAAACAATTCCAGTTTTGAGGCATAGAGCAATAACATCATAATAAGCATAACTACTTTCTTGGAATCTTTGAGTATCCAGTATTTGAGGCAATTTTTTTTCCATACATGTCATTAAAATCAATTCATGTTTCTGTGTATAGCTGAAATTTGACCTTGAATTTCACTCTAAATAAGATTGAAATGAAGAGTTGATCTCCTTCCACCATTTTAAACTTAATCTTTTTAATGCTGTCTTTGATCTCCTTTTGATCTTATTTTTTTAGAGTTCTGCATTTGTAAACCATTTTCCTCAGTGTTTGATTTGACATTTTTATAAACCTAAAAAATAAATAAATAAATGCTACAATAGAGAAAAAATTGCCAGTAACTTAACTTGTTCTCCTCAATGTTGTCATGTTGTTCCTCCATCAATCCGAACTCACCCTCTTGTGATCTCTCTGTCTCTCTCTCTTTCTCTCTCTCTTTGACTTGCTTATTCATATCTCCTCTGTCACTTCAGTAAATTTTCACATGTATAAGGATCGAGTAAAAATGTTATAGTGATTGAATCTGTTGGAAAAAATAAGAAATATATTTCAGATATCTAGATTACACTCCCTCCCCCCCCAACAGTGTTCTATTTGAGTAAAATTTAGAGTGAATTACTAAATATTCCCCAAACATGCATAAAATAGGTTGAATAAGAACTATTCCAAACTGATTCTTTTCCTTTTTTCACAATGATTTGAATTTGAAGACTAGTTCTATAGAATTAATTGGTAACTTTTCTTAGGATTCATGCCCACATTTTGAGAAATTTTTACCTGTGATTAATGTTTTTGTAAATGTTGACTAATCTGATAGATGTTCTTTAATACAATTACATGTTTATACACACAATTATATCCATAGCTATGTTAATTATAACAAAAATTCATGCATAATAATGTATGAATTTAATACAGATAATTAATTGAATTACTAATTAAGCACATCACTTTATCTCTTGGAATTTCACAAATAAAATTTATTTTTATGATTGAATTTTTATTCACATATAAGTTAACAAGCAGTGTGGCTTTTAACAACTGATAATTCTCTTAACTCATAAGAACCTTGTTTTCCTTATTTATCAAAAGGAAATAAGGATTCTTACCCCATGGATTTCTTGTTGAATTTAAATACAGGATTTATGTAGTCAATTTTTGCAAAATGCCTTGTACAAGTTAACCACACTTTAAGCAGTGGTGGTAGACCTGGTGGAAGCTGCAGGGAGCAGCATTTGTTGTACTTTCTTCCTTTTGTCTTTCCAGCAGTTCCCGAAGGTCATTTAGAACTGAAGAGATGGGCATTTCCCATTGCTGCCCTAACAAATTACCACAAACTTACTGGCTTAAGACCACTCAACTCTATTATTTTAGAGCTCTGGATATTAGAAGTCCAAACTGGGTCTTACTGGACTAAAATCAAGGTGTTGTCAGGACGGTGGTCCTTTTGGATGTTTTAAGGGAGAATCTGTTTCCTTGCCTTTTCCAGCTACTAGAGGCTGCCTATATTCCTTGGCTCATGGTCCCTTTTCTGTCATCAAACTCAACAGACCTGTGTCTCTCTGTGCCTTTCTCACACACTCATATGTTCCTCTGACTCACTTTTCTGCTTCCCTCTTCCACTTTTAATGACCCTGTGACTACATGGAGTCCACTTAATTCAAAATAATTTTCTGATCTCCAGATCTTTAACTCACTCACATCTGCAATCGCTTAGCCATGTAGAACAGTACCAGTATGTTTGAAGTCAAGTATGTAGTTCTAAAACAACCAATTTTCCTCTCACACAGCCCTAGTACTAGTTATAATGTTAAACTTAGTAGTGCAAACATTCTTTTGATTTTCTTTCTAGTATACACATGCATATCCAAAAAGCTTTACTTTATGTTTTTTCTTACTTATTAAATTTCTAGGTAACTTTGTTTTTGAATAGCATGATTTTCAAGATTACTCATATTGGTGAATAGAGTTCTATTTCCTTCATTTCATGTTTGCATTATATTCTTTGAATGAACACATTGCAATTTATCTCTTCTAATATTGAAGATCGTTTAGGATTTTCTTATTCCCTTGCTATTAACAGTACAATTTAAAGCATGCTTATACAGATTTGCTGGTGTTCATGAGTGACTTTCTCTAGAGAAGATGCCTGGTATCAGAATTTGTCTAATGCTAGGGTGAGAGTCCCATTGCTTAACATTCTTGCCAAAATTTGGTGTTGTCAGACATTTTAACTTCTGAAAATGTATTGTATATTAATTTAAATCTCACTGGGGTTTTAATTTGCATTTCAGTTTTATGTAATGACAGTGCATACCTTTTTGCATGTTGAGACAATTTGGATTTTTTTTTCTGTGAAATGTCAGTCTCTTACTTTGCCTGTTATGCCTATTTTGCTTATTTATTCTAAGATTTTATTAATAAACTCTGGATACTAAACTTTTTTTGGTTACATGTATTGTAAAAAGGTGTTACTAGTTTGAAATGTGTCTTTTTATATTCTTCCCTTACACAAGGTCATGAAGTCATTCAAATGTATTTTCTTGTATGTTAAACTTTAGCTTTTAATATTTAAACTTTTGCTTATCACTCAAACCTTACAAAGACAGGATAGACACTACAAAATATCTCTCTAACCATACTGCCAGAGGAACCTTAGTGCTTGCCTATTTGTGTGTTCAGTTCGCCTCTGGGCATGGGTCTCTGGGGAAGATGGGTTTGCTCTATTGGGAGGAATGGAGCTCTGCCTTGGACTAAATGATGCTTGCAGTGTGACTCTTTTCTACTTCTGTGATCATTTTTTTTATTTTAATTATTATTTATTTATTTTTGGCTGCATTGGGTCTTCATTGCTGCACTCAGGCTTTCTCTAGTTGCAGCGAGCGGGGGTTACTCTTTATTGCAGTGTGCGGGCTTCTCATTGTGGTGGCTTCTCTTGTTGTGGAGCATGGGCTCTAGGCGAGTGGGCTTCAGTAGTTGTGGCACGCAGGTTCAGTGTTGTGGCTCCTGAGTTCTAGACCGCAGGCTCAGTAGTTGTGGTAAATGGACTTAGTTGCTCCACGGCGTGTGGCATATTCCCAGACCTGGGCTCGAACCTGTGTCCCCTGCATTGGCAGGTGGATTCTTAACTACTGTGCCACCAGGGAAGTCCTCCTATGCTCTATTGAAGTGATGGGTACTCGGCTGGGTTGCAAATAAATCAGTTTTTGTTGTTAAAATTTTTTTTTGGTGGGACATGATAAAATGATGATCCCTGATTGGTAGCGAATCTAGATATTTTATGTTCTTTTTTATACGTTTGTGTGCAGGACATCTTGCAATAAGTGTGTTGAGTGGGCGAGGTGACCTGGATGAGTAATAGGTACTTCAGAGAATCTGTCAAAGAGCCATCAGCACACAAGTTAGAATGCCCTATGAATAATTGAGTTTACTAAGGCAAATCTGAAAGGAGGCTGAAAAGAGGCAATCAAGGAGGGGGTAAGAGAAGAACCGAAAGAGCTTAACGTTGAGAAAGCTCAGGGAATTTTGGTTTCAAGGAGGAGGTTATGGTTTACAATATAAAATACTCCCTGGAGAATAGATAAATGAGTACTAAGTATTTATTGGATATAGCAACAAAAATTTAGCAACAGTCTTGCTGAGAGCTTTGTTCAGTGGATGAGTAAAGGATGAAATTGGATATTGCCATGGTGTGAACAATAAATGGGAAAAAGATGAAACAGATAAAGGGAAAGGATTTTTATTTTTATTTTTTTATGAAGCTTGGCAATGCTAGGTAATGGAGAGGAAAATAAAACTGGAGAAGGCTTGACGTATAAGAACAAATGGGAGAGACATGAGGATTTTTCAAAAATTCAAGAAGAAAAAGAAAGTATAGGAAAGAATGGGATAAGCTTTAATAATTGGAGTGAAATTCCTGATATAGCATTCATGGGATCCAGAGAACAAGGGGAAGAGTTAGCCTTAGTCACAATGAGAAATTTACTATCATAATGAGAAAAGGAAGTTAGTTACAGTATAACATCACTTTTATAAATGGGGTGTCAGGAATTTGAAAAAGTTCTTAACTGAGTGTGTCTATATTTCTGAGAAGTAGGAGACAAGATTTTCTGCTGAGAATGAGTAGGAAGGTAATAGAGTAGGACAGGTAGGGAGATAAGAAATGGTTTGATTAGATATTATGGAAAATGGAGGAAAACCTTAGAACAGAGAATTGATGAGCAAGGTAAATGGCCCTATTGAGTTCAGAGAACCTTAACTTATAGAGGCAATTTTCTGAGGATTTTGCGATTTTCTCCAGTTGGATTCAACTGCCCAGGTAAAGGAACAAAGAAATCAGTCCGCTGGGTTGCTTCAGCTTTGGGTTTGCTAAGTAGGTTCAAAAATAGAAATTGAAAATGTTCACAAAGACGTGGTTGAAGAAACTGATCAAGGGCTATAGGCTTAAAAGGAAGAGAGTGAACCTGAGGCAGAAATATGACCTTATATACAATTGATTGTATGTCACAGGACTGAATACAAGTTAGCCTGATGAAATAAAAATATTAATTTTTTTTGCATGCACTCACCCATTCTGGTCTACTTCTAGGAAGCACAAGAAGATTAGGAAGTACTAAAGATACAGATATAACTTTTCTGTCAATCTGTTGGCTTTGCTTAAGCATGCTCTTTCTAACATCCTTTTAATGGTAGAGTATTTTGTCCATATTTAGAAAAAGTGTCATAAGATATTTTCTAAACTATTAGTGCCTTTTTCTTGGACCACTAATCAATGCTATATTGTCCTTAGGTCTTCCATCTGCACGTTTCTTGTGTGACATTTTTAATTTGGGGTTTTCAAGTTCATATAACCAAGGATAAATATTAGAGGATAATGCAATTTTAGGAAATCATTTACCCCTTTGATTCACAGACTCGTATAGCTGTAAATCAGATTAATGCCACTTTGGACATTTCTTTGTGAGATCGAATATATTTTAGCTATTTATTCTTGTTCAGTGTATATTCTCGCTTTTCTCTAAACCCCTTCCCTTGCCGAATTTTAGCTGTTTAAGGAAATGATTCAGAACTCACTGGAAGACACAGGTGAGTGTTGAAGACTTCACATAAGATCATTAAGTTGGTTTGCAGGGCGCTAGGACAGGACTTAGCTCATGGCACTGCTGAGAAACTTTGAATGCAGGAGCAAAAGATTTTACCAGCACTGGCCTTCAAGTTCATTAATGTTTCCTAGGACCATGCCCTTTCTGTTGCACATCAAACATCTTCAGGTTGTGATCCATCCTTCCTACTATTGTTATCTTATTGTGTATGAGCTGAAATGATTCTGATTTTATGTTCATGCTCTTGCACAGATTCCACTTCACTAGTATAAACAGAGAAGCCTAATGAAAACTATATCATTCTCTGAGGTTGAAAATTTCCTCCTGTTCTCATTTTGTATCTCCATCTTTCCAACAGATTATGAAATATTCAGTATTTTTATCCGAAGACACATTGCTCTTAACATATTTGGCACAGAAGGTTATCTTTAAAATCCCCTCTAAATCTCCCAAATTAATCTTCTGTGTATTGAGCGCTTGCCAGCTTGGATAGTTATAGGATTAGACATTTTTAAATGATTTTTGACTCTGAAGGTTGTTTGCATGCTGTTACCAAATCTGGCTTTGTTTCAGCTTCAGCATCTTCCGTTTCATAAAGGATTTGCTGTAAACCTACTAAATGTTTTCATCTAATTTTATAATTATCATACCTAGGAAGTACCTTTATTAGAGCTTGGCACTTTCCTGCATATAAAGCCACGGCCCCTGTAATTGACTTTAACCAAGAGAGTACTAATCCACAATATTTCTTTGGGGCTGGGCTTGCCAGCAGGGGAGGCTCTTTACTATACCTCTTTTTCTCTGATAAAACAAATAAAAGTTTATTTATTCTACATATCAAATTAGATGTCATAATAAGACAAAGTTAATTCAACACTCATATGTTGTAACTGGTTATAATAATATTAGTAAATGGGGAATTAAAACCGATCAGAGAGAAAATGTTAAGAAATAAACACTAAGCCTAATGACAGTAACACACTGCAAAATTTGCACATCATCCTTCAAAGACACTCAGGATGATGGATGCATGTGCCTCATTCATCTTGTTTTATTTCCTAAACTAAATAAAATGATGTATTCCACTTTTTGAGATAAATTTTATTTCAGGTAATTTGGGTATCTTTATTTCATCGTTTCTAACAAACAAGGTCTGGATCCTCTTGTAACATAAAAGAATTAGTCATCAGAAGGCAAGTGCTCTCAGAATCTATCTGTATAGCATTTTCTCAATAAACATTGAATAAATTTAAATGAACATATATATGTATTATGGTAAACCAAGAAAAACCATTTAGCTACTCAAAAAAGAACTAAAATTAAATTAAAACTAAGTAGAAATTGAGAATGCACATTAAAATTTTGTTATTTGAGTATTTTATTTCTTGTATACCTATAAGAGATATTTAATAATATTCCCAACTCTTTTACCAGAGCAGATGCTACATCAGAGAAAAGATGTCTCTTTCACATTTCCATTCAACTTAGAGGGCCTAATTTCCCTCAATTTCCCTTCAGCAAGTTTTCCATTACCCTTAGTTTTTAAGCTTGATTTTTAAACTATGGCTACTTAGCTCTCCTTCTTAAAAGAAGTACCTGCAATTGAAACTACTATGCATTGAGCAGTGAAATAAAAGTTTCAAATATAATAAAAAAAATAATGTCTTACCTTCAAGTAGGGTATCCCCAAATAGATGAGACAGATAAGAAAACTGGCAATTGCAACACAATATATGATTTGTGTAGTGGGGTAAATAATGTGATGCTATGAAAGCATAAGACACAGATTTTTAAGCCAAGGTTTTAGGGATCAGGAAAAGGTTAGTGAAGAGACGAAATCTTTGCTGAATTCTGCAGAAGGAGGCCAGGTGAGTGGGGGCAAATTCTGACAGATAAAACATGTAAAAAATCTAAAGGCAAAAAAGATTAGGAAAATGTTGTGTCCAACTGGGTAGTTAGCAGAGAGATGTGCCTCTTATTGAGATGGGAATCATTCCACTGCAGCATAAAAAAATGTGAACATCTATTAAAAATATTTCAGCTTGACAGCATTTAGAATGTGGGAATCATGGAGTCTCAAATCCCATGATGCTATACCTGAAGTAGAAAAAAGAATAGTGGAAAAGGTATACTTGTTTCCAACTTATCTGTTTAAATGAATAACATACATGTGTGTTACTACTCTCCAGCACACCAATATCCTCTCTCCTTTATGGGATAGGCATCCCCATCTTACATGCATTTTGCTCAGGCTATGTCTTTCCAATGTCTACCTAGAAAACCAGAATTACTTCTCTCAGAAAATGCATGTTCAATGTTCTTCTTAGACTTATGTCTACTTCTAACTCATCCATTAATGAACTTTTCACTCTCACAGACAAGAACTTGTTTTCTTTCTCTCTCTTTCTGTTTCTTTCCTGCCAAGTGGGAAAGGACATGAATTATAGATGTACTGCAGCTACATAGGCATTAAGCTAGGCACTGATAATATAGAGTAGAAAATGATGAAAAACCTTAGTCTTAGATGGTCACTTTCAGTCATGAAGTAAGAAGTGAGGCATATATCCAGATTACTGAAGAGGTTTAAAAATTTTTCCAGCTTGGAGCTCTAGGACTGGGAACATCTGTTAAGGAAATGGGGCTGGCATTTGAAAAATATTCTCCAAGCTATGTTAATTTATACTTTTTAAATTAAACCCCTTCCACACTTTGAGATCCACTGCTTCTGAGCTGCAGAGTTTTGTAGAACTATGTTCAAAGGGTCATAAACTTAGATGGTAAATAATAGGGAGAAACGACAATTCAGAGTAAACATTTAATGGTAATAATCTAACATTTATTTTTGGATCAAAGCAAAGTAGGATGTGGTTAGAGGTCTGTGAAGAAAGAGGTAACATAGATAGCTGTTTTAGGTGTGATGTAAAATGCAGTAAGAGAATGGGGATACTGAAATTTTGAAAAGTTATTTGACAAAGATGGACCTCACCCATGGAAAAAGCTGTCAATTCAAGAACTGTAAACTATCATAACAGGTATATGAAAACAAAGTGAAATGAATTTGAATTCCAGAAAAAAATTAATTTGAATGTCAGTTCTTTATTTATATGCTGTGTGACCATCGGCAAATCATATTACTACTCTGAGTCTGCTTTCAAATATTTTAAATATATTAGATATAAATGTACTTCACTTCAGAAATAAACCCATGCACCTATGATCAGTTAATCTATGACAAAGGAGGCAAGAATACACGATGGAGAAAAATCAGTCTCTTCAAAAAGTGGTGCTGGGAAAACTGGGCCGCTACATGTAAAAAAATGAAATTAGAACATTTTCTCACACCATATACAAAAATAAACTCTCAAAGTGGATTAAAGACATAAATGTAAGACTGGATACTATAAAACTCTTTGAGAAAAACATAGGCAGAACAGTCTTTTACATAAATCGCAGCAATATCTTTTTGGGTCCATCTCCTAGAGTAATGGAAATAAAAACAAAAATTAACACATGGGACCTAATTAAACTTAAAAGGTTTTGCACAGTAAAGGAAACCATAAATAAAATGAAAAGACAGTCTACAGAATGGGAGAAAATGTTTGCAAATGATATGACCAACAATGGATTAATTTCCAAAATATACAAAGAGCTCAATCTGGATATACACCTCATGTTAAAAGAAAACTAAAAAAACAAACAACCCAATCAAAAAATGGGCAGAAGATCTAAATAGACATTTCTCAAAAGAAGACATACAGATGGCCCAAAGGAACATGAAAAAATGCTCAACATAGTTAACTATTAGAGAAATGCAAATTAAAACTACAATGAGGTATCACCTTACTTGCCATCATCAAAAAGTCTACAAATAATAGACGCTGGAGAGGCTGTGGAGAAGAAGGAACCCTCCTACACTGTTGGTGGGAATATAAATTGGTGCAGCCCCTATGGAGAACAATATGGAGATTCCTTAAAGAACTAAAAATAGAGTTACCATGTGATCCTGCAATCCCACTCCTGGGCATATATCTGGATAAAATCATAATTCAAAAAATACATGCACTCTGTGTTCATTGCAGCCTTATTTACAATAGCCAAGACATGGAAGCAACCTAAATTCCATTGACAAATGAATGGATAAAGAAGTTGTGGTACATATATACAATGGAATATTACTCACCCATAAAAAGAACAAAATAATGCCATTTGCAGCAACATGGATGGACCTGGAGATTATCATACTAAGTGATGTAAATCAGACAGAGAAAGAAAAATATCATATGATATTGTTTATATGCAGAATCTAAAAAAAAAAAAAATGATAAAAATGAACTTATTTACAAAACAGAAACAGACTCACAGACTTAGAGAATGAAGTTATGGCTACCAAAGGGGAAGGTGGGGGAGAGGGTTAAATTAGGAGGATATGATTAACATACACATAGTACTATATATAAAATAGATAACCAACAAGCACAGGGAACTATACTCAATATTTTATAATAATCTATAAAGGAAAAGAATCTGAAAGAATATATATATATATATTATCTATATAATATATAAAATATAATTGAATCACTGTGCTGTACACCTGAAACTAATGACATTGTAAATCAACTATACTTCAATAAAAAATGTACCACATTTTATTTGATTAATACTAAAATCAGTTCATGGATGTTCAAGAAATGGGAGTTTTTATTATTATTTTATTTTCAGTATCATATAAAAATAGGACCATGCTAAGAACTATGGACATTACAAAAGATATAAAGGTTATGAATTGTTTTGCACAACTTAAGATCTCCTTGTGGAGACTCAATGCAGATAAAACTTCTAATCCTATTTAAAAAATATGTTCAAGTATGTGACACTATAAAGATGCCTGTAGTAGTACCTAGGTCTTACCTTGAACATTCGTTTTCTCTATAACCTACAGGAATCTGAAAAGGGGACATTTTCCCTTTTCCAAACAGGAGAAAATTGGAGTTTAGAGACATGAGGTATTTTGCATTTGGTCACATAACTATGAACTTGGGACTCTAGGATTTGAACTAGAGACCATCTGCTTTCACAGCCTACCCCTTTATACTATAACATATGCCCCAAATAATTGTTTGTGGTTGTTTGGGTTTTTTTTTTAACATCTTTATTGGAGTATAATTGCTTTACAATGGTGTGTTAATTTCTGCTTTATAGCAAAGTGAATCAGCTATACATATACATATATCCCCATATCTCCTCCCTCTTGCGTCTCCCTCCCACCCTCCCTATCCCACCCCTCTAGGTGGTCACAAAACTCCGAGATGAGCTCCCTGTGCTATGTGGCTGCTTCTCACTAGCTATCTCTTTTACATTTGGTATTGTATATATATCAATGCTACAATCTCACTTTGTCCCAGCTTACCCTTCCCCCTCCCCATGTCCTCAAGTCCATTCTTTACATCTGCGTCATTATTCCTATCCTGTCCCTAGGTTCTTCAAAACATTTTTTTCTTAGATTCCATATATATGTGTTAGCATACAGTATTTGTATTTCTCTTTCTGACTTACTTCACTCTGTATGACAGACTCTAGGTCCATCCACCTCACTACAAATAACTCAATTTCGTTTCTTTTTATGGCTGAGTAATATTCCATTGTATATATGTGCCACATCTTCTTTATCCATTCATCTGTCAATGGACCCTTAGGTTGCTTCCATGTCCTGGCTATTGTAAATAGAGCTGCAATGAATATTGTGGTACATGACTCTTTTTGAATTATGGTTTTCTCAGGTTATTTGCCCAGTAGTGGGATTGCTGGGTCATATGGTAGTTCTATTTTTAGTTTTTTAAGGAACCTCCATACTGTTCTCCATAGTGGCTGTATCAATTTACATTCCCACCAACAGTGCAAGAGCGTTCCCTTTTCCCCACACCCTCTCCAGCATTTATTGTTTGTAGATATTTTGATGATAGCCATTCTGACTGGTGTGAGGTGATACCTCATTGTAGATTTGATTTACATTTCTCTAATGATTAGTGATGTTGAGCATCCTTCCATGTGTTTCTTGGCAATCTGTATACTGTCTTTGAAGAAATGTCTATTTAGGTCTTCTGTACGCTTTTGGATTGGGTTATTTGGTTTTTTTGAAATTGAGCTGCATGAGCTGCTTGTAAATTTTGGAGATTAATCCATTGTCACTTGTTTCATTTGCAAATAGTTTCTCTCCTTCTGAGGGTTGTCTTTTTGTCTTGTTTATGGTTTCCTTTGCTGTACAAAGATTTTAAGTTTCATTAGGTCCCACTTGTTTATTTTTGTTTTTATTTCCATTTCTCTAGGAGGTGGGTCAAAAAGGATCTTGCTGTGATTTATGTCACAGAGTGTTCTGCCTATGTTTTCCTCTAAGAGTTTTATAGTGTCTGGCCTTATATTTAGGTCTTTAATCCATTTTGAGTTTATTTTTTGTGTATGGTGTTAGCGAGGGTTCTAATTTCATTCTTTTACATGTAGCTGTCCAGTTTTCCCAGCACCACTTATTAAAGAGTCTGTGTTTTCTCTATTGTATATTCTTGCCTCATTTAACAAAAATAAGGTGACCATATATGCGTGGGTTTATCTCTGGGCTTTCTATCCAATTCCATTGATCTATATTTCTGTTTTTGTGCCAGTACCATGCTGTCTTGATTACTGTAGGTTTGTAATATAATCTGAAGTCAAAGAGCCTGATTCCTCCAGCTCCTTTTTCTTTCTCAGGTTTGCTTTGGCTATTCTGGGTCTTTTTTGTTTCCATACAAATTGTGAAATTTTTTGTTCTAGTCTGTGAAAAACGCCATTGGTAGTTTGATAGGGATTGCATTGAATCTGTAGATTGCTTTGGGTAGTGTGATCATTTTCATAATGTTGATTCTTCCAATTCAAGAACATGGTATATCTTCCTCTTTAATTTCTTTCATCAATTTCTTATAGTTTTCTGCATACAGGTCTTTGGTCGCCTTAGGTAGGTTTATTCCTAGGTATTTTATTCTTTTTGTTGCAATGGTAAATGGAGTATTTCCTTAATTTCTCTTTCAGATATTTCATAACTGTTGTATAGGAATGCAAGAGATTTCTGTGCATTAATTTTGTATCCTGCTACTTTACCAAATTCGTTGATTAGCTCTAGTAGTTTTCTGGTAACATCTTTAGGATTCTCTATGTATAGTATCATGTCATCTGTAAACAGCGACAGCTTTAGTTCTTCTTTTTGGATTTGTATTCCTTTTATTTCTTTTTCTTCTCTGATTGCTGTAGTTAAAACTTCCAAAACTATGTTAAAAAATAGTGGTAGAGTGGGCAACCTTGTCTTGTTCCTGATCTTAGTGGAAAAGATTTCAGTTTTTCACCATTGCAAATGATGTTGGCTGTGGCTTTGTCATATATCATCTTTATTATGTTGAGGTAAGTTCCCTCTATGACTTCTTTCTGGAGGGTTTCTATCATAAATGGGTGTTGAATTTTGTTGAAAGCTTTTTCTGCATCTATTGAGATGTTCATATGGTTTTTATCCTTCAATATGTAATATGGTGTATCCCATTGATTGATTTGTGTATATTGAAGAATCCTTGCATTCCTGGGATAAACCCCACTTGATCATGGTGTATTATCTTTTTAATGTGCTGTTGGATTCTGTTTGCTAGTGTTTTGTTGAGGATTTTTGCACTTATATTCATCAGTGATATTGGCCTGTAGTTTTCTTTCTTTGTGACATCTTTGTCTGGTTTTGGTATCAGGGTGATGGTGGTCTCGTAAAATGAGTTTGGGAGTGTTCCTCATTTTGCTATATTTTAGAAGAGTTTGAGAAGGATAGGTATTATCTCTTCTCTAAATGTTTGATAGAATTCACCTGTGAAGCCATCTTGCTTTTGTTTGTTGGAAAAGTTTTAATCATATTCTCAATTTCAGTGCTTGTGACTGGTCTCTTTATATTTTCTGTTTCTTCCTGGTTTGGTCTCAGGAGGCTGTGCTTTTCTAAGAATTTGTCCATTTCTCCAGGTTGTCCATTTTATTGGCATAGAGTTGCTTGTAGTAATCTTTCATGATCCTTTGTTTTTCTGCATTGTCAGTTGTAACTTCTCCTTTTTCATTTCTAATTCTATTGATTTCAGTCTTCTCCCTTTTTTTCTTGATGAGTCTGGCTGATGGTTTCTCAATTTTGTCTATCTTCTCAAAGAACCAGCTTTTAGTTTTATTGATCTTTGCTACTGTTTCCATCATTTCTTTTTCATTTATTTCTTACCTGATCTTTATGATTTCTTTCCTTCTGCTAATTTTGGAGTTTTTTTGTTATTCTTTTTCTACTTGCTTGAGGTGTAATTTTAGGTTGTTTATTTGAGATGTTTCTTCCTTTTTGAGGTAGAATTGTTTTGTTATAAACTTCCCTCTTACAACTGCTTTTGCTGCATCCCATAGGTTTTGGGTCGTCATGTTTTCATTGTCATTTTTTTCTAGGTATTTTTTAATTTACTCTTTGATTTCTTCAGTGATCTCTTGGTTATTAAGTAGTGTATTGTTTAGCCTCAATGTGTTTGTATTTTTTACAGATTTTTTCCTGTAATTGTTATCTAGTCTCATAGCATTGTGATTGGAAAAGATACTTGATATGATTTCAATTTTCTTAAATTCACCAGTGCTTGATTTGTGACCCAAGATATGATCTATCCTGGAGAATATTGCATGAGCACTGTAGAAGAAAGTGTATTCTGTTGTTTTTGGGTGGAATGTCTGATAAATATCAATTAAGTCCATCTTGTTTAATGTATCATTTAAAGCTTGTGCTTCCTTATTTATTTTCATTTTGGACGATCTGTCCATTTGTGAAAGTGGGGTGTTAAAGTCCCTACTATGATTGTGTTACCATCGATTTCCCCTTTTATGGCTGTTAGCATTTGCCTTATGTATTGAGGTGCTCCTATGTTGGGCACATATATATTTACAATTGTTATATCTTCTTCTGTGGTTGATCCCTTGATCATTACGTAGTGTCCTTCTTTGTCTCTTGTAATAGTCTTTATTTTAAAGTCTATTTTGTTTGATATGGGAATTGCTACTCCAGCTTCCTTTTGATTTCCATTTGCATGGAATATCTTTTTCCATCCCCTCATTTTCAGTCTGTAGGTGTATCTAGGTCTGAAGTCCGTCTCTTGTAGATAGCATTTATATGGGTCTTGTTTTTGTATCCATTCAGAGGGAGTATGTCTTTTGGTTGGAGCATTTAATCCATTTACATTTAAGGTAATTATCAATATGTATGTTCCTTTTACCATTTTCTTAATTGTTTTGGGTTTTTTATTGTAGGTCTTTTCCCTCTCTCGTGTTTCCTGCATAGAGACGTTCCTTTACATGTGTTGTAAAGCTGGTTTGGTGGTGCTGTATTCTCTTAGCCTTTGCTTGTCTCCAAAGGTTTTAATTTCTCCATAAAATCTGAATGAGATCCTTGCTGGGTGGAGTAATCTTGGGTGTAGGTTTTTCCCTTTCATCACTTTAAATATGTCCTGCCACTCCTTTCTGGCTTGCAGAGTTTTTGCTGAAAAATCAGCTGTTAACCTTATGGGGATTCCCTTGTATGTTATTTTTTGTTTTTCTCTTGCTGCTTTTAATATTTTTTCTTTGTATTTAATTTTTGATAGTTTGATTAATATGTATCTTGGCATGTTTCTCCTTGGATTTATCCTGTATGGGACTCTCTGTGCTTCCTGGACTTGACTGACTATTTCCTTTCCCATATAAGGAAGTTTTTAACTCTAATCTCTTCAAATATATTGTCTGTCCCTTTCTTTTTCTCTTCTTCTTCTGGGACCCCTATAATTCAAATTTTGGCTCATTTAATGTTGTCCTAGAGGTCTCTGAGACTGTCGTCAATTTTTTTCATTCTTTTTCCTTTATTCTGCTCTGCAATAGTTATTTGCACTGTTTTATCTTCCAGGTCACTTATCAGTTCTTCTGCCTCAGTTATTCTGCTATTTATCCTGTCTAGGGAATTTTTAATTTCAATTATTTTGTTGTTCATCATTGTTTGTTTGCTCTTTAGTTTTTCTAGGTCCTTGTTAAACATTTGTATTTTCTCCATCCTATTTCCAGGATTTTGGATCATCTTTACTATTATTACTCTGAATTCTTTTTCAGGTAGTTGCCTATTTCCAATTCATTTGTTTTGTCTGGGGAGTTTTTACCTTGTTCCTTCATATACTGTGTGTTTCTCTGTCTTCTCATTTTGCTTAACTTACTGTTTGGAGTCTCCTTTTTGCAGGCTGCAGGTTCCTAGTTCCCATTGTTTTTTGTGCCCCCAGTGGCTAAGGTTGGTTCAGTGGGTTGTGTAGGCTTCCTGGTGGAGGGAACTAGTGCCTGTGTTCTGGTGGATGAGGCTGGATCTTGTCTTTCTGGTGGGCAGGACTGTGTCTGGTGGTGTGTTTTGGGATGTCTGTGACCTTATGATTTTAGGCAGCTTTTCTGCTAATGGGTTGAGATGTGTTCCTGTCTTGCTAATTGTTTGGCATTGGACGTCCAGCCCTGTAGCTGCTGGTTGTTGAGTGGAGCGGGGTCTTAGTGTTGAGATGGGGATCTCTGGGAGAGCTTTTGCCGTTTGATATTACATGGAGCTTGGAGGTCTCTGGTGGACCAATGTCTTGAACTTGGCTCCCTCATCTCCAAGGCACAGGCCTGACACCTGTCCAGAGTATCAATACCCTGTCAGCCACACAGCTCAGAAGAAAAGGGAGAAAAAAAAAAGAAAAAAATAATAATAAAATAAAGTTATTAAAATAAAAAATTATTAAGAATTTAAAAAGCAATAAAAAAAAGAAAGAAGAGAGCAACCAAGCCCAAAAAAAAAAAAAAAAAAAACCCACCAATGATAACAAGCAGAAAAAACTATCCAAAAAAAAAAAAAACAAAAAAACAGGAACAGACACACAGAACCCTAGGATAAATGGTAAAAGCAAAGCTATACGGACAAAATCACACAAAAAAGTATACACATACACACTCATGATAAGAGAAAAAGGAAAAATATATATACATCCTTGCTCCCAAAGTCCACTGCTTCAATTTTGGGATGATTGGTTGTCTATTCAGGTATTCCACAGATGCATGGTACATCAAGTTGATTTTGGAGATTTAATCCGCTGCTCCTGAGGCTGCTGGGGGAAATTTCCCTTTCTCTTCTTTGTTCGCACAGCTCCTGGGGTTCAGCTTTGGATTGCCCCCGCCTCTGTGTGTAGGTTGCCTGAGGGCATCTGTTCCTGCTCAGACAGGACGGGGTTAAAGTAGCAGTTGATTAGGGAGCTCTGGTTCACTCAAGCTGGGGGGAAGGAGGGGAACAGAATTCGGGGCAAGCCTGTTCTGTGGCGGCAGAGGCCGGCTTGACGTTGCACCAGCCTGAGGCACACCGTGTGTTCTCCTGGGGAAGTTGTCCTTGGATCACTGGACCCTGGCAGTGGAGGGCTGCACAGGCTTCCACAAGGGGAGGTGTGGATAGTGACCTGTGCTTGCGCACAGGCTTCTTGGTGGCAGCAGCAGCAGTGTTAGCATCTCATGCCCGTCTCTGGAGTCTGTGTTGATAGCCACAACTCACGCCCATCTCTGGAGCTGATTTCGGCGGTGCTCTGAATCCCCTCTCCTCGCACACCTCAAAACAATGGTCTCTTGCCTCTTAGGCAGCTCCAAGCTTTTTCCCGGACTCCCTTCCAGCTAGTTGTGGCGCACTAAGCCCTTCAGACTGTGTTCACGCAGCCAATGCCCGTCCTCTCCCTGGGATCTGACCTCCGAAGCCGGAGCCTCAGCTCCCAGCCCCCACCCGACCCAGCAGGTGAGCAGACAAGCCTCTCAGGTTGGTGAGTGCTGGTCAGCACCTATCCTCTGTGTGGGAATCTCTCTGCTTTGCCTTCTGCACCCCTGTTGCTGTGCTCTCCTCTGTGGCTCCGAAGCTTCCCCCCACCATCCCCCGTCTCATCCAGTGAAGGAGCTTCCCAGTGTGTGGAAACCTTTCCTCCTTCACAGCTCCCACCCAGTGGTTCAGGTCCTGTTCCCATTCTTTTGCCTCTTTTTTTCTTTTTTCTTTTGCCTTACCCAGGTACGTGGAGATTTTCTTTCCTTTTGGGAGGTCTGAGGTCTTCTGACAGCATTCAGTAGGTGTTCTGTAGGAGCTGTTCCACATGTAGATGTATTTCTGATGTATTTGTGGGGAGGAAGGTGATCTCCATGTCTTACTCTTCTGCCATCTTGAAGGCCTCTCCCTGTAGTTAAGTATTAATCTTTTCTGTCTAATATATTTGCACCTAAGTTTAAGCCCTTATTTCCTCTCACATTCAGTTTTACAAAACACTTTCTAATTAGTCTCCACAACCTTAGTTTTCTCTCCATTTCCTCAATTTCTATTTATTGAGTAGCTAGGACACATCTGGCATGGATCTAGGTATTGTGGGTACAGAAGTTTCTCTGTCCCTGCTCTACTGCAGTTGTCCACAGGTATGGGAGACACACAACAAAGAAATAAACAGGCGTATATCCTATGGTAGGATAAGAGTGATAAATATGAGTTGAGCAGGGCAAAAGCACTGAAAGTTAGACGAAAGTTACAATGGAATGGTTATTTATAATACAGTTAAAGTGAATTAGAACAGACACTTGAAGGAGACAGGGGAGTGAGTTGGGTGTAAAACTGGGAAACAATATTCCCTGGAACAGGAATAGGAAAGCAGAGGGAAAGGATGCTCTGTGTGGTAAAAGAGCAGTGTGTGTGGAACAGAATTAGGGAGAGAGAGACAGAGAGAGAGCAGAGAGAGAGAAGAGGGGATAATAATAAAGAGATAGTAGAGACTACACCAAGGCTCTCAAAGGTCAACATAAGGATTTTAGCTTTTCCTCTAAGTGAGTTGAGAAGCCACTGCAAAGTATTAATAATTAGAGAAGTGGGGCTTCCCTGGTGGTGCAGTGGTTGAGAATCTGCCTGCCAATGCAGGGGACACGGGTTCAAGCCCTGGTCTGGGAAGATTCCACATGCCTCGGAACAACTGGGCCCGTGAGCCACATTACTGAGCCTGCGCGCCTGGAGCCTGTGCTCTGCAACAAGAGAGGCCGCGATAGTGAGAGGCCCGCACACCGCGATGAAGAGTGGCCTCTGCTTGCCACAACTAGAGAAAGCCCTCTCACAGAAACGAAGACCCAACACAGCCATAAATAAATAAATAAATAAATAAATTTAATAATTAGAGAAGTGACATCAGGCCCCTATTTTAGAAAAATCACTCTGTCTACTGTGTTTTCATCTAGAACACTGCTGGTTATCTTTTCAAGATACAACATCAATCAGACTACTTACTTAGTCATAAACCCACAGCACCTCATCCTCACGCCTCATTGGTTTCGGCTACTATTTAGCAGCAGCAGTGGGACAGGGGTTGCAGTGGTAGTAATAGTAATAGTCTCTACTCTATGACCACCTGCTCTAGATATCTCTAGATCTATGGAGTATTTGATTTTTAATTTAATTCTGCCAGAGAACCCTTTACTTATTTCTAATGCAATATCCATTTATATCTCAATGGACATTAATGTTCTATACAATTTTGGAAATTCTTTTCTGTAGAATTAAAAATGAAACTCTTTGACATTCAAGGCCTTGATATTGCTGCCACATTTGGTTTTTCTCTTTGTGGATGGTTTTTTCTTTACCCACTTCCCATAAGTAAGTTTTACCAATTCTTCAAGCTTTGCTCCAGTCTTACTCTCCCTAGGAAGTCTTACTTGATTTTTTTCATGAAAGTAACCTTCTCTTATGATTTTCCATGATGTTGCTTCATACTTTTTAATGTTACTTAGCACTGACTATATTCTATCCTATACATGGTTAATTATTCTTTATCCTTAATATGCAAGGATCCATGAGGGCAGGATAATCTACCTATGAGTCTAATATAATGACATAAACCTACTAGGAAATAAATGCCTAAGCCAACAGTCAGTTTATTCTTATAAGGGTTATAGCTATTCTGATTATATGTATCATTTATTGCCATGATTCAGTTGTAATCTCTTTTAAATAAAAACTTATGTTTGTCCCTTTAATATGTCTCCCATGTGTCCCACGTGGACATCTGTAAATTTCCCTTCAAGTCTTCAAAAGTTTATCGACTGAATGGTCAATTAATCCTCCAGGATGGAGAAATTTGCCAGTGGGTCAAAAGATTTAAATTATCCCT
This sequence comes from Balaenoptera physalus, assembly GCF_965194825.1. Lineage (NCBI taxonomy): Eukaryota > Metazoa > Chordata > Mammalia > Artiodactyla > Balaenopteridae > Balaenoptera > Balaenoptera physalus. The sequence continues at coordinate 54,047,244 of NC_138899.1, read as the reverse complement.
AGGGCTCCATTCTGAAAGAGAGATTTCTTAGCTTCAAAATGTTTGTGAAACGCCCCATGCACTGAGGAGAGATAGTGAGGCCAGACTCTCTAAAAATCTGAGATGCCACAATTGGGGTCAAAAAGCTTAATCTCTCCTATCATGGTTTTTATTGCTCTGGCGTGTTTTGATACACTCCAGAGGGAACTGTCATTTTATCTTGCTTATTCCACAGGTCGGAAAACAGGCTGGTAGAGAGTACATTGAAGCAAGAGGAAGAGGTGAAATAAAACCTCCATTTTACTCAGTCTCAGAATGTTACATGAAGGTGTAGTATCTTGATTATTCAATTGTAGAGATGTAGGTAAATTGCAGGAAAAATCAGTTAATTATAACATACAAATTTATTTTTAACTTTGATATTTTTATAATGTTACTTCACTTATACAAATTAATACTGTACATCAAATAAGTTAGATATAAATCTAAACATAAAGTAATGTTTTCATAAATCTTTGTATCGAGTAATTAAGAAAAGAAGTATAATCCAATAAAGAAGCTTTTTCCAAATTGCAAATAAACACAGGCGAATGATATGGAAAAATATCAGTTCATGGTTTATGCAGACCAAAGCCAGATCATTTCATGTTCAAATATTATCTTACTATTTAAATTGTACATTATTATAATCTTACTATTTGCCCATCTATTGCTATACATCTCTATCTTAAGATTTGTTTGAGATTCAGAAAAATGGATGATAAATAATTCATGGTTGGGCTTCCTACATCCTGGAGGGAGTCAAAAGGTAAGAGAGGAGACAGACCTAAATTTAGGAAAGAATGAAAGATTCAAGATTTCAGTCTAAAGCACAGATATAAGAGCCCAGATTAGATAGGAAAATGTATTCAAAGCTACATAGAGCAGGTGAGATTGACAAACAGTTTGGTCCAAGTAGTAAAATTATAATAATATGTCCTAGTAATGTTGGTCTGTCAAAATATTATGAATAACATTATTTTTCTTCTCCTTAGCATCATCGAGTTTACAATTCCAATAAGGGAAAAATAAGAATTTGGCAAAAATTTGAGCAGCATAACTTAGGTTTTTTTAAATCTAATGCAGATGCCTTAATGGTCTTTGAAGCAAGAAGGAAGGTTAGAAGGTTTTTAATTTGATGGAAGTAACATTAGCAATGAGTAAATTTATTAGAGTTACACAAGAGAAGAGATTGGCTGGAACTTAGTTCAGAAAGTAATTGCAGTATAAAAAAAAATTTTTAAGGAATGAAGAAAATCTTTAAACATTTGGGTTTATTTATCTGATCTATGATGAGGCTTCATCTAGAACTTGTTCCTCTTGAGCTGATAAAGTCTTTTTCATTTAGTTTGCAAGTATCTTGTTATCTATAATTCATTAAACTACTGCTTTGTAAATACAGTTGGCCTTCCATATCCTCAGGTTCCACATCCATGGATTTAATCCACCTTGGATCTAAAATATTTTTTTAAAAATTCTAGAAATTTCCAAAAAGCAAAACTTGAATTTGTTGCATGCTGGCACATTTACATAGTATTTACATTGTATTAGGCATTATAAGTAATCTAAAGATAATTTAAATATATGGGAGGTTACGAATAGCTTATATGAGATTACTCCATTTTATATGAGACTTGAACATACATGGATTTTGATTTCTATGGGGGGTCCTGAGTCAATCTTCCATGGATGCCAAAGGATGCCTCTTAAATAACTTTTCTTGAAAGCACTAGACAACAGAAATAATTCTTCTTTACAATAAAATTTATTGACTGCTGTTTTTTCTTTTAATTTTTGTTCATACTATCTCTCTGTTCTGAAAAAACTAAAATACTAACTAACTAACTAAATAAAGTACCAGCCTTTCTCAGGGTAAAGTGGGAAGAATAAAAAACAACTGAAGGTCCTGCATTTTCTTGTCATTTTTATGAAACAAAAATTTGTCACATTTATCCTTACAATTTTAGAAGATGAAATGTTACTTTGGTATGTCCAAAGAAACTTTTTATAAAATAACTTTCTTTTTAATATTATTGTTTAGAGATTTGCATCGAGTTCTAGAATGACATCATGATATTCACCTTGCAGACCTCCCTTTAAAGCCTATAGTAATCCTAACTTAAAAGGAGACTGAAATTAGAGAAAGATAATATTTAAATTTTTTTCTAACTTTGTAATTATTCAAAAGTACTTATTCTCTTATTTTTAATTTTGAAACAAAGTATTTTAAAAATATTAAAAAAGATGTAACTTTTGATGAAAATTACTTTTTGTCAGTATTATAAACATGTTATCTATACTAAGAAGCTTTTTATAAGGTAAGATGAGCCTCTTTTTATCTGCAATAGTAACAGTTATCTGGCCTTGAATTAAGTTCATGGCAACTACAAAGCATTATAGTCTAGATGAGCATATATCCCTAGTGTTGGACCTAAGTCCTCACCTTTGCTGGAGAAGCTTAGATAAGAAGTGTTTCTCTGGAAGAGTGTGGAGTGGGAGGATTAAAGTGTTCATACATTCTTCTAGCATATGCAAAGGCTTTTTCATCCTCTGTTTATGAAACAGTGTATAGAGAACTGAAATTTAATGAAACATAAAGGAGGTAAGTCAATTATGAGACTTTGAGCCTATGAAAGGTCAAATAGATGTAGTGGATCAGGTCAAACAAGCAAATAGCACATCCACAGTCAACGATTGAGCTTCCTGATGTACAAAGCACTGTCCAGGGTGCTGAGGACAATCACAGATGCACAGACCATTCTCCCTGCCCTTAGAAAGCTTTAAAATTGTTCAGGGAAATGATACTCATATAGAATTAAAATCCAAAACAGTATAAATATCAAATATGTATTTAAAAGACATATAAAATAGATTTTTGCATATGAACAGTGAAAGCATATAGCTTACGGTAGCATCTTCTGAAACAAAAAGGATGTCAAATGTAATTCTAAACACTTAGAATTTTCACTTTAAATTCCTTTTTTTTTTTTTTTTTTTTTTTTTAGTGGAATGAAACAAAAGCTGTCTTCTAGATATTTAACACTCTCCATCATTTTTTAGTGCTGTACTTCATCATCATCCACTTGTTTTCCTTTCAATTTACTAAGACTTGTCTTGTTTTCAAGTCCCTAAAGGAAAAATGAGTAGATGATTATGCTATTTGGAACAATTCAACAGTGACAGGGTAACTAATGGCTTGAAAGAGTTAATTAATCCTGTTCTCTGATGTGCTTTCCTATTCCTAAAGTGTTGTTTGGATTTAATTATGTCTCACTATATGATTTTATTCATTTAGGAAATAGTTTGAGAGGACTCATGCTTAAAATTTATTTAAGCAGACATGTATGAAAGGGAAAAATACTGATACAAGAAAGGCCATGATTAAGCACAGAAGACATAATGAAGACAATCAAGAAAATTTCAAAAACCTATCATATCCTCTGTGAAAATTGTGTCCTGAAATCCCTTCAATTGTATCCAGAAATATGGACAGACTTTAGAATATAAGCACTGGAATAAAATAGAATGAGGGAGAATTGAAGAGAACAGTTTTTGTCTCTCTCATCTCTTCTATAACAAGAGACATATGATCTTTTGTTCGTGGTCACACAAGATCTTTCAAATGATCTTGTGAGAGAGCATTTTAATCTCTCTCTCTCTGCATTCAGCACTACATTTGGTATTTTATGTTGTTTTGTTTCAAATGACCCCCCAATGTAGGGAAAAGGCTAAAAGAATAGCATTTTATTTGAGAAGCACAAGGTGGTTTTAATGCTTCCTTTCACTGGCTTTCAGTGAACACTAAATTCTGTTGAAAAACATTTACCAAGAGGGCTACTCTTTGGAGAAACAAATTTTTGAGGGACATTAAAAAATGTTTTTAAAATTTTATTTCACCCAGAAAATTAAATATAGATCAAGTGTTATGCCAACAATGGATCTGTTTTCTGTTCTTTTCTCCTTGGAGTCAAATATTTAGTTCTGTGTTTCTTATATCAAAAAGAGACCACACTGAGCAAGAATAGCAGTTATCTTTTGCATTTAGTGTGAATTGAAAAGGGAATTTTTAAAAATCAGTTTTTTTAGAGTTACATGTAATTTTAGACTAAAATAATTTTATTCATCTTGATCACCTACCTTGTTAAATGCATTGAAACACAGATAATTTTGAAATTCTTTAACACTTTAAAAGTTTATTCAGAAGGCAATGATAGTATTATACTAAACATAAGGACTTGTTTTACTTTGGAGTCAGACTGGTTGTAAATCATAGCTATGCCATGTTCTGTGATCTTGGGCAGTTTTCCTAAATACCTGTGACTCTGCTTTGTGACTAAAAAACTAAAAGATCCCTCATGCCGCAACTAAGACCTGTTGCAGCCAAATAAATAAATAAATAAATAAATGGAAATAATAATAATAAAAACAACTATCTCACACTTTCTTGTATGAAGATTAAATGAGTGTGAGTGTGTATGTGAGAGAGAGACAGAGAAAAAGATATGTAAAAAAGAGAATTTATAAGAATACAAAGACAGAGTAAGCTGTAATCAAATATTACTTTTATTAAAACCCTATAAAAAGCATTCCTTAATAATATGAATTAAATATAATATAATCGAGATTGTCTATTGTTCTTCAAAGGAGGCTTATTCTGGTTTCTGGTCACTTGAATAATCGTTTAACAATGTAATTCCTTATTCTATAAATTTGAATTTTTTATTCTTCACTTCTAGCAATATATTCTGGGATTATTATACTATATTTATATTGATATACCCATAAACATATACTATTATACTTTTTACCAAAATGAAGCACTTTTTTCTCCAAAATATACAAACTGCTCATACAATTCAATATCAAAAAAAAAACCTAATCAAAAATTGGGCAGAAGACCTAAACAGACATTTCTCCAAAGAAGACACACAAATGGCCAACAGACAAATGAAAAGGTGTCCAACATCGATAATTATTAGAGAAATGCAAATCAAAACCACAATGACGTATCACCTCACACTTGTTAGAATGGCTGTCATCAAAATGTCTACAAATAATAAATGCTGGAAAGAGTGTGGAGAAAAGGGAGCCCTCCAACACTGTTGGTGGGACTGTAAATTGGTACAGCCATCATGGAGAACAGTATAGAGGTTCCTTAAAAAACTAAAAGTAGAGCTACCATATGATCCAGCAATCACACTCCTGGGCATATATTGAGAAAAGTTGAAAACTCTAATTCTCAAAGATACATGCACCCCAATGTTCATAGTAGCACTACTCACAATAGCCAAGACATGGAAGCAACCGAAGTATTCACTGACAGATTAACGGACGAAGATGTGTTCTATATAAATATACACAGTGGAATATTACTCAGCCATAAAAAATGAAATATTGTCATTTGCAGAAACATGGGTGGACCTAGAGAATACCATACTAAGTGAAGTAAGTCAGACAGAGAAAGACAAATATTATATGATATCACTTATATGTGGAACCTAAAAACTAATACAAATGAATTTATTTACAAAACAGAAACAGGCTCACAGATACAGAAAACGAACTTATGGTTACCAAAGGAGAAAGAGAGTGGCAAGGGGATAAATTAGGAGTATGGGATCAACAGATACACACTAGTTATAGAAAACTGATAAGCAACAGGGATTTACTGTATAGTACAGGGAACAATATTCAATAACTTGTAATAACCCATAATGGAAAATAATCTGAAAAAATAATATATATATGTATAACCAAATCACATTGCTATACACCTGAAACTAACACAATATTGTGAATCAACTATACTTCATTAAAAAAAAATGAAGCACTTTTTTGGCATTAGTCTATATCTTGATATTTTTATTCAATATCAATATCAATTTATATATATTTTCCCTATTGCTGGATAACATTAGCAGTTTAAACAGTGCACTTTTATGATTGTACAACTTCTATAGGTCAGAAGTATAGGCCTGGCTTGACTGGGTCCTCTGCTCTTGAGAATATTCAAGATGCTGTTGGGGTTAGGATCTCATCTCAGGCTCAAGATCCTCTTCCAAGCCCGTGTGCTTGTTAGCGGAGTCCAGTCCTTGCTGCTGTATGTCTCATGGTTGCTCTTTTCTTCAAGACCAACAAGAGAATCTGATTTCTTTCTCTCATCTCTTGACCCTCTTTAAAAGATTTCACCTGATTAAGTCAGGCCCAGCAAGGATAATCTCCCTTTGATTGACTTAAAGTCAACTAATCAGGGACTTTAATTACACCTGCAAAATACCTTCACCTTTGCCATAAGATGATGTAACTTCTTGTTGCTTCTCATTGGCTATTGAATCTGTCACTCTGTTCTGACTCAGATTTTTTTTTCAATTTTGATTTAGGTTTTTGCTTGTCTCAACACACAGAAGTATGCAACTTAAAACACTGTTACAACATGTGTGCACCATTGTGAAATGTAAGGCAAGAGTCAGGAGTGTGTGTTTATCATGGAGTAAAATTTGTACAACTCTCCACCATGATATATGATAACCTATCTTGTGTGTCTGAGTAACCATGTATCTGAATAGACAACTCTCCTACCACCAAGATCTGACTGTATGCATTTTATCAGATTCAGTTCTTTCAACTGTCATTTAAAGTTTTAGTTGAAATAGTCTATATTTTCATTAATAGTCACCATACTTTTATTTATTTTTTAGACCTATTAATTATAGATATTGTAAAATCCTTTGTTGCTACTTGTAAAATTTCTGCTCCTACGGATTCTACCTACCTTTTCTCCCTCTTGAATATTGGTTATTAGATCCTGTACATTCAAATGACTACTAAGCTTATAATGAATGATAGACATTATGATTAAATGGATCATAGAGAGTCCAGTGATTTTTCTTCAGAGTGGGTCTACCCTTTCCTTTATTAGGCAGATAGAATGAGGAGTTGATCACTTTAACCCAATCAAGAACTAAAGTAGTTTAAGGTTGATTTTAAATTTTGATAAGCTTTAGTTGACTTTTGGCACTCTCCTGCTTCTAGGGCTCAGACTTTCACAGCTTGAAATTGCTAACTTTTCAGTTCCTTAGTACTCATGCACTCTACCCTCCTTTTAACAGGTTGTTAGCTTAGCTCCAGCATTCTTCCCAAAAACACTATGATATTTGCCAAACGTCTTGAGGATCATACTGGTTATATGTTCATGTAGCTACCTAAAGCACTGCTGATTTTTTTCTGATCCAGTTTTGCCTTCTGCCTGGGACCCACTCAGATATTCTGCCTCCTACCTACACATAAAATTGGCATAGAATTGGTAAATTTCCCTTATTAAAAGGCAAGTATACATATAGCTGATTCACTTTGTTATACAGCAGAAACTAACACAAAATTGTAAAGCAATTATACTCTAATAAAGATGTTTAAAAAAAACAACCTATGTGAGAAGAAAGGAAATAATAAAGATCAGTGTGTATATCAATGACTCAATACATTAGAAACAGAAAAACCGTATAGAAAATCAAAGAAACCAAAAAATGCTTCCTCAAGAAGATCAACCTATAACCAGACTTACTAGGGGAAAAAAAAAAAAAAAAAACAACAGATTACTGATACCAAGAATGAGGGAAATGACATCACTAGAAATTCCATGATGTAAAAAGAATAATAAGTAAAGAATATGAATAAATTTGATGTTAGATAAAATGGACAAATTCCTTCAAAGACAGAAACTATCAAAGCTCACTTAAAATGTAATATTTAATGTGAAAAACAATATATCTACTAAAGGAACAGAACTTGTCATTTAAAAACTTCCCACGTAAAAGACTCTATGCCCAGATAGTTTGACTTGTGAATTCTACCAATTATTTAGAAAGAAGTAATTCTGATTCTACACAAATTCATCCAGAAAACTGAAGTTAAGGAAATCCAATATTACGACCAAAAACATTAGTGGAAAAGAAAATAACACATACCAGTCAGAATGGTCATCATCAAAAAATCTACAGATAATAAATGCTAGAAAGGGTGTGGAGAAAAGGGAACCCTCCTACACTGTTGGAATGTAAATTGGTGCAGCCACTATGGAGAACAGTATGGAGTTTCCTTAAAAAACGAAAAGTAGAGTTACCATATGATCCTGCAATCCCACTTCTGGGCACATATCTGGAAAAAATACATGCACCCCAATAGGACATAACAGCACTATTTACAATAGCTGCTAAGACATGGAAGCAACCTAACTGTCCATCAATAGATGAATAGATAAAGAAGGTGTGATATATACATACACAATGGAATACTACTCAGCCATAAAAATAATGCCATTGCAGCAACATAGATGGACCTAGAGATTATCATACTAAGCGAGGTAAGTCAGAAAGAGAAAGACAAATATCATATGAGATCACTGACATGTGGAATCTAAAAAAATAATACAAAGGAACTTATTTACAAAACAGAAATAAACTCACAGACATAGAAAACAAACTTATGGCTACAAAAGGGGAAAGGTAGGGGGAAGGATAAATTAGGAATTTGGGATTAACAGATACACACTACTGTATGTAAAATAGACAACCAAAGAGGACCTACTGTAGAGCATAGAGAACTATATTCAATATCTTGTGAAAAATTATAATGGAAAATAATGTGAAAAAGATAAAAATATGTATAAAAAAAAGTGGAAATTTTCAGTTCAATTCTAAATGATTCTGTCCTCGTTGGAATTTTAATTCCTTGTCTTCCATTTTTTCATAGTTTTCTGATGTCTTCAAAAATATAATTTCTGTGATTATCTAGCATTTCTGGCTATTCTCTGTGGGACCGTTAGCTAGCAATGGACTACTCTGTCCAACTTAGAAATAAAATTCTTCCTTAAATATATAGATAGATGATAGATAGATAGATAGATAGATAGATAGATAGATAGATAGATAGACAGACAGACATATCTTCCTGAGGAATAACAAAGTTGAGTACAGGTTTATAGATCATTTGGGTATACACTTTAGCGAAATACTTGTTTGTCTTTTCTATTGTGCTGCATCTTTTTCATTGATTTGTATTAATTTGTTGTAGGATCTTTTCCCACTCTGCTATTTTATGAGTAGTGTTCTAATTTTAACATCATCCAATTATTTGACTTCCAAGAGTAGAATTTTTGACCTGTTCAAGATTCTTTACATACTACAAGGTTACTAGATATTCTCTTGTTTTCTTCTAAAAGGTTTATTCTTTTTATTTTTCATATTTTTATCTGAAATCCATCTGGAATTTATTTTGGTGTACAAAGTGAAGTGTCAATAGTCATTTTGTTGCATGTATGTATGAAATATTTCACATTGGATGATTTATAAATTAAAATAAAAACTAACCAGAAATATCTGAATAAGTACAAAGTAGAGCTTCTACGTTTTAAAATATAATTATTGAACTTAAAACTCAGTGAATATTTTAAAAACTCTATAGGAAATTCATAAAATGAAAGTTAGATCTTAAGAAGCTATACAAATGCAGAACAGGAGGCAAAAAAAAGAAAAATAGAGGATATGGAATAGTAATTAAAAGACATAAAGAATAGAATGAAAAGGCAAATGTCTGCCTTCTTCAAAGGGATCAAAGAGAGCTAGTGAAAGAATTGAGGTAGGTAATATTTGAGAAGATAGTGGCTAAGAATTTTTCAGACTTGATGCAAGTCTCAGGTTAAGAAAACAAATTAGTTCAAGCAGGATTACTGAACAAGAATAACTTCATGCGAAAATATTCTAGTGAAACTATAGTGGATAAAAACAACCCCCAAAAAAAAAAAACAGAGACCTTAAGGTAAGCCGGGGGCGGGGGGGGGGGGGGGGGAAAGATTGGTAACCTACAGAATAATGAAAACAAACTGCTACTTTACAGCAACGTTAAAAATTAGATACAATAGAACAGTATCTTCAAAATCTTGAGAGAAATATCAATTTAAATACCCTATCTATCTATCTATCTGTCTATCTATCTACCTATCTTCATCTATCTATCTTTTAGATAATGTTGTGAATAAAGCAGAGATGTGCCTCTACAAGGACACAGCTTAACCAACCTGGAACAAAAAGTTTGAGATTGAGCTGGAAAGCTCCCAGGCCCTGAGGGTAGCGTGTTACAAAAAGTGTTACAACAAAACAAAAATCACCAAGGAGGTCAGTGAGAGTTCAGACAGGATCATGGGGTAGGGTTAGCTCCAGCTGCATTCCCCAGGGCTTGAAGGACAGAAAGTGGCAGCTGACCATCATCACCATGAGTGGGATTAAAGTGAAATTCTCCCTCAAGTTCACCAGCGAGGAGTTGAGCTCCAAGAGAATTCATTCCTGAAACAGCAGTGAGTGCTCAGAGTCAAGGTTGCCATGGTCACTGTTGTCACGAAGAGGTAGAGGCTCAGGGTGCCCTACATCATGAGCCAGTGCATGGTGGAGACTGAGAACCAGGGCATGAAGGAAGTGGGCATCTATTGCATGTCCAGAGTGGTCATCCACATTCAGGCCCTGAAGGTGTCCTTTGATGGCAATAACAAGGATGTGTCAATGAAGATGAAGGAGAAGGAAGTCAACACCATCCCTGGGATGCTGAAGTTCTACGTCCACTAGCTGCCTGAGCCCATCTTCACCAACAAGTTCAACCCCAAATTAGCCAAGGGCATCCCTCTTTCCAGCCCAGCTGCAAAGGAGAGCTACATGCTTAACTTGCTACTGTCATTCCCAAAGCCAGAAGCCACTTCCTTCTGGACCACCTGAAAAGAGTGGCAGAAAATGAAATGGTGAACAAGATGTCCCTGCACAACCTTGCCATGGTCTGTAGCCCCACACTACTCTGGGTCCTCAGAAAAGAGAGCAAGCTCCCTGCCAAACCAGCCAGCCCATCTCTATTACAGAACAGCTGGTCTCTGGAAGTCATGTCCCTGGTCCAGGTGTTGCTGTATTCCCTGCATCTGGAGGTCATTCCTTGCTCCAAACAGCAAGAGACAGAGTATCTTATTCTTCACCAAAGTCTAAAGGCTTTGGTGAAGACTCCAAATCCATCTCTAAGATTCAGGCAGAACAGCCTAGAAACCTGGCAAAATGGGCCAACTGCAGAGCAGGAACTGAACCTTCCTGAGGATTAATTGAGCCACCCCCCTAAGGTCTGGACCTTCTACCAAGAGACAATTACCCAAGGCAAAAAGCCAAGTGACCTAGGCAACTCTGGATACACTGTGAGCCTGAAAGCTCTGTGCTGGCTTTAGACTGTAATTTTTCATGCTTCCATCAGAGAACACCCCAAGCCAACAGGTCTCAGACTGCACGCTGCTAGGACAAGGTGAAGGGAGTGGTTTTTCTGAACTTACCAGAGTTTAAAAGATTTCTAGAGTACTCATCAATATGAACCATCCCAGGGGAGAAGGGAACAAGGCCAAATTCCATCACTATCTATCCTGTGTTGAGTAAACATTGCTGCTGCTTCATGAAAAAAAAAAAAAAGGTAAAATGTAGGGGCTTTTAGATAACCAAAAATTCCTTCACCACCGACTGAGATTATCACCAACAAATCTTCATTAAAGATACTCTAAGAAATGTATTTAAAAATTTTGTTTTCAAAATTTATATTCTTATTTTATTTTGTGTTAATACTCCCCTATTGTGTCACTGATGTTTTTACTCTTATCTATCTAAACACACTTGAAAACTTCATTTTTTTCTATCAAAATATGTTATTAGTCATGGCCTGTATCCTCCCCACAAAAGGACAAGAATGTTCTGTTCTCCCCCCTTGTTGCAAGCATCTTGACTTTTATACCTAGATTGTCATCAATTACTTTGCATTATGAGTCAATATTGATTTAGAATTAACTCAATATATTCTTGCTATCTGTCGGTAATATTATTTCTTATAGTTCACAATTTTTATCTTGATTTTTTTTTTTTTTTTAGATTTTGCTGTAGGGAAAATTGGTGTAAGTCTCCTAGGGAAAGTCATTAGGTTAATTTTGTTTTTACTCTTAAACACTGACCCTAGTTTGGCTGAGTACAGAAAACTGTGTTCAGTATCTTTTTTACTTTATACCTTCAGTGATACTGCTGCATTGTTTTCTAGAATCAAGCATTGCATATGAGAATCTCCACATTTTCACGTTTTTTTCCTTTCAAAAAAAAAATGAGCTTCATTCTTGATTTGCTTTGGGATCTATTTTGTATTGCAATCTGGGTATGTCTTTTACATTCATCTACTTAACATTCAGAGCAGCCGTTCCATAATGAAGCCTCATGAACCATGTCAAATATAGGAAACTTTCTTCTATAATTTCCTTGTCATTAGTTGCTTCTCAATTTCATCTCCTCTGCATTATTTTTATGCTTCTATAAGTCCTATCAATCTATGAATTGACTCTGCTTTAAACATAATTTCCATATTTTTTACTCTTTTTTGCATCATATCCTGCATGATTAATTCATTTTTTTGTTTTAGATTGTTAAAATCATCTTAACTATGTTCATTATGTTGCCATTAAATTATTATTACTCATATTTTTATTTAGCAATTTTAAAATTTTGCTTCATTTACTTCAGTAAAATTCCTCTTCAATACAGCTTTCTTACCAAGTCTAAGTATACAGTTTTAACACCTTCAAATATTTAACATAAATGAGTAAATAAAGAGAAAACTAAATAACAAGTGGAAATATTAAAAAAGATGACCCCCCCCATGAAATAAACTTAATACAGTATACAGGCAAGATCTTAAAATAAATTTCTCCATGGTTTTAAAATGCTTAATGTGAATACAATGAAGGCTTGTATAAAAGTACCTAATACAGTGTTTAAGCAGGAAGTGGGTATTCAAAACATGTTATTTATCACATGAGTTAGAGCTGTTTAATAATCTGCTTTCTCATATAGAAGATTATTTCTTATCTCTAGTAAAGTTTTGAAGACACTGACCAAATAAACAGAGATTTTTATAGAAACTAACCTACATGGCCCCTGAGTTCCCTAAAAATTATATCAGTCATATACGTGGCTAGTTTTATATGTGATTAAAAGCTAGTTCCAAAAAACTTTAAATGACTGCATGTAATATTAGCTTGATGTTAATTGATACTGTTCTTTAGTGTACATGCAATTATGACAGTAGTTATTTATTATCTAATTTACCTAAAGTATCAATATTATATTGATCTTTAAGAAGTTCTTTTATGAAATTTTTACTGAAATCACAATTATTGTCATCAAGTTCACCATTATCAATTTTTATCTGAGTCACATTTTTGCTCTGTGCTTTTGGAATCAAACCAAACAGGGAGATATATTTCTGCCTCTAAAGGGATAACAACCAGAGCTCTAATAGTGACACAAATGCATTCATGAAACTGTAGGGCACAGGACTGAAGGAAATGCAATACAAAGGCTCAGGAAAAGGAGTATTTTCTTTCTTTCAGGAAGGATAAAACGGAAATTCCAGTGAAATGCAATGGACTTTAGTTCTATGATGATCCAATGGTAATTATGTTTATAAAAAATTATCCTAAAATACTAAGAAGTTCTCAAGTGTCTTCTGAATATTAAAGGACATTTTTAAAAAATTTAACTTAGCTTTAGTATTCAGTACATTTAAAATATTTTAAAAATTTCTTTGAGATTTTGTTATTCAAAATATTTGACTCAGGACATACTCCATTCTCTCACCATGGTCAACAACCAAGTGTTTGGAGAAAAGAAAGGGAAAAAAAGAGAAAATAGGAGAAGATTTTCAATTTGACTATATTTTATCAAGTAGTCTCTCTATGATTTTGGATGATTTGTTGTATTTTTTCTTCTAGCCTCAAACCGTATTTGTGGTAAAACCACATAAAGTCAAATTCATTTAAGTTACTTGGGTTATTCAAATTTTGTTTTCCTTTACTTATTTGTTCACCTAGTGAAATAATTTTTTTTTGATACATTCTTAATATTTCTTCCTATGTGTTTTTTATTATGCCTTTTATCTCCCCCCTCCCCGCCACACACACACACACATTAGGATGAAGAGTAAGTACTCTGCTCTGTGGATACATTTTCTTTTCTTTTCTTTCTTTTTTTTTTTTAAACTAACACAACATTGTGGATACATTTTCTAAGACTTGTATTTTCTTTAGAGAAATCCAACAGACTTCACAATGTTCCCCTCCTCTTTGATAACAAAATGAACAAAATGACAGACTAATTAAAAGTACAGGATAAAAAAGGCCTTCACTCCTTGTGTTGCTCCTTTCTATTGAGACAGGAAAGATGTGGTTTCCTCAGTGCACTATTCTCAGTAGCATTTGGGTTGTCTTTGCAATCAGTTTTCTTTGTTTTGTATTTTTTGACAGCAGTGCATTATATGGAGAGATAGACTTAGTTCTAATTCCTTACCCTTTCTCCAAGTTTTATAACTAAATAACCTTTTAAATAAAATATTGCAACAGTCCTGCATTTTGAGGATGAAAGTGCTGTTTTCTAAAAGGTCAATTCAATCTGGGAAATGTTTTCAGTTTAGACAATACATTATAAACGGTAGAAACCTGTGACAATTTTCAGCACCACTAACGGGAAATAAATTTCAGTCATTCACAGTAAGATGGCAATGTGGTGACATTTGAAGCCTGGACATGGGCTCTCACATTCATTGTATGTGACTGACTGCTGTGCAGCAGGGGTCTTTTTCCAACTGCTGGATGAATTTCAGATATAAATGAAAAAGATGATCTGAACACTTTACAAAATGAGTGAGACCCCATCTTCTGAGTGACAATATTCTTCTTTTAGAGCAGACAAGGATTAAAATACATCAAATTAATAAATCCCTAGGAAACCAATAATCTCACGTTTGCTGAACAGTTGTATCTTCTAGTAGTTATTATCTTTGAATTACAGTGAGCCACTATCTGTTTCATTTTCTAGATATATGTCCTTGTCCATCAAAAACTATGGCAGTTGCACTACACAGTCAAGCAATAAATTTATGAAACCTTTCTCTGAAGTGCATTCTTGTTTCATAATCCCGATTCCATATCTTTATTTACTTCAAAATATATGTAACTGTCAGCATGAGGGTCAGAAGATTACAACACTTTCTTTGTTTCTTTGCTAGTGCTTTTATTTAACTTGAAAAATAAGCTGCAGCACCAAGGGAATGACGAAATAAAGGATATATAGAGTCATAATGGCATAAAAATGGTAAACACAGATACACAGTAAGAAAGATCATCGTATCAAATCATTAAAAAAAAAATGTTTACTTCAGTAACTCACACACCAACTTTATTAAAAATTCTAGGAAATCCAAAATGATAAGCAAGAGCTTTAACATAAACAGAAAAAGCTCCTCTTCTCTCTGAAATTTCTCACGGTATCATCTGGCTTTTGACCTTAAGGCCTCGTGTACTGTGAATGCAATTCTCTATTGTAGTCCATGATGGATTTGCTTAGCATTTTTAATCTACATGCACTTAAAAACAGCAAACCTCATAGGACATCATATTCTGTAAAAATCTGTGATTCACCTGAAAAAGTTATAAATAAATAAGTTGGCAATTTTTATTCAAGAGAAACACCTCAAAAAGCCAACAAAAGGCATATACAAGTGGGTATCAACAGCATATTCTTATTATAGAGCACTCTGACTTGGAATTACTTACAGTTTTAGAGTTCAAAATATCCTTTAGCTTAATTCTATCAATTAAGATAGCATGTCTCTTTTTATTTCCTTGCTATATAAGCTATTGTCTGAATTAAATATGTTGAAATCAATTTTAATTACATGATACATTTCCAGAGATGATGGAAGCGTATCAATTCTACATTTCTATGATTAATCTCTATAAATATTTTTGGAGGCTATTAGAGGATATTTCTGGTTGGTTTTTATTATTTGATTTTTAAAATATCACTGTTGGGACTTCCCTGGCAGTCCAGTGGTTAAGACTCCATGCTTCCACAGCAGGGCGCACAGGTTTGATTCTTGGTTGGGGAACTAAGATCCTGAATGCCATACAGCATGGCCAAAAAAAAAAAAAAGTTTCCAAAAAAAAAAAGTAAATAAATTAAAAAAATAAAATACTACTATTATCCATATTCTACAAAGGTGGAATTATGGCTTCTGATCTTCCATTTCAGATATAAATCTGTATAATATTTTTGCCAATCTTTTATTCATCTCTACAATTATTTCAGGATGTTGGCTTGGGAAATTCACCAAGGTTTTCTATAACAATAGTGAATACACTAAATATCCTTCAAACTCCTCTAATAATTTATCAGCATTTCTCTAGGACCAAAGGGAGTTATTCAATTTCTTGGAGCATTGGTTTGTATAGAGCCTGGTTCGTAACCTTATTATCTGGTTTCTCCACTTATATTATGTTCCATATCTTTGGGACTTTCAGGTCAGAGCTTCACTGATAATATTTTCTGAGCAAAATGCAATTGGTTTAGGGACAGCTCTCTCTGCTCCAAGTTAATCATGACTTTTTTTTTTTTTTTCTTTTTACTAATTTACTCCATTTTTACTAATCATTTATATTATTCCCCATAGCTTAGTCTTATCATTTTAATATTTCTGGTTTGCTATAGTCTGAATTTTTGTGTCACCCCAAAATTCATATTAACATTAAACATTAATCTTAATCATATTAACATTAAACCTAATGCCCAATGTCATGGCATTAGGAGGTGAGGCCTTTTGGAGATGATTGGGTCATGAGGGTAGAGACCTCATGAATGGGAGTAGAGCCCCCTTCTATAAGAAGAGGCCTAAGATAGGTTCCTTGCCCCCTTCTGCTATGCGAGAACACAAGGAAAAATCTGTGACCTGGAAGAGAGCCCTCATTTGACTGTGCTGGCCCCCTGATCTCTGACTTCCAGCCTCTAGAACTGTAAGAAATAAATTTCTGTTGTAGTTAAGTCACCCAGTCTGCAGTTTTTGTCACAGCATCCTTAATGGACTAAGACACAGCTGTTTTGGCTATGCATTTAAGACTTAATAAGATGTAAGGAGAACTAATGGCTCTTATTTCCCCTCTACCATGTCCCATCTTCTATCACCTGACCTTTCAAATTTCAATAAATGGCATCACCCTTTGCCCATCAGACCATCTTTTATTTTGCCCTTCCCTCATACCTCATATCTAATTCAACAGTAAGTTCTTTCGAATTTGGTTCCAAACTATATATTAGATTTTATTCCTACCACTCCGTGGTGCAAGACACCACCATCTCTCTCCCAAATGTCTGCAATAGCAATTAGAAGAACTAAAAATGCTAAATTGTTAATTCCACTCTCAACATTTTATTAGTGTTCTTGCTACTATTCAGGTCTCTGTAATTTCAAGATCCTCTAAGCTTTCATATTTAAAACTCTCTTCTCTTCCCATAATATATTAAAAAATAGCATATTCCTCCTTATATATCATTTTAATTTTATCGCTACTAAGAACGTTGCTCCTGCTTCTTTACTACATTGTCTGCATATTTGTTTGGGTTTTAAGAAATTGAATCTCACCTCCAGCTACCTGGACAATCTGGTTTTCCATTACTCTCCAATATAAATTATATGATCTAGTCTTTAAAATAATATTTTTCACAATCCTTGAATATTCTGTATAAATTCTATATCCAGTTATTTTTTCATGGTTATATTAATTAAGGTATAGGCTTCACTGCAGTGATAGAGAACTAAAATATATAAAATATAAACATTTATTTTCTTCTCTTGCTATGTTGGTTTGGTGGCTTCATGGATTAAGGTGTTTCACCACCATGCTTGCATTCCTGACAATGTTAAAGAAAAGGGGAAGTGGAGGTCATGCACGTTATCTTTAATGGCATAACCCAGCAGCCATACATGCCCTTTGCTTGTAAATCTCACTGGCCAAAGCATAGTAAGATTATAAACATATACATAATTGTTTTTTCACAAACATTCAAATATTATTTTCCAGCTTTTGGGTCCACCCTTTCATCCCATCTCTCCAGTGCTCTGTGATGTGAAACAGCCTGATCAGTATTAAATTTTCTGTCCCACCTCATACCCCAAGTTTAAGGCTCAAACTTTCCCTCTGCTAGTTATCACTTAACCGTCTGCTTTCCTTAGCTTCTGGTATTTTGTAGATACCTCTAAATCATTTATGTTATTTCTCATTCTTATAATTCTTGAAGGTTTGAAATCTTTCAAATCATTTTTTATTTATTTTGTGGCATTTTGTGAGGGAAAATAATTCATAATAATTGAATTATTAACCATATAAGAAACCAACTATTCAATTATTTATTCATTCACTGAGCAGTTATTACAGGCAAACTACCATGATAGATGCTTGTAGTACTTACAGTAAATATAATTGTTTCCCACCATAAACTCACTATTTTAGCGACTAGGACTTACCAGAGCAAATTTTCCCCTGAGGAAATACTACACCTTGAGACAATCTCAGAGGTCAAGTGGTTTCTGTATAAGCAATTTATATACAGTGAATTTCGTATTTGCAAGCTTTAACGTTTTAAAATACAGGAAGATCCTGCCATTTGGGGAAATAAATCTTTTTTCTTACTTTGTAAAGTCATCTTAGTCAAAAGAGTGAAAGGATTATCAAAACACTGGCACAAAAAGTGACATAAACAGACAAAAAGATCCATTAAATGTGTATGTTTTTCTCTGTGTTTCTAGAGTCCTTGTCATAAGTGACTCTGAGTGATTACTATATTTACTTATTTATTTACTTAGCCTCTATCAAAAAAAAAGAAAAAAGGCAAGGAGTGAGGAACATAAAGATGGAAGCTAAATACACATTGATTTCTTATGCCCTGCTGCTTCTTCATTGCCACATGAGCCAGTTTGATGTTACCTTTACCAAATGTGTGCTTCATTTATTCCTAAAAAAGAAACCTTTCTAAATGTTGCTGTTAAAGGAAAAGGAATATTGTAAAAATTTAAGGTCATCTTTTGAATTGAGTGATTTTGTAGTCGCAGTAGAAAACAAGTCTCACAGAGAGGCCATTTTAAAGAAGGGAATAGGAAACACACACTTTTAATTGCATTTTAGAATGGCATTGTTTTTGACCTTTAAGTGATTTCCTTAAGCACTTAACACTTATGAAGACATCAAATTGGTAGTTGATTGACAATATAAAGGGGATTAACTGTACTCTAGCCCCTTGGAGTCTAACTCACAGGAAACTAATCAACTAAAAAAAAAAAAAAAAATAGAGTAGGAGGTCATAAATGCATAAATGTGCTCAGACTGATAAAAACAGTAGAGAATCTCTGTCAAGTTCTGTGCTGTGTCCCTGGAAACCAAGATAATGACAACCGTGCTTTTTACATAGGTAATCTTAAAACTTCATTAACAATTATAGAAGTTTCTCACATAATTATTATAACATTTTACATTTGAAATTTTGTCAGTCTATATCACCTGGATTTACCTGGTATTAATAAAATATGAATCATTTTATGCCCTGTATGGAACAAAGTTTGCTTGATGCTTGTGCTTTTACTTATACTATAGAATACAACTGATTTCATTGTGATACATGTAATACTGTATTAAATTGGGCAATTTTTATATAAGTGGGTTACCCTTCAGATACCTCTTATGAGTTCAAATTAACTGGTAGTTATGGCTTCTATACTTTAGTACTTTATATGTAATATTAAAATTTTGAAGTGATAAGGGACAAGTTACAGTTGTGTATATGTATTAAATGTAAACAGATATTTTACCAAGTACCAAGGCAACTTTAAAAGATAAATTGGCTGTTTTTTGACTTTTAGCTAGATTTTCTGGAAAATGCATACTCCAATGTTTCACAAATGTGCCTAGCATAGTCTACGATTATGGTTGCAAAAGTCCAAAAGACTCTGACTTTAAGGCCAATTAAAACTGTGGGCATGCCGCGGAGCAACTAAGCCCATGTGCCACAACTACTGAACCTGCACTCTAGAGCCCGCAAACCACAACTACTGAGCCCACGTGCCACAACTACTGAAGCCTGCACTCCTAGAGCCTGTGCTTTGCAGCAAGAGAAGCCACCACAATAAGCCTGTGTACCGCAACGAAGAGTAGCCCCTGCTCACCGCAACTAGAGAAAGCTGGCGTGCCGCAACAAAGACCCAACACAGCCAAAAATAAATAAATAAAATTAAAAAATATATATATAAAAAATTTTTTTAAATAAAATTAGGACCATCCATCTTCTGCGGCGTTTGTAAAGTTAAAGATAATAAAATATACCTGAAAAAAACAAACAAAAAAACTGTGGGAACTTAATTTGCCTCACCTAACTAAGCAGCATTCCCAGAAGCAAGTTTCTGTAAACATAGATCTTAACAATTCACTTTTTCCTGCATTTTTATCACTATGTCTTTCCTACCTTTCTTCTATTTTATACATAACTTCTGCCTTTTTACATTTCAGTTGACCACTTCCTTCACCATGATTATAGCAATCACCAGAATTGATCTGATTCCATAGACCTCACCCTACATTTTTGTTTTCACCCTATTTCTTCTGTGAATTGGAACCATTAGTAGTCTAGAATGCTGATGTCCCAACAGTCTCATTGTTGAGCATGTAATGGGTTCAAGATTAGCAAATTGTTTTAGAGGAAACTTAGTAAGCAGATTTGTGTAGGGATCAGTAAAATCCAGTAATGCAAATGAAATAAAGCAATCAGTGAGTTGAAATGATATTTATTTGCTTGTATCTTTTCTATTCACATTATGTTTAAGAATCTCAAAAACCTGTGTTTTAATCAAGAAATAAATTCATTTCTTTCCATTTAATGGTTAAGATCTCTTGATTCCTGCACATGGTGAAGAGTAAAAGTCAATGAAGAGTTGTGATTTCTGGCTATGGCAGAATTCAGATATTTGTAAATCTTCTCCCAAAAAATCAAGAATAAAACTGGAAAAAATTGTCTGAAACAACCATTTTGGGGTTCTAGAAACTGACATAAGAGAAACATCAAATTGTGAAATGTTTATTCATAAAAAATATTCAGGTAAGTGTAGCTGGGGTCTGCAGCACTTTTGCCCAATCAGCAGAGGGTTGAAGACATGAGGAATTTGAGCATATCTAATGTCCAAATCATTGGCTAATCACTAAGTCATGTGGAAACTATGACAACCACTAGGAAGCCAACCTTAAATTAAAAAAAAAAAATCTTTAATTAATTTTTTAAAAAGAAGAGAATAACTTAAAAATTCCAAGCAAAATCAACACCAGCTGTACACTACAGCGAAGAAAAATTTTACAATTAAAATCCAGGCAAATTACAAACGATGAAATAACAGTTACAAAATCCTAAAGGGGAAATTCAGAATCCAGAATTGCTATATTACATTTTTAACAAGATATCAAAAGATAAAAAAAAATGAAATAACTATATGTCATCCATACTCATTAAAGAAAAAAATAAAAAGTGGATGATAGGAACTGATTCTAAGTAGGTCCAGATGTTGGACTTAGCAGACAAAAGCTTCAAATCATCTATTATAAATATTCCCCCCTCCCAACTTAAAGTCTGTTTAAGGAATTAAAGAATAAATGATGAATCAGGAAATAGTTCACCTCAATAGAAAATGAGAAACTAAAAAAAATAGAAATTCTAAAGTTTAAATGTACAGTTACTGAAATGAAAAATTCAATACATGGTTCAGCAGAGGTTGAAATAAGTAATTTTTCAAATGGAAAATAAGTGTATTCCACAGAAAACACAAACTTATTCTAGAACTCTAGATGGGTCTGCACTGCACCTCCCTTGTTAGGACTTGCTAGGAAGAAACTGCACATTGTACATTTATTAACTACTGATACCTTAAACATCTTTGGGTGTTAGAAGGTCATAAACTGAATCATAAGACCTATGTGATAGGAGCTTGTCTTGCATCCTGAACTTATTATAAAACTCTCATTTGCTGTCATTTGAAATGACCAGTCTTCTAAGCCAGGCATTCCCAACCCCTGGGCCATGGACCAGTACCCGTCCGTGGCCTGTTAGGAACCAGGTCGCACAGCAGGCGGTGAGTGGCAGGCGAGCGAGTGAAGCTTCATCTGCATTTGTAGCCACTCCCCGTTGCTCACATAACCTCCTGAGCTCCACCTCCTGTCAAATCAGC
Source organism: Balaenoptera physalus (assembly GCF_965194825.1). Taxonomy (NCBI): domain Eukaryota; kingdom Metazoa; phylum Chordata; class Mammalia; order Artiodactyla; family Balaenopteridae; genus Balaenoptera; species Balaenoptera physalus. The sequence goes on along the minus strand of NC_138899.1, from coordinate 54,025,089 downwards.
AGCGGCATTAGATTCTCATAGGAGCACAAACCCTCACAGCGTGAACTGTGCATGCGAGGGACCTAGGTTGCTCACTCCTTATGAGAATCTAATGACTGATGATTTGAGGTGGAGCTGAGGTGGTGATGCTAGAGCTGGGGAGTGGCTGCAAATACAGATTATCATTAGCAGAGAGGTTTGCCTGCACAGAGACCATAATAAATCAATTGCTTGCAGACTCATATCAAAACCCTATCAGTGAGTGGCAAATGACAAGCTGCATCTGGTGGTGGACTTTACAGTGGCAAGTGAGTGGATGTACTTCAATTGTACAGCTGCATCTGGTGGCAAGTTTTAAGTCAGAGTCCGACATTTATTTTAGTCCATGTGTGGCCTGCCCATTATTTTATTTACCACTTCTATCCGTGCCTCTTTCCCACACCACACTCTTGTCTCAGTCACAGTTTTGGTAAGCCCACAAGCTAACCCTAGCCATAATGAGTAAAAAACAAATGTCATTGGAGAGCTTCTTTGAAAATGGGGAAAGAACCAATGATGAGACAGCAGAAGACTCTAAGACTGCCAACAAAAAGAAAGCTGCATTTAAAGGAAAAAACCAAGAGTCCTACTTAAATTATGGGTTCGTTGCAACAGATGATTCACATTCTCCAAGGCTGCTTTGTATGATATGTGGCAACTGGCTACCCAACGAAGCCATGAAACCATCAAAACTGCTTCACCACGTGGAGACGAAACACCTTGCATTAAAAGACAAGCCTTTGGAGTTTTTCAAAAGAAAAAAAACGTGAACATGAAGAACAGATGCAATTATTGAAGGCCACCTCTTCATCAAATGTGTCTGCACTGAGAGCATCATTCTTAGTGGCTAACCACATTGCTAAAGCTAAGAAGCCCTTTACTATTGGTGAAGAGTTGATCCTGCCTGCTGCTAAGGACATTTGTAGTGAAATTTTAGGAGAAGCTGCAGTTCGAAAGGTAGCACATGTTCTTCTTTCTGCTAGCACCATAATTAGATGAATTGATGAAATAGCAGAGGATATTGAGGTACAAGTGTTAGAGAGGATTAAAGAGTCACCATGGCACACAATCCAGGTTGACGGGTCTACCAATGTTGACAACAAGGCAACAATGCTTGTTTTTGTGCATTATGTTTTTCAGGAGGATGTGCACCAGGATATGTTATGTGGACTGTTTTTAAATTTAATTTAATTAATTTATTTATTATACACAGTTTCTTATTAGTTATCTATTATATACATATTACTGTATATATGTCAATTCCAATCTCCCAATTCATCCCACCACCACCACCACAACCACCCCCACATTTCCCACCTTGGTGTCCATACATTTGTTCTCTACATCTGTGTCTCTATTTCTGCCTTACAAACTGGTTCATCTGTACCATTTTTCTAGATTCCATATGTATGTGTTATTATACACTATTTGTTTTTCTCTTTCTGACTTACTTCACTGTGTATGACAGACTCTAGGTCCATCCATGTCTCTGCAAATGACCCAATTTTGTTCTTTTTTATGGCTGAGTAATATTCCACTGTATATATGTACAACCTCTTCTTTATCCATTCATCTGTCAATGGGCATTTATGTTGCTACCATGACGTGTCTATTGTAAATAGTGCTTCAGTGAACCCTGGGGTGCATGTGTCTTTTTGAATTATGGTTTTCTCTGGGTATATGCCCAGTAGTGGGATTGCTGGGTCATATGGTAATTCTATTTTTAGTTTTTTAAAGAATCTGCATACTGTTCTCCATAGTGACTGTATCAATTTACATTCCCACCAACAGTGTAAGAGGGTTCCTTTTGCTCCACACCCTCTCCAGCATTTGTTGTTTGTAGATTTTCTGATGATGCCCATTCTAACTGGTGTGAGGTGATACCTCGTTGTAGTTTTGATTTGCATTTCTCTAATAATTAGTGATGCTGAGCAGCTTTTTATGTGCCCCTTGGCCATCTGTATGTCTTCTTTGGAGAAAGATGTCTATTTAGGTCTTCTGCCCATTTTTTGCTTGGGTTGTTTGTTTTTTTAATATTGAGCTGCATGAGCTATTTATATATTTTGGAGATTAATCCTTAGAAGGTTATACCTTTCTAAGAATTTGTCCATTTCTTCCAGGTTGTCCATTTTATTGGCATAGAGTTGCTTGCAATAGTCTCTTATGATGCTTTGTATTTCTGTGGTGTCTGTTGTAACTTCCTTTTCATTTTTAATTTTATTGATTTCAGTCCTCTCCCTCTTTTTCTTGATGAGTCTGGCTAAAGGTTTCTCAACTTTATCTTCTCAAAGAACTAGCTTTTAGTTTTATTGATCTTTGCTATTGTTTTCTTTGTTTCTATTTCATTTATTTCTGTTCTGATTTTTATGATTTCTTTCCTTCTATTGACTTTAGGTTTTGTTTGTTCTTCTTTCTCTAGTTCCTTTAGGTATAATATTACATTGTTTATTTGAGATTTTTCTTGTTCCTTGAGGAAAGATTGTATTGCTATCAACTTCCCTCTTAGAACTTCTTTTGCTGTATCCCATAGGTTTTGGGTCATCATGTTTTCACTGGCATTTTTCTCTATGTATTTTTTGATTTCCTCTTTGATTTCTTCAGTGATCTCTGGGTTATTTAGTAACATATTGTTTAGCATCCATGTGTTTGTGTTCTTCCCCCCCCCCCTTGTAATTGATTTCTTTCTTTTTTTTTTTTTAATAAATTTTTTTTTTGAAATTCACAGTCATTTATTTATTTATTTATTTATTTATGACTGTGTTGTGTCTTCGTCTCTGTGCGAGGACTTTCTCTAGTTGTGGCAAGTGGGGACCACTCTTCATCGCGGTGCACGGGCCTCTCACCATCGTGGCCTCTCTTGTTGTGGAGCCTCCAGACGCGCAGGCTCAGTAACTGTGGCTCACGGGCCCAGTTGCTCTGTGGCATGTGGGATCTTCCCAGACCAGGGCTCGAACCCATGTCCCCTGCACTGGCAGGCAGATTCTCAACCACTGCGCCACCAGGGAAGCCCTGTAATTGATTTTTAACCTTATAGCATTGTGGTCAGAAAAGATGCTTGATATGAGTTAAATTTTCTTAAATTTACCAAGGCTTGATTTGTGACCCAAGATGTGATCTATCCTGGAGAATGTTACATGTGTACTCGAGAAGAAAGTGTAATCTGCTGGTTTTGGATAGAATGTCCTATAAATATCAATTAAATCTATCTGGTGTATTGTGTCATTTAAAGTTTGGGTTTCCTTATTAATTTTCTGTCTGGATGATCTGTCCATTGGTGGAAGTGGGGTGTTAAACTCCCCCACTATTATTGTGTTACTGTCAATTTCCTCTTTTATAGCTGTTAGCATTTGCCTTACGTATTGAGGTGCTCCTATGTTGGGTGCATATATATTTATAATTGTTATGTCTTCTTCTTGAATTGATCCCTTGATCATTATGTAGTGTCCTTCCTTGTCTCTTGTAACAGTCTTTATTTTAAAGTCTATTTTACCTGCTATGAGTACTGCTACTCCAGCTTTCTTTTGATTTCCATTTGCATCTAATATCTTTTTCCATCCCCTCACTTACAGTCTGTATGTGTCGCTAGGTCTGAAGTGGGTCTCTTGTAGACAGCATATATATGCCTCTTGTTTTTGTATCCATTCAGTGAGCCTGTGTCTTTTGGCTGGAGCATTTAAACTATCCACATTTAAGGTAATAATCAATATGTATGTTCCTATTACCATTTTCTTAATTGTTTTGGGTTTGTTTTTGTAGGTCCTTTTTTTGTCATGTGTTTCCCACTTAGATAATTTCTTTTAGCATTTGTTGTAGAACTGGCTTGGTGCTGCTGAATTCTCTTAGCTTTTGCTTGTCTGTAAAGCTTTTGATTTCTCCATCAAATCTGAATGAGATTCTTGCTTGGTAGAGTAATCTTGGTTATAATTTCTTCCCTTTTATTACTTTAAATATATCATGCCACTTGCTTCTTGCTTGTAGAATTTCTGCTGAGAAATCAGCTTTTAACCCTATGGGAGTTCCCTTTTATATTATTTGTTGTTTTTTCCTTGTTGCTTTTAATAATTTTTCTTTGTCTTTAATTTTTGTCAGTTTTATTACTATGTGCCTCGGCATGTTTCTCCTTGGGTTTATCCTGCCTCGGAATCTCTGCTCTTCTTGGACTTGATTGACTATTTCCTTTCCCATATTAGAGAAGTTTTTGACTATAATTTTTTCAAGTATTTTCTTGGATCCTCTCTCTCTCTTTTCTCCTTCTGCCACCCCTATAATGTGAATGTTGGTACGTTTAATATTGTCCCAGAGGTCTCTTAGGCTGTCTTCATTTCTTTTCATTCTTTTTTCTTTATTCTTTCTGTGGCAGTGAGTTCCACCATTCTGTCTTCCAGGTCACTTATCCATTTTTCTGCCTCAGTTATTCTGCTATTGATACCTTCTAGTGTATTTTTCATTTCAGTTACTGTATTGTTCACCTCTGTTTGTTTGTTCTTGAATTCTTCTAGGTCTTTGCTGAACATTTCTTGCATCTTCTCGATCTTTGCCTCCATTCTTTTTCCAAGGTCCTGGATCATCTTCACTGTCATTATTCTGAATTCTTTTTCTGGAAGGTTGCCTATCTCCATTTCATTTAATTATTTTTCTGGGGTTTTATCTTGTTCCTCCATCTGGTACATAGTCCTCTATCTTTTCATTTTGTCTATCTTTCTGTGAATGTGGTTTTCCTTCCACAGGCTGCAGAATTGTAGTTCTCCTTGCTTCTGCTGTCTGTGTGTTATTTGCACTTTTTTCTACAACACCACAGCTGCAGAACTATTCAAGCCTTTTAATGATTATATATCAGGAAAAATGAATTGGTCATTTTGTATCAGTTTATCAACAGATGGAGTGGCTGCCATGAATGGACAGCTTTCTGGTTTCACTACTAGGGTCAAAGAGGTTGCTTCTGAATATGAGTCTGCACGCTGAGTCATCCACAGAGAAATGCTGGCTAGCCAAAAAGTGTCACCTGAAGTTAACAACATTTTGCAAGATGTGATTAAAATTATCAACCATATTAAAGTATATGCCCTTAACTCACGTCTATTCACACAGCTCTGTGAGGAGGTGGATGCAGAGCACACAATTCTTCTCTTATACACAGTAGTGAGATGGCTTTCTAAACGTGGATTTCTGGCCACAGTTTTTGAGTTACGAGAGCCACTCCAGAGATTTCTTTTAGAAAAACAGTCACCACTGGCAGCACATTTCAGTGACACAGAATGGGTCACAAAGCTTGCTTACTTGTGTGACATATTCAACCTGCTCAGCGAACTCTATCTGTCACTTCAGGGGAGAATGACACTGTGTTCAAGTTGGCAGATAAAGTGGCTACATTGAAAGCCAAACTGGAATTATGGGGGTAATGAGTAAACATTAGGATTTTTGACATATTTCAAACATTAGCAGGGATTTTGAAAGAGACTGAGCTAGGGCCTTCTTTCTCCCAGCTGCTTCATGATCACCTATCTCAGCTTTCAAAAGAGTTTGAGCATTACTTCACAACCACAAAAATCCCCCGAACTGAGAAGGAATGGATCCTCGACCCATTTGTGAATAAGTCAGGTGAATCGACTTTGTCTGTGCTAGAAGAGGATCAAATGCTTGAGACCGCAAATGACGGTGGACTTAAAAGTATGTTTGAGACAACTGCAAATCTCCATACGTTCTGCAGTAAAGTCAAGGTGGACTATCCTGAGATTGCCACAAAAACACTGAAAAGCCTGCTTGCATTTCCAGCATCTTATCTTTGTGAAGCAGGGTTTTCTGCAGTGACAGCAACCAAAAGGAGATTATGGAGTATACCCGACATAAACAACACACTTCAGGTGTCACTGTATCCCATCACCCCCAGATGGGACCATCTAGTTGCATGAAAACAATCTCAGGGCTCCCACTGATTCTGCATTATGGTGAGTTGTATAATTATTTCATTATATATTACAAAGTAATGATAATAGAAATAAAGTACACAATAAATGTAATGCACTTGAATCATCCCAAAACCATTCCCTCTGCCCCTGGTCCATAGAAAAATTGTCTTCCATGAAACCAGTCTCTGGGACAGCTGTTCTAAGCCACTGATCAATTGTTTGGAGAAATATCCCCAAGTATATTATATCCTCCCAAATCTTGAGGCTTCTTTTTAATGTTGGGAGGCACAAGGTGTAATGACTTTTCATTTACTTTAAATAGAATGTCCCAGTATATCTCAGACTCTTTGTCCGAATAGAACCTTCACCCAGGTCACAGACCCCTAACTCATGGGGCTTGTTTCCAGCTCTCTGGCAGGCATGTGTCCTACCAGGGCATCTAGTATATTTGACATTTCATGCTTACCAGATTAAATTAGCACATTACAATTAGTATAATAGAACAGCTTGACATTGGTGGAATGTCGAGACAGTCAAGGTTTCAGCTGACTAGATTATATCTGATAGAAGAGATGACATAGCTCTGGAAGCAAATATTGAAGGTGTACTTCTGTTCCTGCTTTGTGAAGGTGAACTTTTTTTCTTTTACCCTCCCACTGTTAGGGATTGAAAAGAACATCTTTACCAATTCAATAGATATATTCCAATATGTTGTTTAACCAGTAAATATACTTAATACATAAGGACAGCTATTATTGGTGTTGCCACCTGGTTCAGCTCACAATAGTTCATCACCATCCACTAATATCCAACTAGTTTTTACAGGTGTAAAACAGAAAAAATTAACAAGGGTATACTTAGTACCACTCCTTAAATCTTTAAGAGTGGTATTAATCCCTGTAATTCCTCCAAATATATGGTGTTTATTCTAAATGAATATCTTGGTAAGATTTTGCAATTTCAAGGGCATACACTTGGCTCTTCCTATGATCACAACCTTGCTCTTTAGGGCAGGGAAATAATGTGAAGGTTTAACTAGGCCATGTCTGGCCTAATTATATAATTAGGGAGTAAGGAAATAACTGTAGAGTATTTAAATTTAGGGCAATACTCAGTGTATTGCCTGACCTACTAAGCCCCTCAATCTAAATGAAGGAACGTGATGGTATGTCGGCTGCCTGGTTCCAGTGTCAGATCAGACCTGTTTCTGTTATGAAATAAACTGCACATTTTCTTTTACCTGATGAAACCTTACCCTGACCATACTCTAAGCCTCAGATTACTTACTGAATTACAGCTTTTTTATTCAAGGACACTGGGACAGTATACTAACTTAGATTTGAGAACTGAATCAGGGGTTTCAATTGTTCATTGCAGATGTTGAGATCAGTCTCTACTCACCAAATTTCAGTTGTTTTTTTATTAGGCAAGTTGAGTACCAGCTTATTTGGCTGTTCTTCTTGACCCTAGTAATAACATAATTTATTAGCTACTGACACAGATCCCTGTGAATAAAAATACTAATTGCCATTGTGGCCTTAACGCCTATTATAGAAATTATATCCACATCGTTTCTGATGATTAAGTGATAAGGATGATAGGGAGTTTTTTTTTTTTTTTTTTTTTCAGCATCTACTGTAGGCAAATCTAGTTTACAAAGGTCAGTTACCACTAAGCGTCTTAAAAATTCCAGTTCCACCACTCCCTCCTTTAGAGCGCTCCACGTTAATTTCTCAAGAAATTATAGTTTGAAACCTCACAGAGAACATACTTCTGTGGTTCATACTTTTGGTTCTTTCATAAGACGTCAATTCTAGTACTCTCATCTTTTTGAGACTTCTTATACATCCTATAGTTTGTCAAAAATATTTGGATCTCTCTCTTAATTCTCTGTAGGTGGTTTCCTCTCAGGTTTCAGAGAGCCATCCAATGAAATATTGAGGCCAATTTACTACCCTATGCTAGAACTTTAAATGGTGAATCATGTTTGTGTGCTCACACATTTGTAAAATTTCTCCCATTGAGCAGTAAATTCTTTGTCTCTTGCTATAACATTCTCAGGATCCATTCCCATATATATTCAGTGTTTCTGACAATACATATTGTCTAGGTCCTGAAACTCCTTCAGCATGGAATCTATTTTCTCTCAGAGTTCTGGTTCTGCAAAGACCTTACCTTACCTGGTTACCAGGTAAGGCGTAGAAAGGCAGAGTCTGAGAACAAAAACTTCCCATGAGGTCAAGTCTTTGGGAGAAGGGTGGCTACTCTGCTCACTCAAGGTGAAGAGTACTGCTTCCACTGCTCTGGAAGATTCAGATGACTTTTGGAGCTCCTGACTCTCAGGCTCAACTTTCAAATATTTCTATCCTAGACCTTAGGGATCTATTTTTTTTCCTATTAGATCCTTGACTCAGACAATGGAGACTTATGCTTTCATTGAATTAAAAGCATTCGATGCCTCAAAAGATAATGTAAAATAACCCTTAAGGACATAGCAAGGTCACAATTTTTGAAAACTGAAGTTTTTGAATGCTACCAAGAGTATTTTGAAAACGAAAATGGCTAACATTTGGAGGAAGCCAAATGTAAATTTTATGCAATCAACAATAACTATTGAAAAAACTCATGTTCCTCGTTTCAGGCTTGATCAATGTTTTCTGATCGGGGGAGAAGGAGCGCTGGAGTGGCAGAAGGAAGCAAAGATATGCTGGCTATTCAGTAAAGAACACTAGGGGGCAGTGTACCTGAGGATACTGTCTATATGTAGCATGTTCCATGGAGAGTTGCCCTGGTCCTGGTCAATGCTGTTGTGACTTACTTGAAGCCTCAACTGGTCACATTTTGGCACTATGCCAAGTTTGAGCTGGTTCTTTCCCCCCCTGCTGAGATCCCTACAGCTATTCAGAGATTGAAAAAAATTGTCAATAGTGCTCAAACTGTCCATAGTGCTTCAAACACCTCACAGTTAAGGAAGCTCTACTGAATGGTTTGTGACCACTGAGGTGTAGATATGGTTTTATGTTGGGAGATCATCGGCAAGTGTGGCATCATTGGCTATGATGCCTGAAGACCAATCTTTAACATGTGATTATTTGCTGTATTATTTGGGTGTTCTTGGGCCATGTGTGGGCAGACTGGTATTTGAATAAAATAAGACAATGTGTCAAAAAAAAAAAAAAAAAAGAGGGCATCGATTACTAGCAACATCTCCATATTACCATAACAAGGCAGAATATTGTAGACCGGGTTTACTAGAGAACCACGTTGTATGTATCTGGGACCATCTCATGGAAAGTTGCTTAAATTAGAACTGAGAAGCATGAGATTTTTTCCTCATTCAGTTTAAAATGACATGGGTGTGACTCTGAGATATTGCAAACTTAAAAGCTTTCTCTTCTCTGGTGAAACTTGACCTGAAATAGAATGGGTTATGTCTTAACAATTTTCAAGAGAGGTCATGGACATGCTCACACACTCCCACCAATGTCTGAATAGTCTGGAGGGCCAAAGGAACTTAGATGCTAACCTACCAAGAAAGCAAAAACTTAAAAGAGACCAAGTATAAACCTGAAATAACTACATCAAATTTTCTATCATCAGGCAGAATAGAGGTTAGCGTTAGAGTGAAAGTCTATTAAAAGAAATACAATCATATAGAAGTGTTTCACATGAGTTTGTAATGTAAAATTCATATTTACTACATTTAGTAAGATGTCAACTATGGAAAAACATACATGGTGAGATATATGAGAAACTACAATTAAAATCAAGGTGTTGTATTTATTTTCCAAATTTCCAAAAACTAATGTAAATACATTGGTTTTATCAACAAAAAAAGGCTTTGTAAGGAACTTTGAATACGATTTTATTTTATTTTCTCTATAAAATGTTTAAATGCCTGAGGAATTCAATATGGTTATAAACTTTTTCCTAGTTGTTTTGGTGCTCCATAAAATATCTAACACGTGAGGACACAAATAATTTTAACTTTATACACAATTTCAGAACATGAAAGTCATGTAAAATTTACTAAGCAAGGCCATAGAAGTCCCCATTGTCATGATGGAGTTTTATAATGATATAATCCTTAATGAATTATACTTCCATTTATTATTCTATTATTAATTCTCTCATCTGAATTGCCTTGGGCATGTCTGCCATAAAATTGTTCAAAATAATATTTCTTTCTGTGTCAATCATATAGCACAAGCAAATCTCCCAACCATGAATAAGACAAACTTCATTTTCTTTAAAACACATACTCAGCTTTCAGAAAATATTTATGTTGAAAATTAAGATGTGCTGAAAGAAAACTATGACTCACATTTAATGGACTAATAGAGTTCTGACCTTAGATGTGTTATCATATAGTACTTTCTTCTACTTTTTACAAATGAAAATAGATGGATTCTACTTTATACTTTTCACATCATTTCTCCCTTTCAATCATGCATTTGTTAATTTTAATTTAGCTCACACCTCTATGAAAGTAGTTGTATAGTTCCATTCACACAGATGACTAAAATAGATCACAGAAGACTGTAAAAAACCTGCTGATAACAAAAAATGATAATAGGAGAATTGTTCATAATTGTCTATTTTCTTAGTTCTCTCTAACACTTTAATTTGACTGCCAACCTCAACCCAATATTCAGTGCTGCTCCACCATTGCTTTCCTTTTGTTTCTTGTCAGTTCCCTGTTCTATTTTCTTCCTTGGCTATTCCAGACCTTTATCATTCTCCTTATGTTTTCCCTCCTTACTTTCAGCAGACAACAATGTTTTCTTCATAAAGATATACATTTTCTCAAAAACACATGTTCTGTTTCTTTATTTCCAACCAATCAATAGAAATAACAAAATCCTTAATTTCCCTTCAGTTTCATGAAAAAAGATTTCCTTCTTTTGTTTCTGTCCCAGGAGTCCTAGCCAGGCTCTAGTTTCCATATTTTCCTCCCACAGTTGTGATCCTCTCCATGAAGTAAATCCTCCTCTTCTTGTGTTTAACTTATAGCTCTCTGCTTGATATTTCCCGTCAAATTAAATATCTCTCAAAATTTTGAGGAAAAAATTAAACAAACGTACCACTCCTTATTTTCAGATAACTTGTAGATACTACCCCAGTTTCCTCTTTTTAACTGATGTACTTTATAAGTATGTGATGTGTTTGCTCTATGCACTTCTTTATCTACCGAAGACCCCATACTACTCTCATATTTAACCACATAGTCACTTCTTCATCTTCAATTACGTGTATGTTTGTGATTCACTAACACTGCTATCTCTACCTTAAATGCTTTCATTTCCCTTCTTGGCTTGGCTAACTTTTGGTAACCCAAATATCCATCCTGCAAATACTTATTTGGCATATATTATGGTTAAGGTATTCTTCTAGTTTCTGTGACCTTTCCTCATTTGGTTGCTATTCTTATGACAGTTATTAAAAAAATCAACAACACCTAGAACATAGGTGACAGTTAATAAATATTTTTAAATGAATGGATAGAAATGCAATCACAGTACAAGCTATGAGTATCACTGAAGACCTTCTTGGGGGAAGTGACATCTAAATTGAAACCTGGGCATTGAATAGAAATTTGAAAATGAAAGGAGTGGGATGGAAAAAAAAAAAGTTTCAGAGGAAATCATGTTTGAGGAGTCTGTAAAAGAAAATAATTTAAAAACCATGTGTTAAAGAACTTGAAAGAAGACCAATGAAACCGGTGGTGGGGGTGGGTGGGGAGCAGAATGGACTGTGAGACAAGATAAAGTCAAAGATGATATAGAAATGTATCCACAAAAGTTGTGGTTCATTATATATATACATTTACTTTAACCTAAAAACAATGAGAAGTCAATAAAGTTGTTTAAGAAGGGAAATTTACTTGGTCAAGTTTCATTTTTCCAATGAGTTTTCTTTAACTATGGGAAAAATGAGAACCATTAGCAAACTGTTATTGATAGGACTAGTGATCTAGACAAAGGTGTGGGCCATGGAGTGGAGAAGGGGTGAAGTAGACAGAATCAATAACTGTGTCAACCTAAATAAACCTAGTAGGTAATAATCAAGTGAAAGTGTTTATTTGGGATTAAAGAATTATAATTTAAGGCACACAAATTTGGATAGCAACCCAAACAGGGTCTGCAAGGAAGTAAAATCCAGGGCCTTTTAAAGGCAAAGAAAGGAAGTTTGCATTACAAAGAATTTTAATTAGAGTAGAAGGCAGAAGACAGTCTTGGTTAAACAAGCTAAGGCTATCACTAGAGGGATGGAAAAGTGCATTACTGTGACAAGTTGCAGGTATTCTTGTAGAATGCTTGGAATTTTTGTGTTTTGCCCTTAGGTCCAAAGTTCATGGTCCCACCCAGTGAGGATGCACATAATGTTCACCTTTTTAATGGCATCCCAGCTCCCTTTCAAAGCACTTGGATCTGAGTGACAATTTTATTTCGTGTTTCTCCCTCTTGATCAAGATTTTTCTTGGAAAGCATTGCTGATGAACTTACAGATTTGTTTTGTCTCATGTTGCTGGAAATGACCTGTCCTAGAAAGTTATGTCCCATATCAGGGGCATTTTTAAATCTCTGATGGTAATTTCAAGGAGTCAGTGTCATAAGGGTTTGGCCACATTTGAGCCAAGGGAGGCATTTAGGAAATGACTCTTGGGCAGTTTCCTCATTCAGGGTTTCATCAAATTACCTGAAAGTTCAGGTCAATAAGAATTATCTGTCATTTCAATCCACTGAGCAAACATAATCTTGGTGTTCATAAAAGTTTTGGAGTAGAACTGAGTGAGGAGTAACATAAGAGTTTAAATACGAGGACATATAGCAAAATTCAATAAAAATTGTAAACAATATTTGAAGGCCTGATCTTATCCAAACACCTACACCAGAAGGAAGGCAATGGAAAATATCGATAGGGAACCAGAGGGTGCCATTAAAAGACATTGGACCAGAGAGGTTTGTGTTACTGTTCTAATTTTTTGAGCTCTAATTCAACTTCATCAGAAGTACAGATCCCTGTACAGCAGGCCATGTTGGCTACAGCACAGATGCCACCCTGTTCTACAAGGATATAATCCAGAACTATTTGATTACCTAATACAATCCTTGCTAGGGCATCAAGGGATACTTTTTGTTGAGCCAAGGCTCGAGTAGTAGATCTGTTTATTTAGTTATGGTTAGGAATATATACTTTATCAACAGGTCATTATGGACTGAACCAATCCAAGGAACAAATACTTTGGCAATGATAATCAATGGAGAGTAGATAAGGTATAAAAAGAGGGCTGCCAAGTCTCAGCTAGGGCTATAAGATACTGGCTGGATTTTTTTCCTTTAACAAGAACTTCAGATGATATGCTATGGTATCCCGAAAGGCACTGCCCTGTCATGTGCCTGCTGTCTAGCCCATGGTTCCCCTTTGTAACCACATACAAATGTACATCTGGAAGGGCACATACTACATGGTCAAGCATGTTGTTATTTATGTTTTCATTGACAGGTATGAACTTCAGAATACGTTCTAGCCAAAGATCAGTGTGGCCATTACAGCTCATTAAGGGGCCAGCTGACAACCCTTTGTCCCTAGTATGACAAAGGTTTGACATAGATGGATGAAATCACATTTCTTACAAATTTTGGTCAGCCATTTGCTTGATGCTAGAAGCAAAAGAAAAAGCGGGAGGGTTGGAATGTTGGAGGAGTAGGGTTTTGGAGAAATATTTTGTGGCAGTGTCAACCCCAAAAACAAGGTGGAGATACCAGATCAAACAGTTTTACTCTACAGGCAGTTTTAAGGGCTGAATGCTTAAAGTTTCCCATAGCATTGGGGACCAAGGAAAACTTTGTGATGGGTATAACTAGGAGGTCCTTATATTTGAATGATTGTGGTCTTTGGAGACATACTCAGCACTTGGAGAGATTTTCCCCAGTTGTTATAGTTTGGGAATAGTTCACTGGAATATTATCTCCCATTTGCCAAAAGTAGTACCCTCAAGGAAGGTAAAAACTTCAGCTAATATTAAACAGATTCCAACAAAATGCTGACTAGTCACCATCTTGGACTTAATAAAGGAAGTCATTAAATGATATTCTGAAACCACCAGCCAACTCAATGGGCCTTTCTTAACAAGAATGTTGAATTAGTATCAATAAACTCAGTAAATTCATCTGTGTGATAGAGCAGATCTATTATGAAATGGATCAGTAATGAGGTTAGAATAGTGTGTATGTATACACTGGCCTCGGCCTGAATTTTGCGAAAACTGTCAGAATCAAGATGTGATCTGCTTCACTTCCCAGTTAATTTTAATTTTAATTTTAATTTTAATCCTCCAATTGTTTCAGAAGTCCAGTCAGGTGTTGGAGCCTTCTTTAAATGAGAAACATGAATCCAAGAATAAGCACCTTTAACCTTTGCAGCACAAGGATTAGTTAAGAGTACCTGATATGATCCTTTCCATCCACGGTGTACAAAATCTTTTAAAAGACAGAATCACCTGGTTGTAGATTGTGATGTTTGTTGTCTTCATCTCTCAGGAGCACACTGTGGAAAGATAGTTCTACCAAGGTATATTTTTTATGTAAGGCTCTGATTAGTCCTTTGCAATACTGAAGCATGTCTTTTTCAATTAGCTGAAGAACAGAGAGATTCAACTGCATAGGTCAACCAGTAATAATTTCAAATTGTGACAGCTTGTGTCTCCCAAAGAAGATAGCTCTCAGATTCAAAAGGACCAGAGGAAGTGTCTAAGGCCAAGCCAATTTCAAGGTCTCTGTAAATTTTGCCAGTTCAGTCTTAATAATGCCATTTGTTCTTTCCACCAGTCCAGAGGACTGGGGGTGAAAGCACAATGAAAATATTGTAGAATATACCAAACCTCACTGATCTGTCTCATAAGACGGCTAGTAAAATGTGTTCCTCAGTCATGATGCAGTTCTGAGGGCACACCCAGGTGGGTATAATCTTTTCTAAGAATATTTTTACAATAGCCAAATTTGTAGCCCATTGGCAAGGGAATGCTCCAATCCAATGAGAAAACATTCAAATCATAACAAAACCAAATTTATAGCCTTGGGAAGGAGACAACTGGATAAAATCCATTTGACATACCTCAAAAGCCCTTTTAGGCAAGTCAAAATGTCCAAGGACAGTTTGGATAGTTTTCCCTGGGTTGTATTTAAGACACAGAGCACTAGTTAATTGTGCCTTCTTGGTAGCCTTAGAAATATTTCCAACCAGTACCGTTTCATGAAATTTCCAAGTTTATCTGCTGTCCAGTGGGTCATCCGACAAGTCATTTTCATCAGGAGTCTTTTCATGGACTATGGCAAGACAAGTCTTTTATTTGGGCCATACCATAAATTAGTTTTACAGGCTAAAAATACAATTGTTATCTGTCCAATAAAGTCTTTTTTTTTTTTTTTTTTTTTCAATGTGATGCCTTAGACTGGGTATCTTTGGTCATTTTCATTAGCTCCTCTTTCTAAATGTAGTCAAAATTTGCCATAAATTTTCAGTTTCAGGTTGGGTGGCTTATAAGGCAGTTGCCCTTGCAGCCTGATCAGCCAAATTATTTCCTTTGATTTCGTCTAAATTTAATGCCCAGGCACCTGAATGATGGCTAGGAGAGATGGAACTTGGTTTGTTTCCAACAACTTGTTTACCCAATTTCCACTCCTATCTAGTTTTTTCCCAAGGTCAAAAATCCTTTGTTTCCAAAGCATGCTAAAGTCATGAACTGCCCCCAAAGCATCTTGACTGTTTGTATGGATATTCACAGTTTTGCCTTCCACTAGGGTACAAGCCTAAGTTAAAGAATGGAGTTCTCTGCATGCTATGCTGAAGTAGAGGTAAGCAGTGGAGCTGCCTCAATTACTACAAAGGAGGAAGTGATAGCATGCCCAACACAATATTATTCTTTGCCATTTTTCAAATAAGAGCCATCATAGTAAGCTATGGAATCTCAGCATTAGCAATAGGTGTTCTTTTAAATCAGCTCTAGGTATTAATAACTGATCAGTCAGGGTCAGATAGTCATAAGGAATTTTGTCAGTAGGTAAAGTGAGAAGGCTTGCAGGGTGGAGGTTGTTGCAGTGGGAAAGGGTTGTATGAAGAAAAGTTAGTAACAATGTTTCACATGAGGCAAGACGGCTTACAGAAAGGTGTTAGTGTGATGAGAACTGAGCAAGGCTTCTACTGCATGGGAAACAGATGATGAGTGGAGAGACCATAACTATTTCCTCAGTTAATTTTGTAAGGACTGATGTTGAAATAGTTCTCATGCATGGGGGATACCTCTGTCTACAGGTCTGATTGTTGACTGCAATAGCTAGGGCATCAGTGTTTACCTCCGTGACTTTGAATAAGCACTCCTAAGGCATTCCTCCCCATTCGTACACAAAGAGGAAAAAGGGTAGGGTGCACTTCTTAAGTTTAGGGACTTCAAAAGAGCCCCATTGTGGCCTCTGAAATTTTAAATTATCTTTGGCTATTGGTCCTTTGAGACCGAAATTTAAAAAAAGAACACAAGATGCTGAGAATATTTGTGGTCTGACCCCATTCAAAAGTTTATGGTTCCACCTGGTGAGGTTGAGTATTGTCACCTTTTTAATCATTTCCCAGCTCCATTTTAAAACCCCTTGACATAAATGACTCCATTTTATTTCAAATTGCACAGCTGTTTAAAAGAAACAAATAATAGCTGTCTTTAACTTGTTGATGGGACTGAAAAGAGGGACAAGTCAAATAAATTTGAGGATAAAGAAATAATTAACTCACTTTTGAACATCTTAGTTTGTGGGCGAGATATAATCTAGATGTAGTAAAAGCAAGTGGAATTACAGACTTTCAGCTCTGAAAAAATGCCTGAGCTACTGTTATAAATTTGGAAACCATAGACTTATCCTATGGGGGAAAGAAGTTTCCAGTAATGATGAGATCAAGGGTGTGGCAGGAAGTGTCATGCATAATATGGAGAGAGAAATTCTTCCAGTTTTTCAGAAACTCTTTTCCTAATGAAAGGATAAGCAGCCTTAGAGATAGCATGAGATTTCTTCGTTTTGTAAAGATAGAGCTCTAGAGTCGCTTTTATTTATTGAGTCATGCAGAAAGATAATACTGGGTTAAAGTTGAAACTTTCAGAACCTTTTGTTTTTATTATTACTGATAATCCCTGTAATGATTTCTTATTCTAACTTCTACATATCACAAATCGAGAGTTTTGGGGGCTTTGTATTTTTATCATCAGTCATAAGGATGTCAAACCATTAAGAGATCAGTGTGCTAGGTGGATCAGCTACATGGTTATTGAAGTTGTTCATCAAAAGACTTGACTCAAACATCATTTACCAAAGAAATTCTCCTCTGTAATTCCTGGGATTAAATAGGTACTACTCCCATAGTCACCATTATTATTTCCTGCTGGCAATACCATAGTATTTGTTACATGTATTCTAATTATTCCTCACTGATGTTGGATCCTCCTAGACTCTGTGAGGTCAGGGGCTTTTCTTTTCTTCCCAGCATCTAGCCAAATGGCTGGTACAGCATAAGCATTTATTAAACTGATTAGTCTTAGCTTGTATTCATTTGCCTTGTATATTTCTTCCTTTGGATCTTATATTTTTATTTATATATTTATATTTATCTTATATTTAATTATATTTAAATTTTATCCAGTGCTTGACTTCCCCCAGATTTAAGAAGAATTTGTTTTTCCATGTAATCCTTGGGTTCTTTCACTTTTTAGCCCTATAATTTTTCTCAGTTAATACAAATCATTCTAGGAAGAAACAGAAAATATCTGTAGCATTTTTATATCAGGTGAAATAGCATCAAGACAAAGGAGAACAAGTAAGAAGGAGGGAAACCTCAGAGGCAGAAAGGATAGCTTCTCTCCTCAGTTCTGAGGGGAGGGTAAAAATGTTCAACCAAAGGAGGGTAGGCACAGCTCTCTTCAGGTGTTCCAGTCAGAGGAAGTCACTGATGGAAAGCAGAATGTACTGGAGGAAGAATTGGGTTGGCGCATACAAGGCACTGGAGAGGAATCACTTGGGAGCACTAGAAAGCCCCAAGGTCCAAAAGATCCCAACTGAAGAAGGCCAGATAACTTGAATCCCGCTGCCACAGAAATAATGTATTTGAGAAGCTGCCGGAGAAGCCAGTAGCAGGAGGAGAGGTTTATAATGTAGACGCTGCAGCCAAAGCACACCTGTGCTGAATCCTGACTCTAATGTCTACCAGATCAGCATGACATTAGTATTTAATTTCTTTAAGACCTCAGGCAAGGTTTACGGAGGTGGTCATTTTACCTTTGTAAAATAGTGCGGACATCATGAGGTACTGTTATGGAGTATAAGTAAGCTAACTGCAGAAAAGACAACAGGACCTAGAAAGCACTCAATAAATATTTAGCTACTATTAGAATTGTTAATAAGATTATTATTACTTATATGATGGCAAAGGAGAGCTTTCTGTTTCCCTGCTTTTATTTCAACCATCAAGGTTAGAATCGTGGAAGAAGAATTTCAAATTCCACTTTGCTAATATGGAGAGAAGTTATGATATTCCGCTGCATCGTGTTCCCACAGGATTTTGCATAGTATAGTGAGCAGTCCTGTGTTGGTGCCAGTACGGTCACTGCCAGGAGCTGGGAAGAGGTCAGCACAGACAAAGTAACAGATTGCAAGGACACTACCTTCACCCCCACCCCAAAAGCCCTGGTGAATATGCAAAAGTCTGCACATGTGTTTAAAGCAGACAACTTATATTAGCAGCACCTTGAGTTTTCTTTGTTTTTTTTTTTGTTTTTTTTTCTGCTTGAAAGACACAAGTAATCATATACAATTTTGAGTTTGTTTTCTTGTTTTTACTTCTTTATCAGCAGACACCATTTTATCCTGTTTGTTAACGGCTACTCTTCCAAATTTTTTGAAGTTATTTTGATTTCTAAAGTGGTCTGTCTTCCAAGGTGTTACCCATTTAACCCAACTTGATCCAATCAACACTTTGCAACCACATGCTTGTTATGGAATCTTGTTACACAGAAGAAGAAAGTGAGAAAATTGAAAAAGGTTCCTGAATATCAGACAGATCTATGATCATAAAGTGTACTCATATTTTGTAACACTGTCACCAAAAGGATCAGTTTCTTTGAGACCAGTGAAACATTAAACACTCTTGTAGAAACTGTGAGAAATCTAGTTTTGTCCAAGCAAAACAGTGTATCACCAAGTAAACATCTGGACTCAACTATAAATAGTTTAATTTTTATTTCAAAGTATTTGTCAACTTTTAAAAACTTAACATTTAATGATATATACATATACATGCACACATACACATAGACACACACATACATCGAAAATATATACATATATTTTAAATTCAGCATTTAAAGAATATTTGTGATGTGTGTGTGTGTGTGTATGTTTTACTCTAGCCTCTAAGTATCCCCCAAAGCTAAAATACTCTTCTTCATATCTCCTTCCCCTCTCTCTTAAACCACCAGACAGAGGCAGAATAATATAATGAAAGAACACACCAACTTTGGACTCAACCATGCCTGCCTTCAAATATTGACTTTGACTCTTATTAGCTGAATGACCTTTATCAAATTACTTAACATCTCTTATCTTTGGTTTTCTTATCCACATGTGGGGATGGTAATGCTTTTCTCTTGGGGTGGTCTGAAAAATTGACTAGATAGTCTATCCACAGTACCAGGAACATAAAATGTACTTAAGGCATGAAAACTATAATTATCATTAGGAAAAAAAAAAACTTCTGGAGAATTTGCATAAACACACCATTTCGCAACAATACAAATTCATGGTCTTATAAAACTAATCACAACATTTCTCAGTTAAGACATAAACAAAGTCAAACCTAGTCAGTCAATTTCCTGACATAACACTTTATTCAAAATGAAGGAAATAGAGAATAAGTCTATAATTGGAATACAATACTTTTCTGTTTTGCTTTTTTCTCATAAATAATGATTATTATTTTGATTACATTTACATAAAGTAGGTGATTATTATTATGATCAAAATAGAAATTATAAAATATAAATTATATTTTGATTTCAGGTACAAAATCCTTCCTGCCAAAAAGATTTTCTTCTTCTACCTAAGATTTTCATCCATAGTATCATAGTTTGGGATTAAGCATTACTTCAGATGATATTTATCATATAAAATACATGAAACAGCAACTGGCTAAGATCCACAATAACACTGGCATAGAAATAAATTTAACAGATCATTTGTAAATGTTTCTTAGGATGGAAATCATGGAGAGGGGGTAATAACTTTTGTTTTTGGGAGAGGGCATAGTGGAGGAGGTAGCATTGTTATTCACACGCATTAATCACCCTGGGAGAGGATGGTTAACTGCTATGTCCCAAAATGATGAATTAGGGTTTCCCTGGTGGAGCAGTGGTTAAGAATCTGTCTGCCAATGCAGGGGACATGGGTTTGAGCCCTGGTCCGGGAAGATCCCACATGCTGCAGAGCAACAAAGCCCTTGCACCACAACTACTGATCCTGCACTCTAGAGCCCACAAGCCACAACTACTGAGCCCACGAGCCACAACTACTGAAGCCCACATGCCTAGAGCCTGTGCTCTGCAACAAGAGAAGCCACTGCAATGAGAAGCCCGTGTACCCAATGAAGAGTAACCCCCACTCACCACAACTAGAGAAAGCCTGTGCACAGCAACAAAGACCCAACGCAGCCAAAAATAAATAAATTTATTTTAAAAAAATGATGAATTAGCCAAGTGGCCTAATGAAAAGTACTAACAATGCAGACTGTATCCTTCATCTCCATGAAACCTCCAGATGACCCTGCTAATTATAATGATATACCGATGAGACATAGATAGATTTCCAATTACATCAACAAACAAGGCCCATATACCATATTGGCAGAACCACAGATCAGGTATTTTTGTCCAGGTAAGACTTGAAAACCAAACATAATGATATAAAACATCAAATTTCAAAATATGAAAATGAAATTTATATACAAGGCAGCAAATCCCATGTAAGAAGAAAAACTATTGACCTAATGGCCAAGGAACTCAGCCAGAGTAGTTTATGAATAAATGCAGTTGGAATGACCTATATCCTGATAAAGAATACATTGGTAGGGGCTTCCCTGGTGGCGCAGTGGTTGAGAGTCTGCCTGCCAATGCAGGGGACATGGATTCGAGCCCTGGTCTGGGAAGATCCCCCATGCCATGGAGCAACTAGGCCAGTGAGCCACAGCTACTGAGCCTGCAAGTCTGGAGCTTGTGCTCCCCCACAAGAGAGGCCGCGACAGTGAGAGGCTCACACACTGCGATGAAGAGTGGCCCCCGCTCGCCACAACTAGAGGAAGCCCTTGCATAGAAAATGAAGACCCAACACAGCCAAAAATAAATACTTAATTAATTAAAAATAAAAACAACTACATTTACCAGGTCCCCTCATGCTCTAAACCCCTTCCCTTGAAGAATCAATCCCTAAAAAAAAGTGTGGAAAAAAAAAAAAGAATACATTGGTAGATAACTTAGATCCTACAACCTTGACTGATATGAGATGGTTATGCTTTTAATTGAACCCTAGGATGAGGATAAATTAGTAAAATTATTGTTGCATTGTTAACACAAATCTATAAAGACATGTCAAAATCAACATTTTACTAATAATTATAATTAGCATAAGAATGAAATGTTAAAATATCTCATTTAAATGTAGGCTGTTAGATCCTTTAAAAACTAATTTCAATATGAAAACAAAAATCAGGGAGGAGAAGATGGCAGAAGAGTAAGACGCGGAGATCACCTTCCTCCCCACAGATACAGTAGAAATACATCTACATGTAGAACTGCTCCTACAGAACACCCACTGAACGCTGGCAGAAGATGTCAGACCTCCTAAAAGGCAAGAAACTCCCCATGTACCTGGGTAGAGCAAAAGAAAAAAGAAACAACAGAGACAAAAGAATAGGGACGGGACCTGCACCAGTGGGAGGGAGCTGTGAAGGAGGAAAAGTTTCCACACACTAGGAAGCACCTTCTCGGGCAGGGACTGCGGGTGGCGGAGGGAGGGAATCTTTGGAGCCACTGAGGAGAGTGCAGCCACAGGGGTGCGGAGGGCAAAGTGGAGAGATTCCCGCACAGAGGCTCGGCACCGAGCAGCACTCACCAGCCGGAGAGGCTTGTCTGCTCACCCGCTGGGGCGGGCGGGGGCTGGGAGCTGAGGCTCGGGCTTCGGTCAGATCGCAGGGAGAGGACTGGGGTTGGCGGCGTGAATACAGCCTGAAAGGGTTAGCGCACCACAGCTAGCCGGGAGGGAGTCCGGGAAAAGGTCTGGAGCTGCCAAACAGGCAAGAGACTTTTTCTTGCCTCTTTGATTCCTGGTGCACGAGGAGAGGGGATTCAGAGCACCGCCTAAACGAGCTCCAGAGACTGGCGCGAGCAGCGGCTATCAGCGCGGACGCCAGAGATGGACATGAAACGCTAAGGCTGCTGCCGCCACCACCAAGAAGCCTGTGTGCGAGCACAGGTCACTCTCCACACCGCCCCTCCTGGTAGCTTGTGCAGCCCACCACTGCCAGGCTCCCGTGATCCAGGGACAACTTCCCCGGGAGAATGCACAGCGCTCCTCAGGCTGCTGCATTGTCACACCGGCCGCTCCCGCCGCAGGCTCGCCCTGCATCCGTGCCCCTCCCTCCCCACGGCCTGAGTGAGCCAGAGCCCCCAAAGCAGCTGCTCCTTTAACCCTGTCCTGTGTGAGCGAAGAACAGATGCCCTCAGGCGACCTACACACAGAGGCGGGTCCAAATCCAAAGCTGAACCCAGGGAGCTGTGGGAACAAAGAAGAGAAAGGGAAATTTCTCCCAGCAGCCTCAGGAGCAGCGGATTAAAGCTCCACAAACAACTTGATGTACCTGCATCTGTGGAATACCTGAATAGACAAGGAATCATCCCATATTGAGAGGTGGACTTTGGGAGGAAGATATATGATTTTTTCCCCTTTTCCTCTTTTTGTGAGTGTGTATGTATATACTTCTGTGTGAGATTTTGTCTGTATAGCTTTGCTTTCACCATTTGTCCTAGGGTTCTGTCCATCCGTTTTTGTTTTTTTTAAATTAAAATTTTTTTTTCTTTTTTTAAATAATTTTTTATTTTAAAAACTTTATTTTATTTTATCTTACTTTAATTTATTTTATCCTCTTTCTTTTTTTTTCTTTCTATTTTTCCTCCCTTTAATTCTGAGCTGTGTGGATGAAAGGCTCTTGGTGCTCCAGCCAGGCATCAGGGCTGTGCCTCTGAGGTGGGAAGGCCAACTTCAGGACACTGGTCCACAAGAGACCTCCCAGCTCCATGTAATATCAAATGATGAAAATCTCCCAGAGATCTCCATCTCAACACCAAGACCCAGTTTCACTCAATGACCCACAAGCTATAGTGCTGGACACCCTATGCCACACAACTAGCAAGACAGGAACACAGCCCCATCCATTAGCAGAGAGGCTGCCTAAAATCATAATAAGGCCACAGACACCCCAAAACACACCACCAGACGTGGACCTGCCCACTAGAAAGACAAGATCCAGCCTCAACCACCAGAACACAGGCACTAGTCCCCTCCACCAGGAAGCCTACACAACCCAATGAACCAACCTTAGCCACTGGGGAGAGACACCAAAAACAACAAGAACTACGAAACTGCAGCCTGCGAAAAGGAGACCCAAAACACAGTAAGATAAGCAAAATGAGAAGACAGAAAAACACACAGCAAATGAAGGAGCAAGGTAAAACACACCAGACCTAACAAATGAAGAGGAAATAGGCAATCTACCTGAAAAAGAATTCAGAATAATGATAGTAAAGATGATCCAAAATCATGGAAATAGAATAGACAAAATGCAAAAAACATTTAACAAGGAACTAGAAGAACTAAAGAGGAACCAACCAATGATGAAAAACACGATAAATGAAATTAAAAATACTCTAGAAGGGATCAATAACAGAATAACTGAGGCAGAAGAATGGATAAGTGACCTGGAAGATAAAATAGAGGAAATAACTACTGCAGAGCAGAATAAAGAAAAAAGATTGAAAAGAACTGAGGACAGACTCAGAGACTTCTGAGACAACATTAAATGCACCAACATTCGAATTATAGGGGTCCCAGAAGAAGAGGAAAAGAAAGGGAATGAGAAATTACTTGAAGATATTATAGTAGAAAACTTCCCTAATTTTGGAAAGGAAATAGTTAATCAAGTGCTGGAAGAACAGAGAGTCCCATACAGGATAAACCAAAGGAGAAAGGGGACAAGACACATATTAATCAAACTATCAAAAAATAAATATAAAGAAAACATATTAAAGCAGCAAGGGAAAAACAACAAATAACACACAAGGGAATCCCCATAAGGTTAACAGCTGATCTTTCAGCAGAATCTCTGCAAGCCAGAAGGGAGTGGCAGGACATATTTAAAGTGATGAAGGAGAAAAACTTACAACCAAGATTACTCTACCCAGCAAGGATCTCATTCAGATTTGATGGAGAAATTAAAACCTTTACAGACAAGCAAAAGCTGAGAGAGTTCAACACCACCAAACCAGCTTTACAACAAATGCTAAAGGAACTTCTCTAGGCAAGAAACACAAGAGAAGGAAAACACCTACAATAACAAACCCAAAACATTTAAGAACATGGGAATAGGAACATATATATTGATAATTACCTTAAATGTAAATGGATTAAATGCTCCCACCAAAAGACACAGACTGGCTGAATGGATACAAAAACAAGACTCGTATATATGCTGTCTACAAGAGACCCACTTCAGATCTAGGGACACATACAGACTGAAAATGAGGAGATGGAAAAAGATATACCATGCAAATGGAAATCAAAAGATAGCTGGAGTAGCAATTCTCATATCAGACAAAATAAACTTTAAAATAAAGACTATTACAAGAGACAAAGAAGGACACTATATAATGATCAAGGGATCGATTCAAGAAGAAGATATAACAATTGTAAATATTTATGCATCCAACATAGGAGCACCTCAATACATAAGGCAAATACTAAAAGCCATAATAGGGGAAATAGACAGTAACACAATCATAGTAGGGGATTTTAACACCCCACTTTCACCAATGGACAGAACATGCAAAATGAAAATAAATAAGGAAACACAAGCTTTAAATGATACATTAAACAAGATGGACTTAATTGTTATTTATAGGACATTCCACCGCAAAACAACAGAATACACATTTTTCTCAAGTGCTCATGGAACATTCTCCAGGATAGATCATATCCTGGGTCACAAATCAAGCCTTGGTAAATTTAAGAAAACTGAAATCATATCAAGTATCTTTTCCGACCACAACGCTATAAGACTAGATGTCAATTACAGGAAAAGATCTGTAAAAAATACAAACACATGGAGGCTACACAATACACTACTTAATAACGATATGATCACTGAAGAAATCAAAGGGGAAATAAAAAATACCTAGAAACAAATGACAATGGAGACACGATGACCCAAAACCTATGGGATGCAGCAAAACCAGTTCTAAGAGGGAAGTTTATAGCAATACAAGCCTACCTCAAGAAACAGGAAACATCTCGAATAAACAACCTAACCTTGCACCTAAAGCAATTAAAGAAGAACAAAAAAACCCCAAAGTTAGCAGAAGGAAATAAATCATAAAGATCAGATCAGAAATAAATGAAAAAGAAATGAAGGAAACAGTAGCAAAGATCAGTAAAACTAAAAGCTGGTTCTTTGAGAAGATAAACAAAATTGATAAACCGTTAGCCAGACTCATCAAGAAAAAAAGGGAGAAGACTCAAATCAATAGAATTAGAAATGAAAAAAGAGAAGTAACAACTGACATTGCAGAAATACAAACGATCATGAGAGATTACTACAAGCCACTCTATGCCAAGAAAATGGAAAACCTGGAAGAAATGGACAGATTCTTAGAAATGCACAACCTGCCACGACTGAACCAGGAAGAAATAGAAAATATGAACAGACCAATCACAAGCACTGAAATTGAAACTGTGATTAAAAATCTTCCAACAAACAAAAGCCCAGCACCAGATGGCTTCACAGGCAAATTCTATCAAACATTTAGAGAAGAGCTAATACCTATCCTTCTCAAACTCTTCCAAAATATTGCAGAGGGAGAAACACTCCCCAACTCATTCTACGAGGCCACCATCACCCTGATACCAAAACCAGACAAAGATGTCACAAAGAAAGAAAACTACAGGCCAATATCACTGATGAACATAGATGCAAAAATCCTCAACAAAATATTAGCAAACAGAATCCAACAGCACATTAAAAGGATCATACACCATGGTCAAGAGGGGTTTATTCCAGGAATGCAAGGATTCTTCAATATACACAAATCAATCAACGTGATACATCATATTAACAAATTGAAGGAGAAAAACCATATGATCATCTCAGTACATGCAGAGAAAGCTTTTGACAAAATTCAACACCCATTTATGATAAAAGCCCTGCAGAAAGTAGGCATAGAGGGAACTTTCCTCAACATAATAAAGGCCATATATGACAAACCCACAGCAAACATTGTCCTTAATGGTGAAAAACTGAAAGCATTTCCACTAAGTTCAGGAACAAGACAAGGTTGCCCACTCTCACCACTATTATTCAACATAGTTTTGGAAGTGTTAGCCACAGCAATCAGAGAAGAAAAAGAAATAAAAAGAATCCAAATCAAAAAAGAAGAAGTAAAGCTGTCACTGTTTGCAGATGACATGATACTATACATAGAGAATCCTAAAGATGCTGCCTGAAAACTTCTATTGCTAATCAATGAATTTGGTAAAGTAGCAGATTACCAAATTAAAGCCCAGAAATCTCTTTCATTACTATATACCAATGATGAAAAATCTGAAAGTGAAATTAAGAAAACACTCCCATTTACCACTGCAACAAAACGAATAAAATATCTAGGAAGAAACCTACCAAAGGAGACAAAAGACCTGTATGCAGAAAATTATAAGACTTTGATGAAAGTAATTAAAGATGATACAAATAGATGGAGAGATATACCATGATTTGGATTGGAAGAATCAACATTGTGAAAATGACTACTACCCAAAGTGATCTACAGATTCAATGAAATCCCTATCAAAGTACCACTAACATTTTTCACAGAACTAGAACAAAAAATTTCACAATTTGTATGGAAACACAAAAGACTCTGAATAGCCACAGCAATCTTGAGAACGAAAAATGGAGCTGGACGAATCAGGCTCCCTGACTTCAGACTATACTACAAAGCTACAATAATGAAGACAGTTTGGTAGTGGCACATAAACAGAAACATAGATCAATGGAACAGTATAGAAAGCCCAGAGATAAACCCACGCACATATGGTCACTTTATCTTTGATAAAGGAGGCAATCATATACAGTGGAGAAAAGACAACCTCTTCAATAAGTGGTGCCGGGAAAACTGGACAGGTACATGTAAAAGTATGAAATTAGAACACTCCCTGACACCATACACAAAAATAAACTCAAAATTGATTAAAGACTTAAATGTAAGGCCAGGCACTATCAAACTCTTAGAGGAAAACATAGGCAGAACACTCTATAACATAAATCACAGCAAGATCCTTTTTGACCCACCTCCTAGAGAAATGGAAATAAAAACAAATAAACAAATGGGACCTAATGAAACTTAAAAGCTTTTGCACAACAAAGGAAACCATAAACAGGACCAAAAGACAACCCACAGAATGGGAGAAAATATTTGCAAATGAAGCAACTGACAAAGGATTAATCTCCAAGATTTACAAGCAGCTCATGCAGCTCAATAACAAAAAAACAAACAACCCAATCCAAAAATGGGCAGAAAACCTAAATAGACATTTCTCCAAAGATGATATACAGACTGCCAATAAGCACTTGAAAGAATGCTCAACATCATTAATCATTAGAGAAATGCAAATCAAAACTACAATGAGATATCATCTCACACCGGTCAGATGGCCATCATCAAAAAATCTAGAAACAATAAATGCTGGAGAGGGTGTGGAGAAAAGGGAACATTCTTGCACTGTTGGTGGGAATGTAAATTGATACAGCCACTATGGAGAACAGTATGGAGGTTCCTTAAAAACTAAAAATAAAACTACCATACGACCCAGCAATCCCACTACTGGGCATATACCTTGAGAAAACCATAATTCAAAAAGAGTCTTTACCAAAGTGTTCATTGCAGCTCTATTTACAATAGCCAGGACACGGAAGCAACCTAAGTGTCCATCATCGGATGAATGGATAAAGAAGATGTGGCACATATATACAATGGAATATTACTCAGCCATAAAATGAAATGAAATGGAGTTATTTGTAGTGAGGTGGATGGAGTTAGAGTGTGTCATACAGAGTGAAGTAAGTCAGAAAGAGAAAAACAAATACAGTATGCTAACACATATATATGGAATCTAAGGGGAAAAAAAAAAGGTCATGAAGAACCTAGTGGCAAGACGGGAATAAAGACACAGACCTACTAGAGAATGGACTTGATTATATGGGGAGGGGGAAGGGTAAGATATGACAAAGTGAGATAGTGGCATAGACATACATAGACTACCAAACGTAAAATAGATAGCTAGTGGGAAGCAACTGCATAGCACAGGGAGATCAGCTCTGTGCTTTGTGACCACCTAGAAGGGTGGGATAGGAAGGGTGGTAAGGAGGGAGATGCAAGAGGGAAGAGATATGGGAACATATGTATATGTATAACTGATTCACTTTGTTATAAAGCAGAAACTAACACACCATTGTAAAGCAATCATACTCCAATAAAGATGTTAAAAAAAAAAATCAGTTTTAAGTAAAATATAATTATATTTCTATTTAGAGCACAATTGATTATTTAAAGTATCTAAATGTTGATTATTCAGTATTCATATTAATAAGTTGCACATTAACAAAGTACAAAGAAGAATTGAGTATTCTACTACTTATCAAAAAGACACTTGGAAATCAAAGAATATGTTCCATTATTATAAACAACAATGTAGCAAAGTTATTTGTATAAATGTCTCCATCCTTTGAATTATTTACTTAGGATAAATTATCAAGTCGTGTTGTGGGTCAAAGGTATGGTTAACACTGATTTTCTTGTTTTATATTGCTAAATAGTTCTCCAAAAATAATGTGTTGCTGTATAATCTCCCAGCCATTTATGGCTTCACCTGAAGTTTACATTCAACTCATTCTTAGCCTTACTAGAGCTTGCTTTTTGGTGTGTGTCTTCTACAACTTTGATCTTTGTGTCTTTCCTGAACACCTTTTCTCTGTTAACAGCCAACTTTAAATCTTTCCATTGTAAAAAGAGAAGCCTCCTTGGACTAGCCCAATTTTCCTTCTCCAGACATGGAACAGGTATCATCTTCTCTTCCTATCTCTGATTTCTCACTTCTCTAAAACCTCAATTCAAATTATTGTCATGCCATTGAAATATCTTAAATGCTCTAGAACATTTTCATTCTTGTTTTGACTTCTTAGTGATGGTTTGCTCTCTTAATCACTTCTTTCTACTTGAAATATTACCTCACTTGTTGTCTGTGATGTCTTTTTTCTTATGGTTTAAGAAGTGATGACTGGGGAATGTTTGTCAAAAGTTTGAAAAGTTGTACTTCTTAAAATTAGTATTTTGAGCTTCACCTACAAGAAATTAATACCAGTTATCTTGTCAATTGGAATATTAAGTATCCAACTGTTTATATATAGGTGATTTATAAATAGCATATGCTGAAATGTTGTAGCATCAATGTTCCTCAAACTGTGTGTTGCAGAAAATACTCATCCATGTTATACTAAATGATGTCTTATAAAGGACTTTTATCAAATAAGTTTATGGAATGCTGAGTTAAACAAGTATAAGGAGATTTCTTTTTCTTGGGGAGTGAACTCGGTCTTTAATATGCAAACCCCCAATTTACTATTCAGCTTTTTCTTTTCCTAAACTAATTTGAAATTGTAACCCTTATTGCATGAAACTCATTGTAATTATCTACTTAGTAATGACTCAAGGAACCAAGTTTTGCAAACACTGCTCTAGAAGAAAAAAGAAATTACATACATGTAGATTCATATCCTAAACTAGTTTATTTTTCAGACTTTGTAATCTTTGGAAAATACATTTAACTGTTTAAAATTTCAAGTTATATCTGAAGGAAGACTAATAAGGGATAGATTAAAAGAGAGTTGTGAAGGCTAAATTTGTTAATATAATAAGTATTTGATATAATTATAGTATAAAAATAGTCTCTACAGTTAATAAAATGAAAAAATATTTTAAAATAAGGTTAACATATTAACATCAGGAATAACTAAGCCCTCCCAAATCTTAGGAATAATAATCAAATACATAAATTAAAAGATCAATTCCCTTTAGAAGTATAATAAATAGTGTTTTAGGGTCACAGAGGACATGGGATTCATTTTTCTTGGCTGTTTTACTGAAGGATTATAGAGTAAGTAGAAGAAGAAAAAGAGAAATGGAGAAATGAATTGTCACCACTATTCTCACATTCAGCAATATTGGCTATGCTCGCCTCCATTAACAAGCTAATAATTTTCAAAACTGCTTTTGTAACTGCAGAAGTTCTTATTGAAAACAATCTTATTGCTCCATGCATAAGGCAATGCTGATCCAAATAAAACAACATATAGCATGCCTACAGCCATGCCCACTTACCTTCCCAGTTTCAAAAACATGGCCCCAAGAACAAAGTTAAAATTCTATAGTATTCAAGGCTCATACATGATTGTTCTGCAATCTATACATTTAGGTTAATCCTCACTACCTTCCTTCATAATAACTTTTTAAAAGCAGCTGTATTGAGGTATAAATGACATACAATAAACTCTACACAATTTAAGAATACCATTTGATAATTTTTTGATTTATGTATGCACCTGTGAAACCATTGTTACAATCAAAATAACAGACAGATCCATCACCACTCTCCCTCTCTTTATCCTCCACCTTTCCATCCCCAGACAACCACTGACCTAATTTCAGTCACTGTAGATTGACTTTTTCTAGAATTTTATATAGGGGATTCCCTGGCAATCTAGTGGTTAGGACTCTGCACTTTCATTGCTGAGGGCGTGGGTTCTGTCCCTTGTGGGAGCACTAAGATCCCACGAGCCGAGTTGTGTGGCCAAAAAAAAAGTTAGAATTTTATATAAATGACACTATGTACTCAATTTTGCCTATGATTTTTAGCAAACAATTTTAAGCTTCATCCATGTACCAAAACTTTATTCTTTTATTGCTGAATATATTCCATTGTACACAATAACATATAATGGAATTGTGTTTTCTATTTTTTGTAACTTTTCTTTGTTCATTTTGTTCTCTTTTTCTGTCTTCTTTTGGATACATTTTTATCCATTTTATTGTCTTTGTTGGCCTATTACTTATAGCTCTTTGCTATATTATTTTAGTGGTTACTTTAGAGTTTATAGTACATATCGCTACTGTATCACAGTGTAACTTCAAGTGACATTATGCCACTTTGTGTATGGGATAAGAACTCTATCTACATAAGTATACTTCGATTTTTCCCCTCCCAGCCATTGTGACCTTGTTGTCACACGGTTTATTCCAATGTGTATTATAAAGTACACAATACATTTTAATCATTTTTACTTTAAGCAGTTGACTATCTCTTAAATATATTTCAGTAATAAGAAAAAAATGTTATATGTGAATGCTGTTGCAATTTCCAGTGCTCTCTATCACTCTGTGTAGATCTAGAACTACATCTGCTATAATTTTTCTCCTGTTTGAAGGACTTTGTTTTACATTGCTTGTTGTGCAAGCATGCTGGTGATGAGTTCTTTCAGCTTTTGAATGTCTGAAAAAGTTTATTTATTTATTTTTCTTCTGAGCAAAAAAAAAAAAAAATATCTTTAGATTGATAGATTTAAAAATTTTTGTTTGTTAGTTTGTTTTTTTAACCTTTCCATACTTTAAAGATGTTGCTCCACTGCCTTCCAGCTCACACTGGTTTGAATGAGAAATATGAAATATGTTCTCATCCTCATCTTTGTCCTTTTGTACATAATGTGTCCTTTTTTTTTTCCTTCTGGCTGCTTTTAAGTTTTTGTGTTTTTTTTAATATATATATTTGCTGGTTTAAGACCATCTGATTGTGATGTAACTATGTAATTTTCTTCAAGTATCTTGTCATTGAGATTCATGGAGTTTCTTGTATTGGTGATTTTACAGGTTCTTTAATTAATTTGGAAACTTTTCAGCTATTATTTATTCAAATATATTTTCTATTTCCCCCTACTCCTTTGAAGTTGTCCCATAGCTCACTAAAACCTCTATTGATTTATTAATTCGTTTTTATCCCTCTGTGTATTTTATTTTGGATAGCTCTATTGATATGTTTTCAAGTTCACTCATCTTTCATTTTGCCATGTCTATTTGATTGTAAATTTCATCTAGGATATTTTTCATCCCAGATATTATATTCAGATTTAGAAAGTTTTCTCTCTTATTTTTAAATTTTTATTTATTTATTTTTACATATGTTGAATAGATATATCTATTCTTTTTCAAATTCTTCTCCAAATTAGGTTGTTACAGAATATTGAGCAGAGTTCCCTGTGCTATACAGTAGGTCCTTGCTGGTTATCCACTTTAAATATAGCAGTGTGTACATGTCAATCCCCAACTCCCTAACTATCCCTCTCCCCCACCTTCCCCTCCTGGTAACCATAAATTCGTTCTCTAAGTCTGTGATGTGGAACTTTTTTATCTTTTATGTTGCAATTTAACATGTCTAATCTTTCCTCTAACTTCTAGAACAAGTGAAATAGTTAAAATAACAGAGTTAATGTCCTTGTCTTCTAATCCTATCATCTATGTCAATTCTGGGTCAGTATCAATTGATTTTTTTTCTCTTCATTATAAATGATAGTTTTTTTCTTTGCATCCCTTCTAATTTTTTATTGGATGTTAGTAATTTTGATTTTATTTTATTGTGCAGTGGACATTTTTGTATCCTTAATATATAGGAATATATGTATTCCTTTGTCCTGGGATGCAGTCAGATTACTTGGAAACAGTTTGATCTTTTTGAGTCTTGCTTTTAACCTTTGTTAGCTTTGGTCTAGGACTACTTTTCCCTGCTCCTTAAGCTATATCATTTTGATTACACATTGCCCTGAGAATTATGAGATTTTCCACTCTGATTAGAGAAATAGGCACTATTCCCCAGTCCTGTGTGAGTGCCAGAGATTGTGACCTCTAATCTTTGAAGGTATTTTTTTCCCCCAGCCTCAGACAGTTTCCTCACATGCGTGTGTTGATCAGTGCTGTGTTGACTCCTCAAAGGGAACTCTGAAAATCTCAGGATTTCTCTATGTTTGAAGCTCTTTATTCTATAGTGTTCTGCTCTGATTATCCCAGTTTCTTTGGTCTCACCAGACCCTCTATTCATGGAGTCAGTGGGGCTCTGCTTGGGTTGTTATTTCCTGAACCGCAACCTGAGATTACATATTGCAAACTGGGGCAACCATGGGTCTCAATGCATTTGTTTTAAGTCTCTCAGGCATCAGTGTACTTTGTTGCTTTATGTTTAGTGCCTTAAGAACTATTTTTTTCCCATATATTTTGTCTTTTAGATTTTTTGAGTCTGGCTGATAATTTCTATCCTTGTAAATCCACCCAGAAGTATAGGTCTCCTTTATAGCTTAGAGTCTAGTCAAAACAAACTCCTAGCCCATTTTTTAAGTATGCCATGTTCATATATATATAAATATATACCCACATATACCCATGGCCCCTGTCATTCCCTCTTATATATCCTTGCTCTCTTCTCTATCTGATCAACACCAACTGAATTTCCAAAGCACACTCCAATTCTCTGATTAGTTTTTCTAAATGCTCTCAGGCACGTTTAATCTTTTTTTTTTTTTTTTTTTTCCTGCCCACACAGCACTTTACTTATTACTTAATTATAACCCCAGGAATAGTTTTATGATTATATATTTAGTTATTTTTTTCTTTTTATTCAACTAAACCATGTCCAACTATATTGGGCATTTCGAATATAAAACAATGCCAGCTCATTAAAGGAACTCAGTGAAATTTGTTGACTGAGTTGATGAATTTGTTGATGAATAATATGTCCAAAGCACTGTGCCTCTCCTCTGTGATCAGGAGCATGAATAGCTCGGATAAAAAGGGGCAACTGAAGTTAGATGAGTACTTTTTTAAAAAAACTCCTTTAAGTTTCAATTGTTTTATAAAGTATTAATTTATTGGTAAAGAGTACTCAAATATATGTCCCTTTTTCTATAAAAAAAAATTATAATTTGTCACTTAAGTTTTCTTTTAAAAATTTTTCTCTTATTTCCATATTTTGCTTTTATTTCTGATATAGAGAAACTTTCCATAATTTATACAACTACCAACAAAATATAGCCTTATGATTTATTAAAGCTGTTTCCAGCTCAAATATAAATGTACTATCATGTTGTATCATACTATACACCATAAAATATTAGATTAACAATCAAGGAGGAATTGTAGAAATATGTTGGTTGAAAGATAAATAAAAGCAGTTTTTGGGGGTTTTTAAGGGCATGATATACCAGCACCATGACAAAATAAAGGGAGAGGGAATATCTGATGAAATGTTCACCAAAAAAAAAAAAAAAAGTAAGAAATATGCCCTGGCCAATTATTCTAGTCTCTCTACTCACTGCTGCAACATTAAGAAAATCATATCAAATCACTCAGGTTACCATTTGTATTTAGCTGTATCCTGAACCATAGGCTATATCTAGATATTTGCTAGTTACATTCTTTTGTTCTTTGAGTTATATTTTTCTCCCAATATTTTCAGATTAAAAAATAGAAGCACCTGATCCTCAATCTCCTACCACCTATTTGTGTTTAGTAGGTCTGTTTTGGGATCTAAGAATCTGTTTTCAAAAGCACCACCAACGAAGATGGAGCAGTAGAAGGACGTGCTCTCACTCCCTCTTGTGAGAACACCAGAATGACAACTAACTGCTGAACAATTGTTGACAGGAAGACACTGGAATTCACCAAAAAAGATAACCTGCATCCAAAGACAAAGGAGAAGCCACAATGAGATGGTAGGAGGGGCTCAATCACAATAAAATCAAATCCCATAACTGCTGGGTGGGTGACTCACAAACTGGAGAACACTTATACCAGAGAAGTGCACTCAGTGGAGTGAAGGTTCTGAGCCCCACGTCAGGCTTCTGAACCTGTGGGTCCGGCAACAGGAGGAGGAATTCTTAGAGAATCAGACTTTGAAGGCTAGCAGGATTTGATTGTAGGATTCTGACAGGATTGGGGGAAAGAGAGACTCCACTCTTGGAAGGCACACACAAAATAGTGTGCACATCAGGTCCCAGGGGAAGTAGCAGTGACCCCAGGGGAGACTGAACCAGACCTACCTGCTAGTGTTGGAGAGTCTCCTGCAAAGGCGGGGGGTGGCTGTGGCTCACCATGAGGACAAGGACACTGGCAGCAGAAGTTCTGGGAAGTACTCTTTGGCATAAGCTGTCCCAGAGTCCACCATTAGCCCCACCAAAGAGCCTGCAGGCTTCAGTGTTGGGTCACCTCAGGCCAAACAAATAACAGAGAGGGAAGCCAGCCCCACCCATCAGCAGTCAAGCAGATTAAAGTTTTAATGAGCTCTACCCACCACCAGTCCCTCCCATCAGGAAACTTGCACAAGCCTCTTAGACAGCCTCATCCACCAGAGGGCAGAGAGCAGAAGCAAGAAGAACTACAATCCTGCAGCCTGTGGAACAAAAACCACATTCACAGAAAGAAAGACAAGATGAAAAGGCAGAGGGCTATGTACCAGATGAAGGAACAAGATAAAACC
Organism: Balaenoptera physalus; assembly: GCF_965194825.1. Taxonomy (NCBI): domain Eukaryota; kingdom Metazoa; phylum Chordata; class Mammalia; order Artiodactyla; family Balaenopteridae; genus Balaenoptera; species Balaenoptera physalus. Next base: position 53,989,187 of record NC_138899.1, on the reverse strand, counting down.
CCAGAAAAACAACTAAATGAAGTGGAGATAGGCAACCTTCCAGAAAAACAATTCAGAATAATGATAGTGAAGATGATTCAGAACCTCGGAAACAGAATGGAAGCAAAGATCTAGGAGATGCAAGAAATGTTTAACAGAGACCTAGAAGAATTGAAGAACAAACAAACAGAGATGAACAATACAATAACTGAAATGAAAAATACACTAGAAGGAATCAATAGCAGAATAACTGAGGCAGAAGAATGGATAAGTGACCTGGAAGACAGAATGGTGGAATTCACTGCCTCAGAACAAAATAAAGAAAAAAGAATGCAAAGAAATGAAGACAGCCTAAGAGACCTCTGGGACAACATTATACACACCAACATTCACATTATAGGGGTCCCAGAAGGAGAAGAGAGAGAGAAAGTACCTGAGAAAATATTTGAAGAGATTATAGGTGAAAACTTCCCTAACATGAGAAAGGAAATAGCCACTCAAGTCCAGGAAGTGCAGAGAGCCCCATACAGGATAAACCCAAGGAGAAACACGCCTAGACACATAATAATCAAATTGGCAAAAAATAAGACAAAGAAAAATTATTGAAAGCAGCAAGGGAATAATGACAAATAACATACAAGGGAACTCCCATAAGGTTAACAGCTGATTTCTCAGCAAAAACTCTACAAGCCAGAAGGGAGTGGCGCGATATACTTAAAGTGATGGACAGGAAGAACCTACAACCAAGATTACTCTACCCAGCAAAGATCTCATTCAGATTCAATGGAGAAATCAAAAGTTTTACAGACAAGCAAAAGCTAAGAGAATTCAGCACCACCAAACTAGCTCTACAACAAATGCTAAAAGAAATTCTCTAAGTGGGAAACACAAGAGAAGAAAAGGACTTACAAAAACAAACCCAACACAATTAAGAAAATGGTCATAGGAACATACATATCAGTAATTACCTTAAACATGAATATATTAAATGCTCCAACTGAAAGACACAGGCTTGCTGAATGGATACGAAAACAAGACCCATATATATGCTGTCAACAAGAGACCCACTTCAGACCTAGGGACACATACAGACTGAAAGTGAGGGGACGGAAAAAGATATTCCATGCAAATGGAAATCAAAAGAAATCTGGGGTAGCAATACTCATATCAGATAAAATAGACTTTAAAATAAAGAAGATTACAAGAGACAAGGAAGGACACTACATAATGATCAAGGGATAAATCCAAGAAGAAGATAAAACAATTATAAATATATATGCACCCAACATAATATCACCTCACTACATAAGGCAACTGCTAACAGCTATAAAAGAGGAAATTGACAGTAACACAATAATAGTGGGGGACTTTAATAACTCACTTACAGCAATGGGCAGATCATCCAAAATGAAAATAAATAAGGAAACAGAAACTGTAAATGACACAATAGACCAGATGGATTTAATTGATATTTATAGGAAATTCCATCCTAAACCGCATATTACGCTTTCTTCTCAAGTGTGCAAGGAACATTCTCCAGGATAGATCACACCTTGGGTCACAAATCAAGCCTCAGTAAATTTCAGAAAATTGGAATCATATCAAGCATCTTTTCTGACCACAGTGCTATGAGATTAGAAATGAATTACAGGGAAAAAAAAAAAAACACAAAAATGCACAAATACATGGAGGCTAAACAGTTCGTTACTAAATAACCAAGAGATCACTGAATAAGTCAAAGAGGAAATCAAAAAATAACTAGAGACAAATGACAATGAAAACACGATGATCCAAAACCTATGGGATGCAGCAAGAGCAGTTCTAAGAGGGAAGGTTATAGCTATACAAACCTACCTCAAGGAATAAGAAAAATCTCAAATAAACAATCTAACCTTATACCTAAAGGAACTAGAGAAAGAAGAACAAACAAAACCCAAAGTTAGCAGAAGGAAAGAAATCATGAAGATCAGAGCAAAAATAAATGAATTAGAAACAAAGAAAACAATAGCAAAGATCAATAAAACTAAAAGTTGCTTATTTGAGAAGATAAACAAAATGGATAAACCATTAGCCAGACTCATCAAGAAAAAGAGGGAGAGGACTCAAATCAATAAAATTAAAAATGAAAAAGGAGAAATTACAACAGACACTGCAAAAACACAAAGCATCCTAAGAGACTACTACAAGCAACTCTATGCCAATAAAATGGACAACCTGGAAGAAACAGAGAAATTTTTAGAAAGGTATAACCTTCCAAGACTGAACCAGGAAGAAATAGAAAATATGAACATGCCAATCACAACTAATGACATTGAAACTGTGAATAAAAATCTTCCAACAACCAAAAGTCCATGACCAGATGGCTTCACAGGTGAATTAGATCAAACAGTTAGAGAAGAGCTAACACCCATCCTTCTCAAACTCTTCCAAAAAATTGAGGAGGAAGGAACACTCCCAAACTCATTCTATGAGGCCACCGTCACCCTGATACCAAAACCAGACCAAGGTACTACAAAAAAAGCAAATTACAGACCAATATCACTGATGAATATAAATGCAAAAGTCATCAACAAAATACTAGCAAACAGAATCCAACAACACATTAAAAGGATCATACACCATGATCAAGTGGGATGTATCCCACAGATGCACGGATTCTTCAATATAGCGAAATCAATCAATATGATACACCGTATAAAAAAATTGAATAATAAACACCATATGATCATCTCAATAGATGCAGAAAAAGCTTTCGACAAAATTCAACACCCATTTATGATAAAAACTCTCCAGAAAGTGGGCATAGAGGGAACTTACCTCAACATAATAAAGGCCATATACAACAAACCCACAGCAAACATCATTCTCAATGGTGAAAAACTGAAAGCATTTCCTCTAAGATCAGGAACAACACAAGGATGTCCACTCTCACCACTATTATTCAACATAGTTTTGGAAGTGTTAGACACAGCAATCAGAGAAGAAAAAGAAATAAAAGGAATACAAATTGGAAGGAAGAAGTAAAGCTGTCACTGTTTGCAGATGACATGATACTATACATAGAGAATCCTAAAGATGCCACCAGAAAACTATTAGAGCTAATCAATGAATTTGGTAAAGTTGCAGGATACAAAATTAATGCACAGAAATCTCTTGTATTCCTATATACTAATAAGGAAAAATCTGAAAGAGAAATTAAGGAAACACTCCCATTTACCACTGCAACAAAAAGAATAAAATACCTAGGGAGACAAAAGACCTGTATGCAGAGACCTATAAGACACTGATGAAAGAAATTAAAGATGATACCAACAGGTGGAGAGATATACCATGTTCTTGGATTGGAAGAATCAATATTGTTAAAATAAATATAGTACCCAAAGCAAGCTACAGATTCAATGCAATCCCTATCAAACTACCACTGACATTTTTTGCAGAAGTAGAAGAAAAAATCTTAAAATTTTTATGGAGACACAAAGGACCCTGAATAGCCAAAGCAGTCTTGAGGGAAAAAACGGAGCTGGAGGTATCAGATTCCCTGACTTCAGACTATACTACAAAGCTACAGTAATCAAGACAATATGGTACTGGCACAAAAACAGAAACATAGATCAATGGAACAAGACAGAAAGCCCAGAGATAAACCCTCGCACCTATGGTCAGCTAATCTATGACAAAGGAGGCAAGGATATACAGTGGAGAAAAGACACTCTCTTCAATAAGTGGTGCTGGGAAAACTGGACAGCTACATGTAAAAAGTGAAATTAGAACACTCCCTAACACTATACACAAAAATAAACTCAAAATGGATTAGAGACCTAAATGTAAAACCAGACACTATAAAACTCTTAGAGGAAAACATAGGAAGAACACTCTTTGACACAAATCACAGCAAGATATTTTTGATCCACCTCCAAGAGTAATGGAAATAAAAACAAAAATAAACAAATGGGACCTAATGAAACTTCAAAGCTTTTGCAGAGCAAAGGAAACCATAAACAAGATGAAAAGACAACCCTCAGAATAGGAGAAAATATTTGCAAACGAATCAAGAGACAAAGGATTAATCTCCAAAATATATAAACAGCTCATGCAGCTCAATATTAAAAAAGTAAACAGCCCAATCCAAAAATGGGCAGAAGACCTAAATAGACATTTCTCCAAAGAAGACATACAGATGGCCAAGAAGCACATGCAAAGATGCTCAACATCACTAATTATTAGAGAAATGCAAATCAAAACTACAATGAGGTGTCACCTCACACTAGTTAGAATGGGCATCATTAGAAAATCTACAAACAACAAATGCTGGAGGGGGTGTTGAGAAAAGGGAACCCTCTTGCACTGTTGGTGGGAATGTAAGTTGATACAGCCACTATGGAGAACAGTATGGAGGTTTCTTAAAAAACTACAAATAGAATTACCATATGATCCAGCATTCCCACTACTTGGCATATACCCAGAGAAAACCAAATTCAAAAAGACACATGCACCCCAATGTTCATTGCAGCACTATTTACAATAGCCAGGTCATGGAAGCAACCTAAATGCCCATCAGCAGACAAATGGATAAAGAAGTTGTGGTACATGTATACAATGGAATATTACTCTGCCATAAAAAGGAACGAAATTGGGTCATTTGTTGAGACGTGGATGGATCTAGAGACTGTCATACAGAGTGATTTTAGTCAGAAAGAGAAAAACAAATATTGTGTATTAACGCATTTATGTGGAACCTAGAAAAATGGTACAGATGAACCAGTTTTCAGGGCAGAAATTGAGACACAGATGTAGAGAACAAACTTATGGACACCAAGGGGGGAAAGTGGCAGGGGGGTGGAGGGGGTGCTGTGATGAATTGGGGGATTGGGATTGGCATGTATACACTGATGTGTATAAAATTGATGACTAATAAGAACCTGCTGTATAAAAAAATAAATAAAATAAAATTCAAATATTCAAAAAAAAAAAAAAAAAACACCACCAGCATTTCTGATGCAGCCAGGCTGGACGTGTTTGGAAACACTGCCTAAGATCATAATGTGGTGAGTGAGTAAGTAGTACAAAAGAGCTTACAGCATTATTCTGGGAACTTACCCCTCAAGAAAAGTGAGAATGGGTCTTGGTTTCCTTGTTAAGTCAAAATTAAGCTGTTGCTCTTTTCTGCATGCCTCTTACCTCTGTCTCCGTCCCTGCATACTTTGTTCTATGTGGGGCTGACTGATGTCTGTAGTGATGGAGTATTACTACGTTTGAGCACTTCCTTGCTGTGAGGGAAACAATATAAGTATGTGAGGAAGGACATTTCACGTTTAGAGATTATACCCTCCCTAAGCTTTGCGTCTCAACCATGAATATACATCCAAGATTGGCAAAGGAGAATCCTTGAAAATAAAACTTACACATGTAATTATTTACTGATTTCAAATTTCTATAATTACTCATTGAAATTTAACTACTTCTTGCCTGCATGATTCAAGGGCAAACTCCTTCAATAAAGCAATAGAGTCGGCAGCTTTTATGCTGGCGGGTCTCTGCCTTTATGATAGAATTTTTTTCCCTTCAGAGAAGAGTTTACACCTCTCTTTGCTGAAACCTCCATAGTCTGGCCTTGTGATACTTCCTGTCTGTCTGTCATCAGAAAAGTTTTAGATAGTAGGGCAGATTCTGCTACTATAATCCTATTAAATCCCTCAACTATTAGTCAATTATATGGCAGTTTGAATTCTCAATAGACTTTTTTTTTTCATTAAAAAAACCTGTATTGTCATATCCTGTGGGTTGGAAATCACAGAAATTAGGCAGAAAAAACCAAGGAAGACCAATACAAAAGAATGGCAAAGCATCTCCCCAACATAGCAGAGAGCATCCTGGGTGGTGAGTCCATGAACAGGCCTCCAGGCTGCCTGGGACTCAGCTCTCCAAGTCCTCTAGGGACTCTGCGTCCATTGTCACCCTTTCTGGTTCCTGAAGGTCGTTCCCAGGCCCTCCCACACTATTGTTAACAGGGTGTAAATAGGAGCCACACATTTGCGCCTCTTCTGACTTCTGTTCTTTCTCCTACTCTTTGTCCCCTGTGCTCTCACAGAGATTTTAGCCACAGAACTAATTTCTAGGAAAGTGGAAATATTGTGTATCATTCTCTGTCCTTCATTCTTCCTCTTGTCTAGAATATGGATGTAGTGGCTGGAGCCCCAGCAGCTATTTTGTACCTTCCAGAAAATGACTGTGTCAGGAATGGTGAAAAGATGTAATGAGCTGGGTCTCTTACAGCTTTAAGAAACTCATATAAGCCCTGGATTGCTGACATCTGACCATATAATGTGAGATAATAAAATCTTATGTGTTAAGGCCATTGCTAACTTGAGTTTACCCTAGTGTGTAGCTGAACCTAATCCTAACTGGTACCCTAGGTTACCATATCACTTTGCCTTTTGTTAATCCTTAGCTCTTTATAAGGAATATGATAGTTTAGATACAGACTTTCCAATTGTCAAACAATTGGTGATTATTGCGCTGATTTTTGATGATTACTATTAACAATTACTGTCACTATTACCGTTCTTTGGGTTGACTTCAGCTGCCTTCACTAGTGTAATCATTCATACATATTCATATACAGATTACTCTGCACTGCATTTCCAGGCAGAGATATCCTGGGTCAGGGTTCCCAGGTAAGTGACAGGAGAAGGCTATGAGCTCAGCAAAGTATACTTAGAACACAAGGGCAGGGCTAGGTTTGGAGTGGGGAGTCATTCTCATTTGCTAAGAGAAAATAATGAGGCCCCCAAAGGGAACTGGAATAGTTATTGGCCACAGACTTGTCTGATGCCTCACTGTATTCCTGATAGCCCATGTGTCCTCCCATATCCAAAGCTGATTCTATGCATAGGTGCTAGTTAAGGGATTCCAAGCTCTTTGGTGACAAAGAGGCTAAGTGGGAAGTGATAGTGATGGTGTCAGGTTTTACAGGAGCTTTTTCTAGAATCCCAAAATCCCAGATGTAGTAAACTAACTAGCTGGTCTTTCACTTGTATCTGGAGCACTAATTGTTGCTATAGATATGGCCAAGGAGATAGCATTCAGCCCCACAGCAAGTATTGGATTCATTGTGTGGCCAGGATGCAGGTGTTACAGGTCAGTGCAAAGAGGAAAGACCCTTGGAGGCCCAGAAAGTGTTTGTGCACTGGCTGAGCCTTCAGTAACCTGTGACCAAATGGAGATGCCTTGACAATAGGTGTGGTCTATATAACAATACATGATTAATCAGAAGAACTTTATGCTGGAAAACGGGAGACCTGCTCTAGTACTTAGGCGTTATTACCTCATGATAGAACTTTAAAATTACTTACCACCTCCAGGCCTTGCTTACCTCATCTGCAGGTGGAATGTATCACACTAGATTATAACTGAGGTCCATTTCCTCTCTAAACTACATTTCTGGTAGAGTGAATTTAGATAAGGATTTAGTTCCTGCCTGTGTTCACATTGGAAAACAAAAGTTACTCAGTACAAACAGCCAAATCTTGTATACACAGCCGGAATGGGATGTCCATTCCAGGAACATGTTTTGATAGGCTTAGTATGACTATCATATAAAATGAAATAGTTCCAGGCTTCACATTTTAAGCACTCAGATGGGAAGATGCCAGTGTCATAAATCACATACATTTTGACCTTAGAAGAGATGGAGGTTGAAAAACAAATTAAAGTGACTCTACAGGTCAGGAGGAATTACTGCTTCATTTTCTGCACAAGCCATCGGAAATTACTAGGCAGAGCTCCTCTTGTACTTGAACACAGTTTCTAGCATAATGTCCAGAGATTAAAAATGGAAATTACTAGTCATTATAAATGAACAGCAGCTATGCCAAAATCACTAACGACACATTTTTCTTGAGCTGTCAGTAGGAACAGTCAACATTGACTTTATTTGTCTTCAAATGATTTCTACCTTTCTAACTTCTTGTTATTAACCAGTAGAGTTCTAACAATATGGGCTAGATGCCATAGGCAACTGGAATTCATTTGTATCCGTTGTATATCTCAATGATGGGGATGTCAACATCCTCGATTTCTTCCCAACCCTATAGAGCAACAATCTCTTTGATTCAGTTAAAAGCACTTGCAGATTTGTTCTTTCTTCAGCAACCTACAAGTGGCAGGTAGGTCTCATAATCTATTCATCTTTTACATTTCATCTGCAATCTCAGTGAAGACCATAGAGAATATATTCATAGAATATACTAGAAGTTTGATAAATATTCTTAAATTGTAAGTCTTGGTCACCAGCAGACTGAAAGTAAATGGTGGGCATAGGCAGGATGTTGGTGACAAGATGTAGGCCATGAGTTTTCACATATAAGTTTTGAGATTTAGTGTATGATTGTATCTCTATAGGTAAAAGTCAACTGCTTTAGCAATATTTATTTGTTTACTCACTTATTTGTTTATTTATTTTAGTTCTCCTCCAAAAAGTACAATGACGTGTGATCTCCCACTTGTGATTTAATAATATCACAAATATACTGGCCAAAAGAGACGTTCAGGCATACCTCGTTTTATTGTTTTGCTTTATTGCCCTTCACAGATATTGCACTTTTTACAAATTGAAATTTTGTGGCAACCCTACATGGAGCAAGTCTATTAGCACCATTTTTTTCTAACAGTATTTGCTCACTTCAGGTCTCTGCGTCACATTTTGGTAATTCTTGCAATACTTCAAATTTTTCATTATTATTAAATTTGTTATAGTGATCTTTGAGTAGTGATCTTTGATGTTACTATTGCAAAAAGATTATGACTCTCTGAAGGCTCAGATGATGGTTAGGATTTTTTAGCTGTAAAGTATTTTTAATTAAGGTATGTACATTTTTTAGACACAATGCTATTGCGCACTTAATAGAATACAGTATAGTGTAAACATAAGTTTTATATGCACTGGGAAAGAAAAAACTCATATAACTAGCTTTATTGCGCTATTCATTTTATTGCAGTGGTCTGGAACCAAACCCATAATCTCTCCAAGGTATGCTTGTATTAGGAAAAACATATTTCAGTCCTACTTCCACTACTTTCTAGCTGAATGAACATGAGACCATTACCCTATTGTTAAATTTTCCCCTCTGTAAAATAAGGATTCTGTCAGTATCTATTTCATAGAATGACTGGGAGGAATAAATAAAATAGGATAAGAAGCATCTAGTATAGTATTTGAACATAATAACTCTTCTTTGTCAATTATAATTATTATACATAGTCTACATTTAAGATGAGAGGAATCTGGGTTAAAAGATAACACAAATTTACTTGGATTAGTCCTGGGAAGATTCATGGAGGATGCATATTCAAGTTTTGACTCACAAACACTAGAGACTAGGACAGATCCTACTTTTTAGTGCGAGTGACAAGAATGAAGAAAGGAAAATAAACAAAAGGCCAAGGAGGCATTGTGTAAATCACTATGTCTGCATTGTGACTATCTACCTAAGTCATGTGATATAGGCCCTGGGGTGACCACTAAAAAGAAGCCTTGGGACAATAAGGAAACTCCAAACTCTAATCACATTTTAAGGATCTCATAGCTCCTCCAAGGTCAATAGGGCTCAAACACTAATTTCCTTCCTACTGTATAGCACAGTGAACTATATTCAATATACTGTGATAAACCATAATGGAAAAGAATATGAAAAAGAATATATATATATTTATAACTGAGTCACTTTGTTGTACAGCAGAAATTAACACAACATTGTAAATCAATCAATTTTATATTTCAATAAAATTTTTAAAAAAACACTGATTTCTTCAGGAATCACATCTCTGCCAGGTTAATAGACATGAGTTCATACAAATACACATATCTACTAACTCCTACCTTTTAAGATAATCTATCCAGGAGAAAGCTTATCCAGTCCTTTTCCATCCCTCCCTGGCTTGAGTCAGCTGCCTTTTTTTTTTTTTTTTCTTTCTTTCTTTTTCTTTTATTTTTTTAATACAATTTTTAAACTTCCTTTATTAAGTGTTTATTACGTGCTTCTGTAGCAACCTAAACTTCCCTATGTAACAGCATTTATTACCATGCACTATATTGCTAAACTTATATTTTTTTCTCCAGTAAAGTGTAATCTCCTTGAAGTCAAGGACGATATTTTGTCACCACAAGGGAATACCCAGCACATAGTTAATTCTTAATATTTGCATAAAAAAAGATACCTCCACTTTCTCATCCTTTAAATCAGGATTACATTACTTCATGAACATCAAGTTCCCTTAGTTTTAACATTCTAATAAGATAGTAGTCACAGTCATAATATCTTGAATTAATGTAGAGATTCTTTTGGTTTCACTTTTCAAAACTGTAATCACAGCAAAAATCTGTGTTCTTGCAACAAGGCTGATTATAATAAAAAGTATAAAAAAGATCACTAAAAGATTTAAGAAGACCGGGGCACAATTAGAAACTTTTAAATTGCTTTCTGTCTCAGATTCTAAGAACATATGTTTTCTTACTTTAACACTGCTGATATTTGAAGCTAATTCCACAGATATGGATGATATACATGTCGTCGTTTTTTGTATTATCAACTGAAAACACAAAATGTACCGTAGTATCCAGAAGCAGACTAGGGAAATTACACTAATTATTCCAAAGGGTAAGTGCTTGCTTTTCATTTATTGGGTTAGTCTTATGTTTCATGTGTTACATTTGGCATAAAAGCAGGAATCTTAACTTGGATGCATGTCTGTGATTGATATGAAAATAGAAGTTCACATTAACCTTCAGAAAGTATTTAAACCTTACTGTGTACAGAAAATTCTTCCCAGATAAAATAGGAAGTAATTCTACTCAAAGATATTATATAAAATGTTTACAAATAATATCATTGTGCTTTTTAAACAATGTGTTCTTTAAAGTATTTAGGTATTTTACATACATGTCCACCTATATATGTAATAAGTATGGTCTAATATTTTGGAAGTAGGATGTGCTCAATAAATTTTAAAGGGTATTTTAACACTCTAGAGCAAGACAGTCCAATAGAAATATAAAGTGAGCCATAAATAATTTTAAATTTTCTAGTAGCTTTTTTATAAGTAAAAATAATTAGGTGAAATAATATGTTATCAATGAAGTGTGCAATCAATAAAAACTATTAATGAGATGTCATACGACTTTTTAATATTATCTCATTGAAATCCAATATATTTTTTATCCTTTACTACATTTGTAATTCAGATGTGCTTGATACTACATCTGGTTAGATACTTGATACTACCTGTGGTTAGTGGCTTGATACATGTGGTTAGTGGCTACCATATTGGATCAGGTAACTCTAGAGCAGTGGTCCCCAACCTTTTTGACACCAGGGACCAGTTTCATGGAAGACAATTTTTCCACAGACTGGGGCAGGGGGGATGGTTTTGGGATGAGTCAAGCACATTACATTTATTGTATACTTTATTTCTATTATTATTACATTGTAATATATAATGAAATAATTATACCATCATAAGGCAGAATCAATGGGAGCCCTGAACTTGTTTACCAATTGATTTATTATGGTCTCTGTGCAGTCAAACCTCTCTGCTATTGATAATCTGTATTTGTAGCCACTCCGCAGCCCTAGGATCACCGCCTCAGCTCCACCTCAGATCATCAGCATTAGATTCTCATAAAGAGAAAGCAACCTAGATCCCTCATATGCACAGTTCACAGTAGGGTTCGTGCTCCTATGAGAATCTAATGCTCCCATTGATCTGACAGGAGGCGGAGTTCAGGCGGTTATGTGAGGGATGGGGAGCAGCTGTAAATACAGATGAAGCTTCGCTCGCTCGCTGGCCCGCTGCTCACCTCCTGCTGTGCAGCCCGCTTCCTAATAGGTCAGGACTGGTACTGGTCTGTGGCCCAGGGGTTGGGGATCCCTGCTCTAGAGAACACAATACACAACCAATTTATCCAAATACCTATCATCTACTATCTATCTATTTATCTATCTATCTGTCTATTGTACTATATACAATGGAAGCAATAAAAGTAACACTAAGAAACTATATTTCAGAAAGAAGTGTTGATGGGGGAGAAGAAGATGGCGGAAGAGTAAGACGCAGAGATCACCTTCCTTCCCACAGATACATTAGAAATACATCTACACGTGGAACTGCTCCTACAGAACACCCACTGAACGCTGGCAGAAGACGTCAGACCTCCCAAAAGGGAAGAAACTCCTCACGTACCTGGGTAGGGCAAAAGAAAAAAGAAACAAAGAGACAAAAGAATAGGGATGGGACCTGCACCAGTGGGAGGTAGCTGTGAAGGAGGAAAGGTCTCCACACACTAGGAAGCCCCTTCACGGGCAGAGATTGTGGGTGGCGGAGGGGGGAAGCTTCAGAGCCACGGAGAAGAGCACAGCCACAGAGGTGTGGAGGGCAAAGCGGAGAGATTCCCGCACAGAGGAGCGGTGCTGACCAGAACTCACCAGCCTAAGAGGCTTGTCTGCTCACCCGCCTGGGCGGGCGGGGGCCGGGAGCTAAGGCTCGGGCTTCGGTCGGATCGCAGGGAGAGGACTGGGGTTGGCAACGTGAACACAGCCTGAAGGGGTTAGCGCACCACAGCTAGATGGGAGGGAGTCCGGGAATAAGTCTGCAGTTGCCGAAGAGGCAAGAGACTTTTTCTTGCCTCTTTGTTTCCTGGTGCGCGAGGAGAGGGGATTCAGAGCGCCGCCTAAACGAACTCCAGAGACTGGCGCGAGCCGCGGCGATCAGCGCAGAACCCAGAGACGGGCATGAGATGCTAAGGCTGCTGCTGCTGCCACCAGAAAGCCTGTGTGCAAGCACAGGTCACTCTCCACACTGCCCCTCCCGGGAGCTGGTGCAGCCCGCCACAGCAAGGCTCCCGTGATCCGGGGACAACTTTCCCGGGAGAACGCATGGCGCGCCTCAGGCTGCTGCAACGGCATGCCAGCCTCTGCCGCCGCAGGCTCCCCCCGCATCTGTATCCCTCCTTCCCACCGGACTGAGTGAGCCAGAGCCCCCGAAGCAGCTGCTCCTTTAACCCCGTTCTGTCTGGGCGGGGAACAGACGCCCTCAGGTGACCTATAAGCAGAGGCGGGTCCAAATCCAAAGCTGAATCCTGGGAGCTGTGTGAAAAAAGAAGAGAAAGGGAAATCTCTCCAGGCAGCCTCAGAAGCAGTGGATTAAAACTCCACAAACAGCTTGATGTGCCTGCATCTGTTGAATATCTGAATAGACAAGGAATCATCCCAAATTCAGAAGGTGGACTTTGGGAGCAGGATATATTAATGTTTCCCCTTTTCCTTTTTTTATGAGTGTATATGTATATGCTTCTGGGTGAGATTTTGTCTGTATAGCTTTGCTTTATAATAGCTTTATTTTACTTCACTATATTTTATCCTCTTTCTTTCTTTCTTTCTATTTTTTCTCCCTTTTACTCTGAGCCGTGTGGATGAAAGCTCTTGGTGCTCCAGCCAGGCATCAGGGCTGTGCCTCTGAGGTGAGCCAACTTCAGGACACTGGTCCACAAGAGACCTCCTAGCTCAACGTAATACCAAACGGCGAAAATCTCTCAGAGATCTCCATCTCAACATAAAGACCCAGCTTCACTCAACGACCAGCAAGCTACAGTGCTGGACACCCTATGCCACACAACTAGCAAGACAGGAACACAGCCCCATCCATTAGCAGAGAGGCTGCCTAAAATCATAATAAGGCCGCAGACACCCCAAAACACACCACCAGACGTGGACCTGCCCACCAGAAAGATGAGATCCAGCCTCATCCACCAGAACACAGGCACTAGTCCCCTCCACCAGGAAGCCTACACAACCCAATGACCCAACCTTAGCCACTAGGGGCAGACACCAAAAACAACGGGAACTACGAACCTGCAGCCTGTGAAAAGGAGACCCCAAACACAGTAAGATAAGCAAAATGAGACGACAGAAAAACACACAGCAGATGAAGGAGCAGGGTCAAAACACACCAGACCTAACAAATGAAGAGGAAATAGGTAGTCTACCTGAAAAAGAATTCAGAATAATGATAGTAAGGATGATCCAAAATCTTGGAAATAGAATAGACAAAATGCAAGAAAGATTTAACAAGGACATAGAAGAACTAAAGAGGAACCAAGCAACGATGAAAAACACAATAAATGAAATTAAAAATACTCTAGATGGGATCAATAACAGAATAACTGAGGCAGAAGAACGGATAAGTGACCTGGAAGATAAAATGGTGGAAATAACTACTGCAGAGCAGGATAAAGAAAAAAGAATGAAAAGAAATGAGGACAGTCTCAGAGACCTCTGGGACAAAATTAAATGCACCAACATTCGAATTATAGGGGTCCCAGAAGAAGAAGAGAAAAAGAAAGGGATTGAGAAAATAGTTGAGGAGATTATAGTTGAAAAGTTCCCTAATATGAGAAAGGAAATAGTTAATCAAGTCCTGGAAGCACAGAGAGTCCCATACAGGATAAACCCAAGGAGAAACACGCCAAGACACATATTAATCAAACTGTCAAAAATTAAATATAAGGAAAACATATTAAAGGCAGCAAGGGAAAAACAACAAATAACACACAAGGGAATCCCCATAAGGTTAACATCTGATCTTTCAGCAGAAACTCTGCAAGCCAGAAGGGAGTGGCAGGATATACATAAAGTGATGAAGGAGAAAAACCTACAACCAAGATTACTCTACCCAGCAAGGATCTCATTCAGATTTGATGGAGAAATTAAAACCTTTACAGACAAGCAAAAGCTGAGAGAGTTCAGCACCAACAAACCAGCTTTACAACAAATGCTAAAGGAACTTCTCTAGGCAAGAAACACAAGAGAAGGAAAACATCTACAATAACAAACCCAAAACATTTAAGAAAGTGGGAATAGGAACATACATATCAATAATTACCATAAATGTAAATGGATTTAATGCTCCCACTAAAAGACACAGACTGGCTGAATGGATACAAAAACAAGACACATATATATGCTGTCTACAAGAGACCCACTTCAGACCGAGAGACACATACAGACTGAAAGTGAGGGGATGGAAAAAGATATTCCATGCAAATGGAAATCAAAAGAAAGCTGGAGTAGCAATTCTCATATCAGACAAAATAGACTTTAAAATAAAGACTATTACAAGAGACAAAGAGGACACTATATAATGATCAAGGGATCGATCCAAGAGGAAGGTATAACAATTGTAAATATCTATGCACCCAACATAGAAGCACCTCAATACATAAGGCAAATACTAACAGCCATAAAAGGGGAAATAGACAGTAACACAATCATAGTAGGGGACTTTAACACCCCACTTTCACCAATGGACAGATCATCCAAAATGAAAATTAATAAGGAAACACAAGCTTTAAATGATACATTAAACAAGATGGACTTAATTGATATGTATAGGATATTCCACCCAAAAACAACAGAATACACATTTTTCTCAAGGGCTCATGGAACATTCTCCAGGATAGATCATATCTTGGGTCACAAATCAAGCCTTGGTAAATTTAAGAAAACTGAAATCATATCAAGTATCTTTTCCGACCACAACGCCATGAGACTAGATGTCAATTACAGGAAAAGATTTGTAAAATATACAAACACATGGAGGCTACACAATACACTACTTAATAACGAAGTGATCACTGAAGAAATCAAAGGGGAAATCAAAAAATACCTAGAAACAAATGACAATGGAGACACGATGACCCAAAACCTATGGGACGCAGCAAAAGCAGTGCTAAGAGGGAAGTTTATAGCAATACAAGCCTACCTCAAGAAACAGGAAACATCTCGAATAAACAACCTAACCTTGCACCTGAAGCAATTAGAGAAAGTAGAACAAAAAAACCCCAAAGCTAGCAGAAGGAAAGAAATCATAAAGATCAGATCAGAAATAAATGAAAAAGAAATGAAGGAAACAATAGCAAAAATCAATGAAACTAAAAGCTGGTTCTTTGAGAAGATAAACAAAATTGATAAACCATTAGGCAGACTCATCAAGACAAAAACGGAGAAGACTCAAATCAATAGAATTAGAAATGAAAAAGGAGAAGTAACCACTGACACTGCAGAAATACAAAGGATCATGAGAGATTACTACAAGCAACTCTATGCCAATACAATGGACAACCTGGAAGAAATGGACAGATTCTTAGAAATGCACAACCTGCCGTGACTGAACCAGGAAGAAATAGAAAATATGAGCAGACCAATCACAAGCACTGAAATTGAAACTGTGATTAAAAATCTTCCAACAAACAAAAGCCCAGCACCAGATGGCTTCACAGGCGAATTCTATCAAACATTTAGAGAAGAGCTAATACTTATCCTTCTCAAACTCTTCCAAAATATTGCAGAGGGAGGAACACTCTCAAACTCGTTCTATGAGGCCACCATCACCCTGATACCAAAACCAGACAAAGATGTCACAAAGAAAGAAAACTACAGGCCAATATCACTGATGAACATAGATGCAAAAATCCTCAACAAAATACTAGCAAACAGAATCCAACAGCACATTAAAAGGATCATACACCATGATCAAGTGGGGTTTATCCCAGGAATTCAAGGATTCTTCAATATACGCAAATCAATCATAGTGATACACCATATTAACAAATTGAAGGAGAAAAACCATATGATCATCTCAATAGATGCAGAGAAAGCTTTTGACAAAATTCAACACCCATTTATGATAAAAGCCCTGCAGGAAGTAGGCATAGAGGGAGCCTTCCTCAACATAATAAAGGCCATATATGACAAACCCACAGCCAACATTGTCCTCAATGGTGAAAAACTAATACCATTTCCACTAAGATCAGGAACAAGACAAGGTTGCCCACTCTCACCACTATTATTCAACAGAGTTTTGGAAGTGTTAGCCACAGCAGTCAAAGAAGAAAAAGAAATAAAAGGAATCTAAATCGGAAAAGAAGACGTAAAGCTGTCACTGTTTGCAGATGACATGATACTATACATAGAGAATCCTAAAGATGCTACCAGAAAACTCCTAGAGCTAATCAATGAATTTGGTAAAGTAGCAGGATACAAAATTAATGCACAGAAATCTCTTGCATTTCTATACACTAATGATGAAAAATCTGAAAGTGAAATCAAGAAAACAGTCCCATTTACCATTGCAACAAAAAGAATAAAATATCTAGGAATAAACCTACCTAAGGAGACAAAAGACCTGTATGCAGAAAATTATAAGACATTGAAGAAAGAAATTAAAGATGGTACAAATAGATGGAGAGATGTACCATGTTCTTGGATTGGAAGAATCAACATTGTGAAAATGACTCTACTACCCAAAGCAATCTACAGATTCAATGCAATCCCTATCAAACTACCACTGGCATTTTTCACAGAACTAGAACAAAAAATTTCACAATTTGTATGGAACCACAAAAGACCCCGAATAGCCAAAGCAATCTTGAGAACGAAAAATGGAGCTGGACGAATCAGGCTCCCTGAGTTCAGACTATATTACAAAGCTACAGTAATCAAGACAGTTTGGTACTGGCACAAAAACAGAAATATAGATCAATGGAACATGATAGAAAGCCCAGAGATAAACCCACGCACATATGGTCACCTTATCTTCGATAAAGGAGGCAAGCATATACAGTGGAGAAAAGACAGCCTCTTCAATAAGTGGTGCTGGGAAAATTGGACAGATTCATGTAAAAGTATGAAATTAGAACACTCCCTGACACCATACACAAAAATAAACTCAAAGTGGATTAAAGACCTAAGTGTAAGGCTAGACAGTATCAAACTCTTAGAGGAAAACATAGGCAGAACACTCTATGACATAAATCACAGCAAGATTTTTTTTGACCCAGCTCCTAGGGAAATGGAAATAAAAACACAAATAGACAAATGGGACCTGATGAAACTTAAAAGCTTTTGCACAGCAAAGGAAACCATAAACAAGACCAAAAGACAACCCTCAGAATGGGAGAAAATATTTGCAAATGAAGCAACTGACAAAGGATTAATCTCCAAGATTTACAAGCAGCTCATGCAGCTCAATAACAAAAAAATGAACAACCCTATCCAAAAATGGGCAGAAGACCTAAATAGACATTTTTCCAAAGAAGATATACAGATTGCCAACAGACACATGAAAGAATGCTCAACATCATTAATCATTAGAGAAATGCAAATCAAAACTACAATGAGATATCATCTCACACCAGTCAGAATGGCCATCATCAAAAAATCTAGAAACAATAAATGCTGGAGAGGGTGTGGAGGAAAGGGAACACTCTTGCACTGTTGGTGGGAATGTAAATTCATACAGCCACTATGGATAACAGTATGGAGGTTCCTTAAAAAAACTACAAATAGAACTACCATACGACCAAGCAATCCCACTACTGGGCATATACCCTGAGAAAACCATCATTCAAAAAGAGTCATGTACCAAAATGTTCATTGCAGCTCTATTTACAATAGCCAGGACATGGAAGTAACCTAAGTGTCCATCATCGGATGAATGGATAAAGAAGATGTGGCACATATATACAATGGAATATTACTCAGCCATAAAAAGAAATGAAATCGAGGTATTTGTAATGAGGTGGATGGAGTTAGAGTCTGTCATACAGAGTGAAGTAAGTCAGAAAGAGAAAAACAAATACAGTATGCTAACACATATACATGGAATCTAAGGAAAAAAAAAAAAAAAAGGCCATGAAGAACCTAGTGGCAAGACGGGAATAAAGACACAGGCCTACTAGAGAATGGACTTGAGGATATGGGGAGGGGGAGGGGTGAGATGTGACAAAGTGAGAGAGTGTCATGGACATATATACACTACCAAATGTAAAATAGATAGCTAGTGGGAAGCAGCCGCATAGCACAGGGAGATCAGCTCGGTGCTTTGTGACCACCTAGACGGGTGGGATGGGGAGGGTGGGAGGGAGGGAGATGCAAGAGGGAAGAGATATGGGAACATATGTATATGTATAACTGATTCACTTTGTTATAAAGCAGAAACTAACACACCATTGTAAAGCAATTATACTTCAATAAAAATGTTTAAAAAAACATTTAAGAAAAAAAAAAGAAAGAAATGTTATCAATGACACTGCAAATTCTAAGTTTTCTAAGTGTATTTTCTCTACAGAACCATCCAAGCTAAACGACAACACATTAATGTATTAATGTATTTAGTGTATTAAACATTAGGATAATAATACATAATTAAGGTCATAAGATAATAAGATTCATAATCTTAGCCCCTTACTACACTATCACTTCTACAAAACCATCAGACACTTCTATAATTTATGAAATTTGTGCTGGATGGACATGTAGAAAATATGATATCCAGATCCAACTATCATCTGTCTACCTCATTGACTGGTTTGGTTGATTTAATTTTGTCCCTGGAAAAGTTGCTATTCTCTTCCTCACCCACTGGTTCAAGAAAAAAATGCACTTGCTTAAAGGAGAAAAATACTTTCCAGGTAAAATAGGGAATATTTTTATTCAAAGACATTATGTCAAATGTTTACAAATAATAACAATGTGTTTTGTTTAATAGTGTGTATTTTAAAATATTTAAATAGGTTACAAAATTAGGAAGAGTTTCTATCTTCATGCCAATGGCAGTATTTGAGTCAAATGCCATTAAATACACTGATAAATCTATAAACAGTAAAATGATCACTTTTAAGTTGTGGTATTGAGGTGAGTAGCCATTAGCCACATGTAGTTAATTTAAATGTGGCTAATGAAACTGAGAAATGATTTTTTAATTTTAATGTAAGTAACTTGAATATAAGTTTTTTCCTAGCTTTATCAAGATATAGTTGGCAGTTTATTGTGTACAATGTGATGATTTAATACATGTATGTGTTAGGAAATGATTGCCATAAGAAAGCTTATTCCTCTATCACTCTCATAATTACCACTGTGTGTGAGTGTGTGGTGTGTGTGTGTGTGTGCGTGGTGAGAACATGTAAGATTTACTGTATTAACAACTTCCAAGTATGTAATACAATATTGTGAACTATAGTCACCACGATGTACATTAGGCTCCCAGATCTTATTCATCTTATAACTGGAAGTTTGTACCCTCTGACCAATATCTGTCCATTTCTCCCACCCCCTTCCACTTCTGGTAACCACCATTCTACTCTCCATTTCTCTAACGAAGCAGGACCCTATGGGGCTTTCCTGAGGCAGACCCCTTCTCCATATCCTTTGCTTTAGCTCCTCTCTGAAGTACCTAGATAATAGTATATGATGCACAATTCCTGAGTTGCTTTACAGATGCTAAAACTCCCACCAAATTGAAGAAATTAACTACTTGATGACCATGAGCATGTTGCCCCACACCTACTGGAGCCTAAGGATTGATAATGTTAACCCCTGTGACATGGCCCTGTTACCTCACCATCAACCAATCAGAAAATTGTGCATGAGCTGATCACACACCCTTGGACTCCCCTCCCTCACCTGGCCTTTAAAAATGCTTTGCTGAAACCCATCAGGGAGTGTGGGCTTTTTGAGCACTAGCTGTCACAGACTGCTATTATGGTTCCTTACAATAAATGCTGCACCCTTCACCACAACCCCAAACTGGTATCACTTGATTGGCTTTACTGCGTGTGGGCTGGCACACCCAAGTTTTTGTTCGGTAACATTTCTATGAGTTTGGCTTTTTAGATTCCATATGTAAGTGACATCATACAGTATTTGTCTCTTTCTGTCAATTTTTTTTTTTTTTTTTTGCTATTCAGTTGTAAGAGTACACTATACACTTTGGATATTAACCTCTTCTCAGAGAGATGGCTTGCAAACATTTTTATTTAAATTTTAAAATTGATTCTCTGTTCAGTTTGTTTGCTGGAAAACTTTTAAATATCTCAGGAACAGCTTCAGCATATGAATCCACTTTTTCAACTGTAAATTTTATTAAATCTAAGTATAGATCAAATATTTTCAACAAAATGTTCATGTTCAAATTGAGATGTGTTATAAAATACACACTCAGAATGATAAAAATGATTTGACAGATTGCTAATAATTTTTATATCACTTATACATTAAAATGATAATATTTTAGATACATTGGGTTAGATACAATGTTTTATTAAAATTAATTTCCTCTGTTTCCTTTATTTGTGTAATATGGCTTCTAGGATATTTAAAATTATATATGTGGTTCACATTCTAGCTCTAATGGACAGCACTGGCAAAATGGCTTATTGTCCTTTCCATATATACTCGTTACCTCAACAAACTATGATAGACCTTATGGAGGGAAGGGCGGTTTTTCCAAGACAGAATTATCTTCAAAGGGCACTAACTCAGGGCACCACCTTGTATTAAATTACTTAGTAAAATGAAAATATCAATACAACCAATGCATGTAATGCCATGTATATAAAGCAGTGTCATATAATTAACATAAGGAAAATCAGATTACTATTAATGGCTGATAATTACAACACAGTTAAGCAATAAAATCATAAATCATTGCTTACCATGGAAGCCTTATTAGAAAAGAAGGCATAATGTATCATTGATCAAAGCACCTTTATCCACAGTTATTGTTAAAATGCTTCATGCTTATTTATTTCACTTTCAAGGGGAAGAAAAAACCTACAAAAATCATACTATGATAACATATAGCTTGCAGTATGTAACCATGAAGTTTGATAATAATAATTTGATGCCAAATATAATGTAAGAGATATCAATATTCAATCTTATTTAAATTTACCAAAATCCCATTATGTGCATGGCATTGTGGTTGGCTACTGGGAAAAAAAAAAAAAAAAAAAAAGGGAAGGAAGGCAGGACTTCTGAAAGATAGACAATTAAAGCCAAAATAATTTTACCAGTTGTGTTGAAAGTGTTGTATATTGGGAAATATTTTTAGCTAGAAGATTTAGGAAAGAATTTATTTTTTAATGGGGTCTTACTCTTAGCATAAACATAGTCCATATCTGCAAGGTAACTTTCATAAATTAAACATATTGCCATATTTAATGTGTGAGGTGTATTTAATTCTTTAATCAGTGCTTGTCAAAGTGTGCATGGAGGTCCCCTAAAGACTCTTTCATATGGTCCCTGAAGTCCTCCTTTTTCTAATTTACGTATCTGTGTGAGCCCTGACTTCTTCAATTACAAATCCTGAAATGGCATTTCACAACAGATTATATGCAGAAACGGATCCAGCTGTGTACAATCAAAGGAGACATTAGAAACATCTTTTGTGTGTGTGTGTGTGGTTTGGAAAACATTTTTCATGAATGTTTCATTTTATTTTATTTTAGTTTCTTGGAATGTATCTTAATGAAACTCTAAGAAAAAATGGTTCAAATACACAAGTACAAAAATATTCACGTGGCAGGTATTTGATAGGAGAACACTCAATCCAATGTAGAGTTCAAAGAAAAGGGTCAGAGTATGGAGCATTGAATTTGTTTTCCTTTTGGCATATGCCTTCTTTCTAAATGTCCTGATTCTCGTGTATTACTTCTGCAATTGTTTCTTTCCCCTCCCATTCACCATTCAACACACTCTAATATGACTTCTGGTTTCACAGCTTCTCCAAAACAGCCCTAGTAAAGTCTCCACTGATAAATACTTATTGTCATTTAAAATATTATGGCAACCTGGCTTACATATTCTTACCTCTACTTTTTTCTCCAGCCTCATTTCAGCATCTCCAACAGCCTCATCTCAGCCTGGCTCTTGTTCCCACTTGCCACTGTGGCTAAAGTCAGCAAGCAGTCTCTCTTACACCCAGGCCTGTTTGTGTCTAAGTTTGACTACATGCTCTAACACTCTTGCATGGCCCTCAGCATTTCACTGGATAGTAGATAAAAAGCAAGATCATTAAACTGATTGGCAAGACCCTCCACAGTATGGTCCTTCCAGCTTCTCCAGTATATTCTAGGCTTCCCTTCAGTTTCCGGGACACGTCCCTGTCTTTATCACCATGGAGTTTTGCACACACTAGATCCTTCCTTGAGTGGGTTTATTTCACTAAACTCACTTGGTTAGTTATGGCCTTCGTTTGCTTTGGATAGCAGCTGAAGTCTGATTTGTTTTGGACACCTTCCTCAAACCTCCAAACTGGGTTATTTTTCTCAGTTAAACTCTCCAATAGAATCACATTTCCTGCTCCCCTTTGCCCTCCCCTTTGTAGAAAGTTGCTCACTTCATCATTTTACAGTAAGTCATGCAATCATTTGATTAACATCTACTTAAATTATGTATGTAAATGTTTGTCTAAATTTAATTTGTATCCATATGATTATTTGATTTATAGCTAACAAAATTGTAATTCCTGTGAGAATCGATAGTTTGTTCAGCTTTTTATTCCTAGTGTAAAATACATAGTAGGGGCACAGAAAGCATTTTTGAGTATCTCTTCATTAGTCATAAGGTATGAACTTTGTCCCACAAACAAATGAAAATGAATTACTCAAAATGATTTCTTTTGGGAAATTGGAAATATTCTCAGTTGTGGATATAGGGATCACTGTAATTTATTGTCATGATTGTAGCTGGGGGCATTAGAAGAAGAAACATAGAAATTGACCTGAGGATTAATACTTTTGTGGTTTTCCTCCAATTTTCTAAGTACTAAGTAAACCTAGTTAAGTTATGTGGACACTTAGTTTTAAAATAAAGTCATTTCTTGACTAAGATAAAAACTTTACCAAACATTTAGAGTGTTATGCCATACCAATATTATCAAGATTTCCTAAAGGAACAAGAAAGGAATAATTTGAAATACATACTTCAAATGCTCCTTACTTCTAGTGTGTGCAAGAATATTTGTGTGTGTATGTTTTACTTCATCTGATTGCTCTTTGCTTTAATATTGCTTTCTAGAATAGGACTTTTTGTGAAAGTCAACCCTTTCCTTTTTTTAAATTGCCGTTGCTTATCTTTCACTCCCATGGCACAAATTAAAAGGCCAACTATATAAAGAGGGAAAACGCTTTAGGGCTATGGAGACGTCCTCAAAAGAGACAGAGACACACGAAAAACTGATTCGTTTTCATAAGGTTCCAATGGTTGGGGAGTATAATAAAGTATAGACTTTATAGAATATACATTTAAAAGTATGTTCACATTAACAACATTAGCTTTATCAGAGTCAAGGCTTAGGGCTCCCTTTGATTTTCTGAATTGTAACAAGCATAAATTAAATTTCCATTTGATCAGTACAATGGATGCAAAATTGTTAAAACAAATCTTCATGGACATCATCACGCTCAGAAACTTTGAATCCGTTCTTGGGTAAAAATGACTATCCTACAATCCCCACATGCAAGTCTTTATTGTTACCTCAATGTGTCAAAAATATTTAGCGAAACCTTTTAGAAATAGCTAACCGCATACATATGTAAGGAGAACCGGAAACTGTTTAGCACTTGTAACATTTGAATGTTTATGGAGATAAAAAATATACATATATATCTCCTAGGAAATATGTTGCCTACATAGTGAGGTTTTAACTGAAGCAGTTAGACTTTACCAACAGATGGGATCACAGCCCCTTCTGTTTCAGGACACGGTGTCATTCTGAATGTGTCACAGCGCTACTGCAGTTTCTTCCCAGCAGCCCACTCACGTCAGTCATTCACCTTCTGGTACATCAGGGTTTCATTAGCTCATAACTACCCGATCTTGTGTCGGGTGCGAGTCAACAGGTAGTTCATACCCTTTGCTGTCAGAATTAGCATTCATGATACTACTTAAACTGTGGTGCAAATTTAAAGTTCATTATTAAATGAGGCATATGTTACTACACTTATAACTGATTCAGTCTAGTTATTTTTAGTTTGACCTTTTCTGTATTCATCAAATTGGTTTTGAAATAGACATTGAGATACACTTTACAGTTCATTATAAAAATTTCTATGACTGATATTTTATGTGGAGTTTTCCAGATTCTCAGTAGTTCCATAATAAATGTGAGACTTCAGTGCTAGTTTAAATAAAAGTGAAGTAAACATGGATCCCCAGGATATTAATGATTTTTTTCTCAACTCTGAAACGGCTTCACTCTGCAAGTATAACTGGATTTGAAAGAACACACCTTCCCTTAGGTATGAAAAGTGACAAAAGTAGAACTAAGAAGAACAATTTATGTTGTGGATTATTGTAAATTATTAATTCCTTTCTGACCCTCTCTGCCCTTCCCTCATTAATCTAACATTGAAACATATCAACCCTAAAAATCTAGATAATACTCAGCAGAAGAGACTACAAACTTTTCTCATTAAACACAGCTCAAACACATTTTAATAATTAGGAATTTCAAAAGCATGATTTCTAGAAATTACTATTGGAGCAAGAAAATAGCTCCAAAGAACTTTGTTTCTCAAGAATGGAGTCTAAGGACCATAAGAATAAAAACCAGTTAAAGTGTAGAAGGGGCACACAAGTACACAGGAGAGGAGAAAGACGTATATTTAATAAAGGTTAAAGCAGGAGATACAAATCTTAAGGGGTGCTTTTGGTCTTCCCTTATCCTTGGTGAAATTCACTGCTGATGCTATTGGAAATGAGTGAAATTTTGAGCTCATTCCTCTACAAATTTTATGGATTTTTGCATGCTTAAGTGAAGATGATATGTAATAGAAGTTTATGCACTTAATTATCTCACTATTTTTTCCTTTTTTACTGTCATCCTACAGCAATTTTAATATTATTATGTAGATTTTATGCCTATTAGCAAATGAACCAAAGAGTGATGTTTGTAGCCTACGGAGATTCAGATAGCCCTGGGAAGTTTTTTTTAGGTGAATTCTTTAAAAAATAGCACATAGAATATTTCAAAAGCCTGCTTCTCCTGTAATATCATAACGACTCCATGTCAGTGCTTGGTTACTGAAGTAGGATTACAAGAGAAATATTACTAAGAGGTCAGTATTGTGCCTTTGCTGTGTCTTCATTTGCACAGTTACCAGTCAGTGACATATTCTCTGATTTTAAACTTGCAAGCTTTTCTTGCAGTTCAGATAATGCATTGTCCATTAAGTCGAACACATACACAGAAGGACTTAATTCCTTATCAATTCAGATGCTTTCAAAGACACTGACTTTGGAAAAAGAGTAGCAGTAAAACAATAAAACATCAGGCACTGAGCTTCTCCTGTGAACTGATTTGGGAGGGTTAAAGGTTAATCACAGAAGTGACATAAATCCTTCTGCTTTTAAAAGCATATTTATTTTTCACCACTCAATTCTCCATTTTTATTTCTCTTTGCAGTGTTCACTGTCTAATATTTCTTTTTGTGTTATCCTTCTTATTTATCCATGATGCAAACTTCCAGAGACCCACAACCACCTAAATCTGGCAAAGGTCCACTCTTCAGAATGCTGCACACTTGCAATCATGGTATTTACTCACCCTTTGGGGAGGTTACCTTCACTTCAAGCTCTTAGTTCTTTTATCATTCCTTTGAGCAAAAAATTAGGTTTTGGCATAACCCAAGAATTTAAAGGGTGCACTGAGAATCAGCTTAGGTTTATCATAAGCCTTAAACTTGAACTTTACAAGAGATTCAAAAGCAACTTCTTCAGTCTCAGATACGATGCTGGAAAAAGAGTAATTCAAATACCAAAAGGACGAGGCACATCATATATTTAACAAACTAAAAACTAATAAGTTCTGAGATCGTTATTTAGGGAACTACTGTTTTCATAATTTCACTAGAGACAAATATTTTTAAACTGATGTTAAACTTCTCTATGCCTGTTTGCACTTCTAGCCCGTGATGATGTTAAGGAAATATGCTTGCTTTTTGGATATGTGTGAATGAAGTAAAAATGAAGAATAATAAATGATTTATTTTATATAGCTGCCTTATAGTTTATCTTCCTCTCCTACTTATATTACTTATATATTACATGTATAATGATTGATAGCTAATATTCTCTTTCATGTTGAAATATATAATTTTATAGTAAAATACATTATATTGAAATGTATTTTGATATTAGATTGACATTTTTATATTGGCAGACAGGTTGTTAAATACTCTAGCACTCTCTTTTTACATAAAGGTTAAAAAAATGTTCAATGCTTTTATTTCAAAAGCGGTGGTTGAGAGAAGTTTGTCAGAATTTTTAGCAATTTCCAAATTTATTACTCATTTGATATGTGAGAAATATTTTTCACTTTGAAAATATATTCTTCCTTGCACACCTATGTTCATTGCAGCATTATCACAATAGCCAAAATATGGAGATAACCTAAATATCTATCAATGGATGAATAAAGAAGATGTGGTGTATAAATACAATGGAATATTATTCAGCCTTAAAAGAGAAGGAAAGCATGTCAAATACTACAACATGGATGAAAGTTGACGACATCATGCTAAGTGAAATAGGCTAACACAAAATTATATACTTGCTTTTTAAATAAATTGTTATTTTCATAGATTAAATTAAACTGGTTCATTTACTGCGCTCAGTTTCTATGAGAAATAATTTAATTGAAATACCAAATTGTAAAAGTATGGCATAATATCAAAATGTGACACACTGGCCTAGAAATTCAGATCTTTGCCAAGCTTTACCAAATGTCAGTGTCAAAACACACACACACACACACACACACTTTTTTTTTTTAACTTCTAAAACCTGTTCATTTCCATTATCTAACTAGAAATTTTATATGGAGCACCATGATTTTGATTCTCTCTCTTCAATTAATCTGATTTTCATCACAAAAATGTTAAATGCAGAAAAAGAAATTACCTAAATGTGTTTTAATATTTTAATTATAAAATAATATAAATTTAGGTGAATTATAAATTTAAAAAAAGGATAAATGGTTAAGTTCATACATGTGCAATAATTATTTTAGCTTGTATGACTGAAGAGACAATAATGATAATATTAATAAGGCTGCTTATGTTTATTTTTAATATATTTCTAATTCCTTTTTCTCAGTTTGCCTTTTTATGGGTAGAGCAAGTTGATGACTTTGCAGAAGTTGTATCATAATTCGTTTGTATATTTGATTTATGTAGAAAAGAAACTTTAAATAAAAAATATGTAGTGGGTTTTGATTCAGAGACCAATTTTGAAAAATGTGCATCCTTAATTAGATGTATAAACATGGCTAAGATATAACCATAATGATTGTCCCCATATCTCAAATTAAAAATGAAGTAATGCTAAACTTAAGGGATTTTATGAGGTTAAAATGAGATAATATTACATATCTAACATGAAATTTATTTCATTCTTTCCTTTCCAAAAGTGAATATTTGATTCAATGATTTGGAACTCAGAATACAATTGCTCATATTACATGCAGAATAAGTATTGCTACTTTTCATTTCAGATTTTCCCATAAGTAAAACATGATAAAAAGTTTACTATTACAATTATAAAAATCATATATAAAAATTACTGCTGGGGAAAATCATTTCTGATTCATACATAGGACACAGGATACATTTGTTTGTTTGTTTATGTATTATTTGTTTGTAAGGGTTCTATGTGGATCACTGTTTATATGATGTGATAGTGGATAAATATTTATGAATATTAATAAACCATTAATTCTATACATTTGTAAAAGAAAAGACTTCTTAATCAAATTCTTTATGTTCAAGTTTAGTAATTATTTCACTCAAAAAAAAAAAAAAAAAAAACTTAAAAAAGATTCCAGACTCTGATTCTTAAGATATCCCTTTCCTTACACAGATTGATGCTAATTCAAGGATTTTGTGACTCAAGAGAAAGCTGTACATGAATTGTAATTATGTCCATGATACAATTTACCAGGTCATTAAGTCTAATAATCACAGCTTCACTTTTTATTATTGGGGGGTAATTATTAATAGGATTTTTATGTAATGTTAGATATTATTATTAATAATTCTAAGTAAAAAATCTAATATAATGCAAGTTGTGAGGTAGCCCTTTGCCCATTTGAAACAATTTGTAGAATGCTAAGAACTGTGGACTAGAAAGAGCCTGGCTTCCTGAATGCATATCGGGACCACTACACACTTCCTAGAATGTCTACTCCCAGGCTGCTTGTCATATGTGAAAACGTACATACACTCTGCATTACCATGGCAAACTAACCTTCTCTTTGGTATTCTATATTCCCGAAATATCTATCTCTACTTCTTCAGCCAAAATATTCCTTTTCTGTATTCAATCAGTATATCAGAAAGCTATTACAAAAAACAAAACATCAAACATCAGTAAACAAAATTCTCTAAATTCAATGGCTTAAAAAACCCAATCATTTCATTCTTACTTACTTTCAGAATTGCTAACCTGGGTGACCCCGTTTATCTCAGCTAAACCCACTTTTGCCTCTGGGGGTTGTCCCATCTAGGCTGTGTTCAGCTGGCTCCCCTATATTCTTCCCACGGAGATGGTAGAGGCTGTAAAAGAGAAAGACCAACTACAAGTACATTTCAAATATCTACTTGTGTTAGATCTATTAACATCCCATTCTTGTTACTGAAAATCATAAATTTAGTTCATCATCAAAGGAGTGAGGAAGTTTCATCTACCATGGAATTGAGGGGAAGAAAGTGAACATTTGTGAGCAGTGGTCCAATCTTCTTCAGAGTCTTTACATTAGTCTGAGAAGTGGTTAAATTTCTAACTTGTATGCAATGAGGAGAGCCACAGAGCTCCAGGTATTTCCAATAAGACCTCTGCTCTGGCTTCCATACATCGAGGAGAAAAGAGGGTGCCCCCAACTGTTTTGTGATCTTAGCCAGAACTCCTCACCACTCCCTGTACCTCTGTGATGGTCATCTCTCTTACTATGACAATCTGATTGAGGCCACAAAGATTAGTATCATTTTACCCTTAGTTGGAAGATTATCCACGGGTCTCTTTCATTAAGAAACATTTTGTGATTAGATGTTCTGATAACGTTTGTTATAGATTATCTTTTCAAGGATGTTGTATGGCAAACAGATACAAGATATTCCAAGATACCTATCTTGGAAGATAGATATTATGTTACTTTCTGGAGCAGGGAGGGGTTCTATTTATTGTTCAGTACAGAGTAACCAGTATAATGACTTTTCCAGGGCAAAGATCAGGCAGGTTAACTTGTAGCCAAATTTAAAAGATTTGGTTTCTTTAAGCTGGGTGTTCCTTATCCGTGATACAAACACACTACATGCACAGCTACCACATGGAACACTCTAGATCACTCTCAGGGAACTTGTGGGACAAGAGAAACCAGCATGAACAGGAAGGGCATGCTGCTTGCTGGACTGTGGAGTTCTTTGCTTCTGATGCAGGAATCTAATGTCTTCTGCCAGCATCTATGAAACAGTGGCAGGATAACTTGTTAGCTTGCAAGTGGGGTAAAATCTCAGAGTTTTCACACTTCATAATACCCTTTATCTTGGTTTATACCAATTACTAAGGAAAACCAGGACTCCCAGTTTACTCCTGATTCTCACTTCCTTAAAGTTGAGTATATACCATTTGATAATCCATTTCTCATTCCTTTTGGGCTCTCAAAACACTTCTCCTGTGCTCTTAGAAATGCTCCTAGTCCATTGCAAAATTTGTTATATTCTGAACCCCTTCTCTGAATGTTCTTTACTTTCTTGCTCTGACTCCTGTCTCTACCTTGAGGGTGCTGATTCTCTCTAGTGGAAAGCGCTTTTTTTCTCCCAGAGCGTGGAGCTAGAAGTAGGGTGAATATGTCCCATTCTGATTGCTGTTTCCATACAAATCTCCCTCTTCTTCTCCCCTTTCCCAGCCCCCCCCCATAAAAGTCAGCCTTGAATCTCATGTCACCAAATAAAACCAACTGCTACCCCTCCTTTTCTAAAACCACTTTAGCTCTCTTCTTAAAACAAATTAATTAAGGGATAATATTCATATTACAAAAACATCCATTTTAAGTGTACATTTCAATGATTTCTAGTAATCATTTAGTAAAATTTCTGTGTTGTGCAACCATTATCATAATCCAGTTTCAGAACATTTTATTACCCTCATAAGTTGCTAGTTAATAGTTAATGTCCTTTCCTATCCCAGCCTCAGTCAGCCACTAATCTATTTTCTGTCTCTATAGATTTGCATTTTCTAGGTATTTCCTACAAATGCAATTATAGAATACATGATCTTTTCTGTATTCTTACAACTAGCATAATGTTCTTCAGGTTTACGCATGTGGTAGCATGTCAGTATTTCATTCCTTTTTATTGAGGAAGAGTATTCCATTGTATAGATGTGCACACTTTCTTGGTCAAATTACCAGTTTATGGGCATTTGAATTATTTCCATATATTGGCTATTACGAGTCATTCTCCGTCTACATTTGCTTACGTGTCTTTATGTGGACATATGTTTTCATTTCTCTTGCTTAGAAACGTAGGAGTGGAATTGCTTGATAATATGGTAAATATATATTTAATATTTTAAGAAACTGCCAAACTCTTTTTCAAAGTATCTATATAATTTTCCATTCCCATAAGCAACGCATGATAGTTCCATTTTTTCACATCAATATGTGCTATTATCTCTCTTTTTTATGGCAGCTATTCTGATGGGTGTGAAATGGTATCTCATTGTGGTTTTAGTTACCTCTCCTTTTAGGAGTCATTTTCTAATCCCATTTATTTCCCTCAGTCTCTGTAGATTTTAGATTCTTACTCATTATAATTTTACTGAAAATTCTTACTGTCATAATTCTTAGTGTTTATAAAAAACACATATATACGTTTTTCAATAATGTGATCTCTCAGTAGCTAAACCTTCTTTCCTCTAACTTCATAAAGTCAGTTTCATGAATCTGACATTTTTATGCCTCTTCTCTATGCCAGCTTACCTAGTCTCTGGTGACCTACACATTACTAAATCCAATAATCATGTCTTAGTCAGTAGTGTTAAAATTTAATAGTGCCTTTTAGGAAGAGAAAAAAGGTTCAGTTTTAACAGTCTGCTGATTTCCGTGGTATAAATATTCCAGCCATGGCCAGTTTCAAACTTCCACCTTAATGCCAATGAACACAGAGTGTGAAGGAGTGCATGCAATTGGCTTTTATTTGCTAGTAGAGGAGGTGCCAACACCCAATGAGTTGGTCTTAATGATATTGCCATATTTGCAATATTTGATGCAACTAATCACTCAATACTTCTCAACTCAGCACTACTTTTCTGGAAAACTACTCTTTCCTGGTATTACTCCTATTTAATGTGGTTTACTCCTTCTCAGTCTCTTTTGTGGAACATGCTCAGATCTTTGATTTCTGGAGGTTGGAGTTCCCTGTTTTTGTTCCCTGATACCTCTTTTCCATCTGTATTATAACTTGAAGATCTCATCCAAGCCCTTGAAATTAAATACCCTCCTCTATAATCTGAATATCCTGTCAGGATTTCCCTCAAAATGTGTGAATGCATACATCCAATTACGAACTCAATTTCTTCACCTGGATAGTTAAAACTAAACATGTCCAATGTTAAACTCCAGGCATTCCTTTCCCCAACGTGCTCTAACCACAATATTTTCCATTCTTCCAGTTTCTTAGTCCAAATGCCCGAGTATCATTCTTAACTGTTTTTTCTTTCTCACATCTACATTCTGTTACTCTTGTGCACACATCAGTAGTCCTGTCATCTTTGCTTTCGAACTACTATGCTTGAAACTACTACACGTTGCTATGTTCAGAATCTACTGCATTTCACCATCTCCATTACAACCATCCTGTTCCAAGTCATCATTATATTCTACATTCATTATTTCAATTTGCCCTTCAGTTTTACTGCTTTCGCCTTTTCCTCTATACTCAAAAGAGAAACTATTCTAAAAACAGAAAAAGACCAAAGTGTCCTTTTGAATAGTATATCCTATTATATCACTGTTCTATTGGCATCTTTAAAAATGGCTTTGCAGCTCATTCAAAGTTAGGTCTTTACATTGCCTTACAAATTTCTACTTGGGCTGACCCTCTCAATTTTGGTAACCTCCCTCGCTATCACTCTTTCCTTCACTTACCCAGCCCCTGTCAAATGGGCTCCTTATTGCTCAAAGCATACTCTCATTTCAGGGCTTGAAATGTCTTTCCCTATATATCCCCATGGTTCACTCACTTACTTCCATAAGATTTTTGCTCAAATGTCAAATTCTCAGTGACACATTCCCTTACTACAATTTAAAATTTCCACACTTTCCTACTATAACACCTGACACTTTCTAGTATAGCATACACATACACACACCCACACCCACACACACACACACATTTTTAAAATAATTTTTTATTTGTTTGATCCTGCCAGAATATAAATTCTATGGCATCAGATACTTTTTGCTTTTATTCTTTTGTTTACTGACGTATCCTGAGCATCTGGAAAAATACCTGTACTTTATAACATAAAATAGGAACTCATAAAAACTTGGTTGAAGCAATAAAGAAATAATAATTTACCACTTATTGATCATTAGCTATGTTTCAAACACTGTGGTAAATTCTATGGTTATTATCTTACGTGACTCTCACAAATAATGAACCTAAGGCACAGTATTGGGGTTTAATTTTAGTTCTGTCTAACTATTCACAAGCATGTAATAAAAATGTGGTCCTTGAACTTCCATAATTCTACATTAGCTTATTCACCAGTCCCATATAATCATTTCTGTATGTGTTTATAACTGTTTTCTTTTATTGCATATTCTGCAATTTTGATCAATTTTTTATTTATTTTTTTTAATTCTGGGCTTAATAGGCCAAGCTACAAGAATTTGATTGTCATGCAGTCTGGTTGATTTTCATCAAATTCAATATATTCTCTCCCTAAAAATTCCCCTGCATAGGCAAGAATAACTCTATTTTGGACTCAATATCCCAGCAATTTAATATTTCAACACCAAAACACTGATTAGAATTTACAGGCCCATATATCATGAAAAGGTGGATATTTGCCTAAACTTTAAATCTTCTAATTCAGAAACCCATCCCAGACATCCTTCAAAGTAAAGATCGAAAAGCTCTGCAATTGCCCTAGTCCACCTTACCATGATTTCTTTCTGAAAGGATTGTAAATCTGGGATACTTTCAATTTTTGTTTCTTATTTATTTGGCAGATATCTGCAAACTTGATCTTGTTTTCGTTAGCTTCTCTGTATGTATGTTGGGGGAGGAGCATGCTTAGAGAAGATAAAGTTCAAGTTTACAATTCTGTATGGCTATACAGAAATATCAGACCGTATGATCTAGCATTGTTTAAAAGCTATAGTTCCTTGAAGCCAAAGTTAAACAAAGTTTAATGGGAAAAATAGGTTACTGTTATTTACATGGCTCAAAAGTTATGGTTTTTAATTATAATTAGACATTTATAATATTGGAGAAAATATGGTTTAATAAAAAAAATAAAGTTTTTGTTTTGTTTGTGTGTTTTTAATCACACATCTTTCAGGAGCCTTTGTTACTTCCTGAAAGCAAAATAGGTCCTTAGAGAAGTGAATTGATTCTTTCAGGCTGTAAGATACAAGTCTGTAATACTGTTGAACATTCTATTAACAGACCAGAGGGGGAAACTGATATATAAATACAGGGAAAGTAAATTAACATAGAAGAGAATATAGAGACAGAAGGAGAAAATCTGAATGTAAGAAGGGAAAATGTGAATGAGATATAGGACAAAGGGAATGCAATCTTTGTAACATGTTTCTCTAATGCTCTCCCCTTCGAATCTATGCTTTTTTCTTTTCCCTATGTACAGCTTTTGGCCATAAGAGGATGGTACAAAATATATTTCTAGAGAAACTGGTATTAAACAAACCATACTCTGTAAAACACAAGCTAAAGATAAGCACAATAACACAAGGACTTTTACAACAAAGGAGCCTACACAGTTATTGTTTTTTATTCTCTTGCTGTGAATGGACAAAATGCAGAGAAAAAAATTCATGGGCAATGGTGATATAAACAGAGGTAATGCAAAGTGGAATAGATAATAAAGGATATAGCTGGAAGAAAATGCAGTAAATAGAAGATGAGTTCACAGATTGTGTCATGGAAGTGGAGAGGAAGAATAATTTATTAAAATGCTGTAATTTGGCAAATGTTATTAAAGTCACAAGCCAACATTTTGTAAGACTATGTTGAAAGTTAAACTAGCTCTGACTTCCTAATTCCTATAATATGCATTCATTTTAATTAAATTTGTTGGTTCATTCATTGGCTCATTCTTCATATGTCCATTTATTCATTAGTTATTAATTAATTCAAAGTATGAACAAACACAACATGTAAATCAACTATACTCCAATAAAAATTAAGAAAAACAAAACAAAACAAAAAAATTCTATAAGCCAGGTACTTTGCTAGATATGGGAGACACGAATGGAAAAGCAGAAGAAGTTCTGACCCTCATGTAAGTAAGTAAGTAAACAAATAAATAAATTCAGATAACCATAAAAGTTATGGAGAAATGAATTATGTGTTGAGATTGAGAGAAACGAGAGATGGATGCCACTTTAAATAGGATATTCTGGGAAGCCATAGCTGATGATTTTTTTTTTTTTTTTCCATTAACCTGCTTAAGCCAGGACTTATGACAAATGGTAACTACAAACGTGCCAAAAAAGATAAAAATGAAAATAACCTGACTTGGATCAATGTTAATTCAAATGTAACAATTTTTACCACCCACCACTTGGAGTTGGATGGAGAGAATTGGCCACCTGTATTCAAACCCCCTGTGACAACTGTAAAAAATTATTCAGAACAATGGCTAAAATGATGTAAAATTAGCTTGAGTATGCTACTTAATAAATTTTATACAGTTTAAACTCATGCTTTTATATTGTAGCATGTCTGTTAATTTCACTAGAGCACTCATTATGAAAGAAAATGTTGGTAATTTTATTGCTGCTTGGGTTTTAATATGTTCATGATACTATGTTTTTAAATCCTAGAAATTTTCTGATGAGGAATTTTATAAAAGTAAGTATAATTTCTAAAGTGTGAAGACATTCAAAGTGACATTGGGAAATTATGCTGAGGAAGGGAAAAAGAGAGGAGGCATCTTTAGAGGCACATATTTTAGGTTAATAAGAAAAAACAATTATGAAGAAAGGTGGAATTTTGAATCAAGCTTTGGTATATGTTTATCATGCAGCTCAGGCCTTGATCAGACAAAAAAATGAGTCTACCTATTAAAATGTGCAGTTTTAAATTTTCCAAGCTTAAAATGTATTTATTATTATTATTAATTCCTACTTTAACCTTCTCTTTCCTTAAACACCTAGATTAAAAATCGCTTTGCCTAAATATGTTCTTTAAATTCAGTCTACCAGGGCATTGCCATCCTTTTCATAACTATGTTTCCCATTTTAAGTCACATAAGTGTTATCTATTTGCTCTCTGACTTTTAAACTTATTGGATTACTTATAATACATCTATGGTAAACACCCACGTTTTCACTGTTAGCTGTGACAAAATTCAGGTAATATTGTTGATAGTTTTGAAGATGAAGATGACATCCCACAGGTGTGTGTTAACTCTTGACCAGATAGGAAATAGGAAGGGTAGTACTTAGTGATTCTAGACTGTCTACTGTTCAGATATGCAATGAGTGTTCCTGTCACTCATGGATTAGAATTTATTTTTTAGGATGAGTAAGGCTTTTGTTGCTTTTCTTAGAAGTTAAAAGAATGAGAGAAGGAACAGGTGGTGGAAAGTTACAAGTTTGACTTACTAGAGTTGGTTATCAGCTGATTTGGAAAAGTTTTGGTAAAGAAGATACAGGCAGAGATGCAGGAATGTATTTTTTCCCTCTTTTACACATTTTTAAATTTAAAAAAATTGAAAAACTATTTGGAACATTTGTGTTCATTTTGAGTGATAGCTATTGCTGTGGATTGGGCAACAGATGGTCAAAATACGATGAGGCAGCTATATGCCAGAGGAGCTGGTTTGTGGTGAAATCAAATTTCCAGTTAAAAAGAAAGAAATGAAAAAGTTTCCAATGTTAAATTTGGAGAAGGGTGGTATTCTCCTAAAACTAATAGGCTATCTGCAGCCTAATAGGCCAAATCTTGAATACTAGTTTTAATAGTGAGAGCTTCCTAAATAAAACTTTTTACATAAATGAGATATGGATTCTTTAGATTTTTCAAAAATACCCAGATACTTAGACAAATCTCTAGAGGTTGCTGAGTAATCTCATGTGTATTTTCTTTTCTTTATCCCTTCTTTCCTCAATCCCTTTCTTCCTGAGGTTGGTAATTCAGAGCCAAAATGGATTAAATAAATTTCTTGCTATTGTCCAGATTCCAGTAGGAACACTGGCTTCTCTTAGAGTTGGATTTGTTTGCTGTTGAAGGAGGAAAAAGCAAACAAGACACTGAGGCTATGTTTCATGGAAGAAATTCAATTTAAATCAATATTGATAATTTGTGTAGTGGCTCTGGGTGCTTTAAATTCTACTTTCTATATCCTGTCTTTGCAAGTCTACTTTTACTTTTAAGAAATGATTAGATCTAAGGCAGTCTTGTATCCATTTGGAGATAGATCTATATGTATCCCTGAGGGCTGAACTGAGGTCTGTAGAAATCACGCCTTCAACCCAAGGTATGATGTCTTTTGTGACAGGTGCTTTGAAGTCTTCCCTCAAACTTTCTTTAAAGAGAAAAAAAAAGTTCAGACACACTTTTTTTTATTTTTTCTATTCAGAGTTGAATTTAAAAGTTTACCTGATCATAAGATGGGGGGAAGAAGGAAAATTATTATTTTTTTTCTAATGGCATTAGTTTCTCTTTGAAGTCCAGCTTCTAGACAAGTCACATCAATATCAAAGAATCCATAAGCAGATTCAGAAAAGCTCAGATTGGAAATACTGGGATAAGTCAGTTTTCTGTCTCTGAGCCTGTAAAACTTTACAAAATCCTGAAGGTGATTAATTAACAATATATTAAACATATTTTTGATAATAACATTATTAAATAAATATTTTATAGATCAAAATATTTAGCTGAAAATAAAACCAGATTATCAGATAAATTAAAGTTGTTGATCCTTGGTTTCTCCTATTCCTGCTAAAGCCTGCTGATGATGTGAATCAAACTGTTTACTTCCAGGAAACATGGAATCTAGAGGCAGAAATCAGCATTTCTTAAATATTCTAATGCCAAATTGTTCTAATATCTTTTAGTATTGATCAGTTTACGTATACTTGAAAAATCCAAAACAAAATTTCAGCTTATTAAAATTCCAATATATATTATTTAAGATTTGCTACAAACTTTTAGAAGATATTACTAACCCTATTATAGTGGGAAAACATACGTGCACCAATGATTAGAAAGAGAATTTCAACGTCTTGGAAGTGTCAATAACCAGAATTTAAATCAAATATAGTTTAACTCAAAGGTCGATGTTTTTTCCACAATACAATGACTTTCTCAAGCATCTTTGGTTTTGTCTCCATGTGTTTTCTTCCAGTTTTTCCAGCCTATCTTACTGGTAGTCTCTTCATATTAATGTGATATGGCAAAAAGCTTTAAAGTTGGATTCAAAAAATAAAAGTTAAAATATTGGCACAAAGCACTTTAAAAATGGTGAAAAAAAAAATGTGTGAATGTCTGTACCTCAATAAAAGTAATGACAGCACTGGTAAAAGTTGTCAAAACTTTTCCAGAACTCAGTTATTTAACCAAAAGCTTGCAACAATTCTTTCACAATCTATTCAAGAAAAGGAGGTAAATCTGGGTAAGAAGTCAAGCTTTGTGTCATTTATGTTTGCCCTATTCCCATGCCTCTTCCCCGCCCAAGCTCTGTGGCAGTCTTAAAAACCAGCAGCCTAGGAAACATGTTAGCTGTTAAAACCAGCATCCTAGCAGCCCCCAGATGGGGCAGAATGTTTTTGGATTTCCCTCAAAAACCTAACCCCCTGAAATCTGTCACTATTTGACCTGTCTAGCAGCTCCTTGGAAAAGCCCCTTTCAATGGGACTTTTCTTTCTTTGAGGTGACTCGAAGATCACTAAGTGAGGAAAACCCTATCCCCATGGAATTTGTCAAAAAACTAATCAGTGGAGGTTGTTTATCATTGCAGTGTGTGTCTGAGGCAGCACTACCAGTTGGGACAAACGTAATCTTGTCAAAATCATAAAAGGAAAATCTTGAGAATGAGATATCCATGGAAGGTTTTGAAAGGCTCCACCACAATCCAAAGATATATAAAGCCATTCATATGTGCAGGACTGTGCACATTCTCAGAAAAGATTGAAAATGTTCAAACTGCGAACCTCTGACTGATCTTCAGGCTGTGTGCAAGCAGAAAGTCATGGCTAAGGCAAAGTGGTAAACTGCCTGCCTGGGTGTTGAAGGTATGACCCAACACACACCCAGAACCCCTCAGAAAACAGTGGGAGACTTACTGGCTCTAGGAATTTTTAAAAAATGATTTATCTAATCATTAGTGACCAAGTAAGCTAACGGGACAAGGATTTCATTGGTGACCTTCAAACAAAAATACAAATTTTACAGAATTAGTTTAGGAATGACAATAAACAAACTAATAACAACAACAGATAGGAAAAACAACTGACCTTGGGTGTGGCCAAATGTGATTTCCAGAATTGTCAGACTATATTGTTTAAAATGTGCAGTTTTCAACAGAAAAAATAAAAATGAGAACTTCAAAGAAATAGGGAAGCGTGGCACGTGCCCAGGGAAAAATGAAGGCAATAGAAATTGACACTGAGGAAACTCAGGTATTGGTTTTGCTAGACAAATACTTTAAATCAGCTACTATAAATGTGTTCAAAAATTAAACTTTGTCTAAATAATAAAATTAAGTAAAGACCAATATCATGCCAAATAGCGAATATCTATAGAGAGATAAAAATTATATGGAAAATAGATATTTTGGAGTTGAAATGTATATTTGAACTGACAGACAAAAATATTTAGAATATTTGAAGGTAGGTCACTTTAGGATATTCAGTTTGAAAAACTGCATAAAAAAAAACACATAAGAATCTGCATAAGATAAATAGAAAGAAAAAAGGAAGAAATGAACATACCTTCAAAAAAATGTGGAATATAATTAAGTGTATGTACAATCATAATGGAAGTCTCAGAAGGAAAAGAGAGAGAGAAATAAGTGGAGAGAATATTTAAAGAAACAATGGCCTAAAACTTCTAAAATTTGTTGAAAAACATTAATCTACACATTGAGGAACCTCAACAAACTCCAAGTAGAAAAACTCAAAGAGATCCATGACTAGCCACACCATAAGCTGTCAATGGCCAAAAAACAAAGAGAGAATCGTGAAATTAGCAAGTGAAAAATAACTTATCAAAAGGGGTCTCCAGTAAGAATATAAGCTGACTTATCATTACAAACTGTAGATGGCAAAGGCAGTGGATAACATATTTGAAGTGCTAAAAGCAAAAGACTGTCAACTAAAACTTTTGTATAGAGCAAAACTATCTTTCAAAAAGAGAAGGTAAAGTAAGACGTTTCCAGATAAATTAAAACAAACAAACAAAAAAAATGAAAAAAAATTTTGTTGCTAGCAGACCTGCTCTACAGGAAATAATAACTGAAAAGACATATGTCAGTAGTAATTCAAATCCACATAAAGAAAGGAAGAGCATGAATAAAGGTAATCACATAGGTAAATATAAAAGATTTTATAAACATATTTTTTTGTAGTTCTTTTCGTCTTCTATCTGGTTTGAAAGAGATTTGCATAAAGGAATAATTATAAAAATTTTATGAGCTTATAATGTATCAAGATGTAATTTGTATGTTGATCACAGTACAAAGGCAAAGGAGGAAATGGAGCTATATTGGAAGAGAGTTTTATTATACAATTAAAATTCACTTAATGTTAATCCAACTAGATTATTTTAAGGCACAATGTTGTTTCTAATGCCAAGGACAACTACTAAAAAAGTAACTCCAAAGAATATATTAAAAGAAAGAACAAGACCTTAAAATGCAACACGAAACAATGTTTATTTAACACAAAAAAAGACAGAAATAGCTGAGGAATAGGTGAATAAAAACCAACAGAAAAGTCATATAACAAACAGCAAAATGGCAGACTTCAACCATACCTTATCAACAAATACATTAAAAATAAGAGGATTGACATTCCAATAGAAAAGCAGAGATTGGTAGAATGATAAAAAAATAAATGCTCCAAGCATATGATATCTATGCTTGGACATACATTATGTTCAAAGACATCAATAGATTGACAGTGAAAGGATAGAGAAAAGATTGACCATGTAAACAGAAATGAGAAGAGAGCATGAGTTACTGTGTCAACATTAGACAAAATGGACTTTAAGACAAAAATTCTTACTAAAGATAAAGAAGGACATTTTTTTGATAATGAAGCATCAATCTTTCATGAAGATATAATGATTATAAATATATATTCACCTATCCACACAACTGTTAAATATGTGAATCAAAATCTGACAGAATTGAAAAGAGAAATAGACAATTCATGAATAATAGCTGGATAATTCAACATACCTCTTCCAACAATGGGTAAAATAACTAGACTAAAATAAATAAAGAAATAGAAGACTTTAATGACACTATCAACCAACTTGGCAAAATAGATATCTCTAACACATCAACTAACAACAGAATACAGATTCATCTTGAGAGTGCATGAAATAGTCTCCAGGATAGACCATATGTTAGGAAAACAAGCCCAAGTAATTGTACAAAGATTGAAATTCTACAAAGTATGTTTTCTGGCAAAAGCAATAATTAAATGAGAAATCTCTAACAAAAAGAAATTCAGGAGACTCATCAATATGTGGAAATAAAACAACACACTCCTTAACCAATTAATGTTTTCCAGGGGTTATGGTAATAGGGTAGGAAGTGACTAGTAATGGGCATGAGATTCTTTTTTCAGTTGATGAAAGTATTCTGAAATAAGATAGTGGTGATGATTGCACAACTTTGTGAATGTTCTAAAAACCACTGAGTTGTACAAATCAAAAGGGTAAATTTTATGTGATATAAACTATTTCTTAATAACATACATATAGATGGATAGATGATGATAGATAGATAGATAGATAGATAGATAGATAGATAGATAGATAGATAGAAACAGATGATAGATAAGCTGACATTTATGAACTATGTAATCCTGAAATGCAACCTGTCTAAAATTCATTTTCCTTGGCTATAAAGTGGAAACATTAATGTGTCCTATTAACTCAGAGATTTATGTGTCATGATAGTTAAAAATCTATACAAACATCCTTTGCAAATACTGACTCCCACCTACAAAAATTTTAAGCTGTTATTCTGTTTGACAAACCTACCAAATACATACTATCATATTCTCACTTGCATGCTTAATTTTCTCATGGGGCTAGTTAAATTCAGGCATCTTTTATTTGTCTTGGGAAAATTTAAATATGTTTTCTTTGAATTTGTCATGAAATTGAAAGTAATATTTGTGTCTGGTCTGCTCAACTTGATATCTTAATTAATGGATATTTATTGAGTTTCTGTCAGAGAATATGTAAGAAATGTACTCTTTTGGGGTTATAAATAAGCATAAAATATTCTTTCTGAGTTCAAATATAAAATGTTGCATGTATATATATTCCTTTATACATATATTTATACTCACACATATAAATATAGATATAGATATATGAAGACCACAAAATAAGTACCATGCCATTCAAAAAGCTTATACAGTTTATCTATGTAAAAAATCTTACAAATATTTTAGAGTTCTTTTGGGGAAACTATACACAGAGTCACATTATGACTTCTTAAAATTCCTAATTTTCCCTGCATGTGATTGGCAAAACAATAAAAAGTTCAGTGATACTAAGGACTGATAATTATATGGAGCATTGGGGAATCATAAACTCTATTGGTGAGCTATGGTTTTGCACAACTAATTTGAAAAAACAATTTTGCTTTATCTATTAAGCTTGCTGATACATTCCCTCAGATGCTGCAAGTACATTTCTTGGTGTATACCCTGAAGAAACTCTTCATATTATCATACATTTACATGTGCAAGAATTTTTATAGCAACATTATTTATAATAACAGAATATTAATAAGCTACTTAAGTGAGTATCAAATATTGGGCTCAAATTGGTGGTATGAGAAATAGACACAACTGAACACTCATAATGCTCAAACTCCTAAAAGAGGAAACCTTTCTGGGGGTGGTGGTGGTATAATAGAGCATAAGAGAGCAGAACCTTAGTGAGCATCTCTCACAATTTAGGTGTCTCCCAAGAAGTAAGTGGCTGGATGTGTGAGGCTGATAGTAATGGTTCCTTCTATAGTCAGGCTCTGCTGTGTTGACTACCTTCTATCCTCTTAATCTCTTGTCAAGAATTAGTAAGGAGTTGAATGATGATGGACAGGTTGAATGATTGATGTATGGAATTGGATCTTAGGAGCTTCAACAGAAGCTTGAGGATCAGGAATTGCTATAATCCGGACTGTGTCCAGATCTCTGTATATTTATACTCCTCGTCTTTTTGTACTATCTTCAGAGGGTCCCAATTACTAACAGCTTTCTTCATCTCAAAGTTAATTCAGTGAGAAGTGTTGAATTAAGTCTTATGTAAGTAAGATTCATTTATTCCTAAATTCCATTCATCAAAATAATGGGCTCTTTCCTTATTACTTCAACTAATTTACTGTGATGACAAAAGCACATCAGTATTCTTGAAAATATAATTGTAAGTAGTGTAAATTTCCCCAATGGAGTAACTCAAAATTATACTTCTTGAATATGTTTTGTTTAATCTTGACAGTAATCTTTCAAACACAGCTCTCCCATACACTGCTGCAGACTCATTCTCAGGTGCATTATTTATGCTAATTAATTGGTGATTTTGTTAATTGTTTATTTGAACTATATATAATACAGCGGCTCTGAACAATGTTCCTGCTTTTGAGGTATATATCGCTTACAGTATCTGAACATAAGTCAGGTTATGCCATTGGAAATTCTTTAAATTATTCTATAAAATATGAAAATGCAAGATAAACTATTTTCTTACCAAAGAATACATATTTATTTATTTATTTCCTTAAAAATCAAATATTTAAATAAGTGGATTTCAAAGATCAGATTTTTGTTTTTGTATTGTCTGACTTTTTAGGCTTTTTATGTGACTTTATTTTGAAATAATACAATCTTTAACCTCATTTGCTGTTCCCACCTTGTCTTATAAATATACCTAACTATATGACTCTACTTGTCCCATAACCTGTCTGCACAAATGTGACATTCCTTAATCTCTTTGTCGCACAGTGAATTTTGGAGATTAAAGAAATACATGGGATGCAGTTTAGAGATTACTGTATTGTGACTGTAAGCACATCCTAGTACACTCTGTGAAAGCAGAAGTGTTTTTTTTAAGCATTCTTTGAGCTACCTGTCAAACTTAATTTGTGTCAATTATACTGCTGTTGATATATGCTTTTAAGGTGGAGAA
The DNA here is from genome assembly GCF_965194825.1 of Balaenoptera physalus. NCBI lineage: Eukaryota > Metazoa > Chordata > Mammalia > Artiodactyla > Balaenopteridae > Balaenoptera > Balaenoptera physalus. The sequence goes on along the minus strand of NC_138899.1, from coordinate 53,944,693 downwards.
TCATACAACACATTTTAGTTTTTGGACTTACTTTTCTTTGAGGAAAAGTGTTTTTCTAGCTTTTTTTTTTTAACTACTGAAAGTTGTCATACTTTGACGCATACACTACATGAATACAAATACAGCTTTTTAACACATTATTACTTCCCAGTACCTTGTCTTTGTAGCCTCTTTCTGTCCTGAGGATATAGTGCTCAAAAGGGTTTTTCTCAGAATAAAATCACTAATTCTGAAAAGAAGCAGGATTTCTGAGAAGCATAAGATATTACTCTCCATGAAGAACGCTTGATAGGAACGCCTTACATTTGAGATTGGAAAAAGTAAAACGATTATTTTTGGTCTGAAGTATCACCCATTCACAACATGTCAAAAGAGACCACTGCTGTCTGCATTAGTCAATTTTTTGGAGCCATCTGCCCACACTGTGGGATATAGTACAGCCAGAATGAGCACTGCAGGTACCTGAGAAAATGCCAGAAGTGGCCTTAGTCAAGATGATTCATTAGCTGGTAGAGAGAATTCCCTGGCTTAAAGGAGATAGAGATTGAAAACTAAGAAAAGTCATCCTTTAAGAGTGTAGCATTTCCCAGAATTCTTGTACATGTCTTTTGGTCCATAGGATTTGCACCTCTCTCTTCATAGTGTCATTAACACTGTTCCATTTTGCTACTACCTCCCTTGAGTAGCAAAATCATTCTATCTGATGGAAAGAACTAAATATCCTGCTGCAAATGAACACCCTAAGTATCTCTGACTAAACTGACTACATAATAAGAGAAAGCAAACGGTGAGGAAAAGCACATTATATCTCCTTTAGGCTTGTTGCCTGATTTTACTGAGTGCAATATGTTTCCTTTTAGTCTTTTAATATATGTATTTATTTTCATACCTGGTTTAAGAAACTAATTAAAAATATTATTAGCAGGAAAACTTCTCTATATTGGTTATCTTGACAATTAATTAGCCTCAATTTAGTCCTAGATTTTAATTATACAACATTTCTGAAAGGAAATATATGTTAACGTGTTTAAACAGTTTTCCCCCATAATTAATTATTCCATATAATTTAATAGCTTAGAAGGGTATGTCAACAAAAAATTAATCTATAGTCAATTTAAGAAAGAAATAGAAAATTTTACTGCAGCCCACCTGAGGATTATAACCCGGAAGACAATCTTTCAGAAAGCTCTGAAGACTGTTCCACCTGTTAGAGGTCAAGGCACAATTACACAAGTTTTTGAGACAAAAGGTTATATATCAAAGTAACACTGACAGTTCACAAAGTTCAACAAGGCAAGTACTGGGTTATTGTGACCCCTTACAGGATTGAGAAGGGAATGTTATCTCCTAAGGAGTTACCTTGCTGGTGCCAGGAGGAGATGGGTTTTTGTTTTGTTTTTTTGGTGGGTAGGCATTCCCGTGTCTTCTAAGGGGATCTAGTTAATGTATAATGCGGATGCACAATGGGTACTAAAAGGGAGGGGGTAGTGCTTCAAAAGAAAAGAGAGAGAATCTTATGTTTAAATTTTTTCTTGTCCTGCCTCAAAAATAATTTTATTTCATGAGTATCTTTGTTTCATTAATTTACATTAAATTAGTTCAACAAATAGTATCATGTCAATCTGATCCTTATACATTATTATTACCTTGGAATTATCATGTCAATCTGATCCTTATACATTATTATTACCTTGGAATTATACAAGTAGATAGACTACTTCTGAGCTCTTTGGAATCTAGTACATTATATGGTATTGGGTATCCATCTGTTAAGTGATTTACTCCCTTCTTTACACTTTTAAGAATAAAAGTTTTCTTATTGTTTACTTTGTTTTTGTTTTCCTTTGTATTTGCTATATCTCTGTAGTGCTTTGGGAACTAAAAGAGATGCATGTATATAAAATATAGCACATTATTCTCTAGATCTTGTTATTTACAGTTATTTGCAGTTGAATAGTCTAGAATAATACATTGAAAATATTGTATTATAGAAGTTTTCAAGAAATAAACATAGCTATATATTTAATATATATTTACATAATAGGTTGTCATTTCTGTATAAGGAGAAGGATATCACTCCTAGCACATAAAACATGGGATTATTTTCTTGGTTAATGGGCAATTGCTCTGAATGAAGTTTTCAATAAAATAGTGTATGTTTAATGCTAAATATTTAGTTTGCCATAGTTTTTTGGGGATGAGTACTCAAGGTGTTTGGTATTAGTTAAAGGGTTATATAAAATCAGTGGATATTTGATTTTTCAAATCTTTGTATAAATGGATTTAATTTACATATAAATATATTCTATATTATACATCATACAGTATATAATAAAATATATAGATTGTGTATCAACTAGCATTTAGAAACAAAATCTGCAAAGAATTCTGATGATTTTGTTTATCCTAGTTGATAGAATTTAGCGGGAAAAATATGCCGTTTAAACAGACTATTTCAATGTGCCTCTCTACTGAAAAGATTGTGCTAGATCTTGAACCAAGAGTAAGCAAGGTCTGAATGATTTATTCAATTGTATCAGGCTCATCTCTTTCAGAAAACATTGCTCCCTTTCTATTGTTAGCAATTGTTATCTACCCTTAAAGTCACAAAAATTAAAGAGATGATCTTTCTCACACAATTGCTATAATTATTAAAACTGCTAAGATATTGGCTCCAAGGAGTGAATACTATTTCCTTGTATACATCATACTCGGGCTCTGACAGAGTGTATAATATCTCAATTTTGATAATTAGGACATAATATCTACAATTCTGAGATCATTCTTTGTATCAAATTTGATATGGGAAAAATATTTTCTATCAAAACAATGGTAAAGATGATAGTTGGGTATAAGTGCCTTTAGGGTTGAATAATATTTCTCTAAAATTCATGTCTATCCAGAACTTCATAATGTGCACTTACTTGGGAATAGGGTCTTTGCAGATGTAATTAAGGAAAGGATTAGTGCAGGTCCTAAATCTAAGGTAAGTGCTCTTACAACAGAAAGTAAAGGACACACCAAGACACAGAGAGGAAGATCACGTGAAGATGGGGGCAGAGATTAAAGTGATGCAGCTACAAACCAAGGCACGTCAAGGATTACAGGGGGCCACCAGAAGCTGGGAAAAGGCAAGGAAGTATTCTTCTAGGAAAAATTTTTCCCTAGAGACTTCATAGGGAGTATGGCCCTGCCAATACCTTGATTTCAGACTTCTAGCCTCCAGAACTACATAAATTTCCATTGTTTTAAGCCACCAAATTTCAGCAATTTGTTACGGTGGCCCCAAGAAATTATGATGGTGACATGGCATAATTTTAGGCATATTTAGCATTACTGAGGTTTTGATGTCCTGGTGTCTGAAGCAAATCATCTTTTCTGGATGAACTACATATTTCCATATACTGCTTCAGCTATATACCATCTCCACCAGTCTTCACGATAACGTGGTTCCAGCAATTTTTTCTTCCTGTTTATGGGATCAATTTCCTTATTTATAATATATCCTAAGAAGAAAAAGAAAGCCCGAAATCCATCTTTTGACTCTACAATGGCTTCAAGCTAATCCACATTTTTTTCCTGTAGGAAAACGTATTCCAGAAGTTTTTGTTTTGTTTTGTTTTTATTTTAATTTATTTTATTGAACTATAGTTGATTTGCAATGTTGTGCAGAAGTTCTCTTATAATTACATATTCATTTTCTATTTTTTCAAGTTGTTATTTTCACATTCTGCTAATATTTTTCAATTACATGGCTGTTGCAGATTTTCTTAGTTAGCATTCAGCATTTTTTTCCTTGCTTATTTCCACAATAAACAATAATTTGGAAATGCCACTTATTTGTCTAGGTTTACTTATCTTTAGGAACTGCTGTGTGACAAAATTCTGAACACTAAGACCCCAAATGGAAGCGCATGTTAGGCTTGAGAAGATATTTGCTTCCTTATATGGGAGAAGTGTTGATTTTTCTTTTTCCTTCTGCTCTGAAAGTGGATGTGATTCCTAGACCTTTAGAAGTCATATACTGACCAGTTTCAAAACATTTAAGGACAAAAGTCCAATGTATTAGGGATAGTAGAGGAGAAAAATAGAAATGACTTAGGTCCTTGATGGTAATGTTGAGCTGCTGAACAAGCCTGAGATTACCTTTATCAAGTTTATCAAGAATCCTTCTTAAGTCACTCTATAGCTTAAGGAACCATTGTGAGGGTTCTCTGTTACTCCAACTATAGAATTTACTTTAAATGATGTATAGTTGATTTACAATGTTTCAGGTGTACAGCAAAGCAGTTATACATGTATATATATATATATATATACACATATTCTTTTATTTTTTAGAGTCTGTTCCATTATAGGTTATTACAAAATATTGAATATAGTTTCCTGTGCTATACAGTAGGTCCTTGTTGTTCATCTATTTTATATATAGTACTGTGTATCTGTTAATGCCAAATTCTAATTTATCCCTTCCCCCTCTTTTCCTCTTTGGTCACCATAAGTTTGTTTTCTATGTCTCTGAGTCTATTTCTGTTTTGTAAATAAGTTTATTTGTATCATTGTTTTAGATTCCACATATAAGTGATATCATATGATATTTGTCTTTCTCTGTCTGACTTACTTCACTTAGTATGATAATCTCTAGGTCCATCCATGTTGCTGCATTCTTTTTCTATGGCTGAGTAATATTCTGTTGTATATATATACCACATCTTCTTTATCCATTCATCTGTCTGTGGACATTTAGGTTGCTTCCATGGCTTGGCTATTGTAAATACTGCTGCTGTGAACACTGGGCTGCGTGTATCTTTTCCGGATATATGAGGAAAAGAAAGAAAGGAGTCTTCCCCAAGCTTCCACCCTCCCTTGGGTTGGGATGCAGGTGTAGGGGGCCTCACTGTATATCATATACTTTAATTATCTCAAGTCCAGAAAGGTGAGTCATTTGCTTAACACCACACAGCAAGTGGCCTTAGGATGTGATCTTAGGTTTGTCCAACTACAGAGCTCAGGATCTTACATGATGGCCTTACTGCATGTTGAGAACTGACCTCACTTTCCTCCGGCCTGACTGCAGCTCATTCTCCCTCCCACCCCCACTGCTTTCCAGTGGGAACAGTAGGAACAGAAGGAATATTGGTAGTGGAGCCCCAGAAGTGGGATTGCTGGATCATATGATAACTCTATTTTCAGTTTTTTAAGGAACCTCAATACTGTTCTCCATAGTGGCTGCACCAATTTACATTCCCACCAACAGGGTAGGAGGGTTCCCTTTTCTCCACACCCTCTCCAACATTTATTATTTGTAGACTTTTTGATAATGGCCATTCTGACCAGTGTGAGGTAATATCTCAGTGTAGTTTTGATTGACATTTCTCTAATAATTAATGATGTCAAGCATCTTTTCATGTGCCTGTTGGCCATCTGTAGGTCTTTGGAGATGATTGACCAACTATAACATTTCTAACAGAATGATAATTATAGATTGTTGTGGTTTGAAAAAAAAAAAAGGATGGTAAATACAAGCCTAAAAAAAAGCCTTACTATCCCAGTTTCCCTTTTCCTCAACCCTCTACATTCTTTACCTTCCTTCAAGGCCAAATTTTGGGAAAGAGTGGTTTACGTCCTCTCTACCTTTCTACCTGCCACTCCTTCTACTCACTCCAATCTGGCTTCTGTCTCTATATCCTCTGGAAATTTACCAAGTTCATTGGAATTTTTTATGCCCTCATCTTCTCTCATTTCACTGAAATGCTCAAATATTTGACTATGTACTGCTTTTTGAAACAGTTTTTTCTTTTACATAATACCCTATCACACTGTTGGTTTTTTGTCACTTTTAAAAAATTGATCCTGCATGAAAACTGAAATCTTAAAATTGGTGTCCCTCAAAGTTTGGCCCTGATACTTTGTTCTTTGCTCTTTATACTCTTTCCCTAGGTGATATCACACTTCTATTGGCTACAAAATAATCAATACCCCAATGACTCATAAATTTGTATCTTGAGCCCAGACATTTTCTCTGAGCTTCAGTCATATGTAACCAAGGGCCCATCTGACATTTCTTCTTGACTAGCTTATACTTTCTCAAATTTGTTTTCATAAGTTGTCTCACAACTGCCCCATGTATTCCTCACAAATTCTTCTCTATTTCATAAAAGGTACTCTTATCCAATATCCAATTATTTGTCCAAGCTTGAACCTGGGGATCCCTGATTCCTTCCTTTATTATGAACTTCATATCAAATCTGTCATGATTTCTGTTGATTCCACCATCACTATTCTCCATCTGCACGTCTGACATCTGTTATATTACTGCACTGACCTCTTAACATGTTCCCCTCTGTCAATCATTGCTAGACTCCAGTTGATCTTCTATTATACAGAAATCAGAAAGATTTTTAAATGAATGTAAAAACTAAAAATCAAATCAGTTTCTCCCCAGATTCCACTCTCTAATATCTTCACATTGCAGCTGGGATAAAATCAAAACATTACTCCATGGCTTACAAGGCCCTGATAATTTACATTATTTTGCTGAAGCAAATCTCCTCCACCTCGCATGAATCATTTTCCTCAATGTGCCCTAGGCTCTTAACTGACCAGAGAATTAGCTCATGCTGTTCCCTGTCCTTAAAATATTTTCTTTGGGTGACTGGCCCCTTCTTGTTCTGCAGATATTAATTTAAATCTTTCAGAAATTTCTTCCCTGTTTAAAACTTACTTCCCTTCCATCCTCTATTCCATTATTATTATTCCATCTATTTATTTTATTATATTTTTACAATCTGATATATATGTATAATCTGATATATATGTTTGTATATATGTGTGTGTGTATATATATATGTTTTATTCAACTACAAGCTTTACTTCTAAGTTTTTCGCCAATATATTTTCAGTGCTACCAAAGGCCTGGCAGAAAATAGTCATTTATTTAATAGAGTCATTGAATAACTAATATATATATATATATATATATATATATATATATATATGCCAGGCACAGTTAGAGGTGCTGGTTGTGTTCTGATTTTACGAACTTGTCTCTAGTGAACAGTCACATGAGGCCTTTGCATTAATTATATCTCAATAAAGCTGGGGAAAAAAAATAAGGCCTCTGTGAGAAGGTAAACTTTAAATTGATTCCTAAGTTATAAAAAGTTGTCAACCAAACAAAATTATGGGGGAAGATTATTCAAGGCAGGCAATACAAAATACAAAAACTCTAATTTATATGTGTTCAAGAGATAAACAAAAGGTCATATGGCTAGAAATCATGATGCAGTAGAAAGCTGTTTATAGATAATATTGTGAAGTTAGGTAGAGAACATCTTGCACAGAGGTTATTGAAGAGTTATAAGCAAGGAGCTTCACTGACAGGAAGGAAGGAATGAAGGAATGAAGGAAGGAAGGAAGGAGCTTCACTGATAGGAAGGAAGGAATGAAGGAATGAAGGAAGGAAGGAAGGAAGGAAGGAAGGGAGGGAGGGACGGAGGGAGGGTGGAGGCAAGGAATTTATTGGGAGTGCTCTGATGATACTACCTGCTGATTGAGCATATGGCTAAAAGATAGTGAAGGGTCTCCTGCTGCTGCCGCGCATAGAGTGATTTCAGGCATTCTGCAAGTTCATTGAACCTGCTACTTCATGTTAAGTGACATCTGACCAACTGAAAATTTCCAAACCCTGGCAGTCACTTCTAATATCCTCATATGATCCTGGATCTTCATTTTAGTAACTTAATGCTTCAGCTAAATGAATTCTCCATGAATATTCTTTTGACATAGTGATTATCTCCTCATTTCTCATTGTGAAGAGGTCAATGTCAGACAGGTCTAAATGGAGGGATGCTGAGGCTCTGCTTGTGAGAGAAGCCATGTAGGAGTCCCCATCATGCCCAGAAGCAAAGCCTGTAGGGATGCATGCAGGACCATGGACACCAGAGGCTAGGTGGACTCACAAAGTCCATCTCTTTGCCAGAAACTCCATGACTCCCTACACACCATGTCATATCAGCCTAAGTAAAAAACAACATCCTTTAATACAGATTTTTGATGAACTGCGCTCTCCTATTCCCCAACATGTTGGTTACTACTTACTCTCTCATTAAAGTTGTTATCTCATTAAAGACTAGTAATTTGAGAACCAATTTTCATTTTAGGCTACTTACAATACCAGTCATTAATTTGCAAATAGGCAATTTGTTTGCTAATTCTTCAAAATATATGTATACAAATATACACATTTTGCAATCTGGACTATACATGTTTCATTTTAAGTGTTTTGCTGGTGAAAAAGAAAGATTTTTAAAGTAGATTTATGTATATATATATTTGGATTTGAGTAAGCTCTTGGGTAAATATTGACTAATTTTTTAAAAGATGATATGTCTTCTACAATTTATTCTAACACTTATTTTTTACTTTTTAATCTTTATGATTTTTTAATTCTCTTGTGGAATATATTTATAGGCATACATATTTTAGTATGTTTGTGCTTATAATATAATTATTTTATTATAATAATACCTTGCATTTATTTGGTATTTACTATGTGCCAAGCAAGGGTTCAGCATAGGTTATAAGGTTAATCTCACTTAATCCTCAAAACAGCTCTATGAATTTGTTATTATCAAACAAACCATTAAATACATGAGGAAACTATGATAGAAAGACATTGAATAATATTCTCAAAACTTAGAGATAATATGATTAAGACTGGAATTTTCTAAGCCTGGAATATGACCCCAAAGTGTCTGATTCCAGCTTCATTTATTGATTTGTGAAAATTTGGTATTTGTGCTTAAAAGAATCTTATTTCTAACTCTGTTTTAATAAATATTCTGACACTTGTTAAATAATAAGGAAAAAAATTCATTCAAGACTATTGAGATAGGTGTCAAGACTATTACATCAGGGGAGAAGATCAGACTCAACTCCAAATACAATAATAACAAGTGAGGATTTATAGCCAAGGAGTACGTTGGGAAAGGGGGAAGTATTGGATGGAAAATTCTAACAGGAGACATCAGAGGTAGGGAGAATTCATGCTAAATTGACCTAACAGGATTCTTGCTTTGGGAAGGCGGGAGTGATCAGTCAGCAATGGTAGGGGATGAGAAATTTGATCAGATATTGAAAGTGATCAGATATCAAGGGTGGAATAATTCTCTCTAAACAGACCTAGCAGAATTATTGCTAAAACTGGGCTATGTATGTCTGGCAAGGATATGGGCCAAGGTCAAGTCCTTGTAAAGGAAATGGCTTAGCAGAAACTGACTAAGGTTTGATCATGTAGAGCAGCAGTCCCCAATCTTTTTGGCACCAGGGACCAGTTTCGTAGAAGATAATTTTTCCACCAGGGGTGGGGGGATGGTTCAGGTGGTAATGCAAGCGATGGTTCAGAGAGTAATGAGTGATGGGGAGCGACAGATGAAGCTTCCCTCGCTCGCTCACCGCTCACCTCCTGCTGTGTGGCCTGGATCCTAACAGGCCATGGACTGATATCAGTCTGTAGCCTGGGGGTTGGGGACCCCTGATGTAGAGTGTCTTATCAATTTACCACAAAAAATACAAAATTTTAAAGATGGAGAGGACCTGACAAATAGCCTGAATCAACCTATGCTCTTTCTAGAGGAAAGCGCTAAATATTTATGTACGTTTGCTTATTCAAAGTCACTTGGTTGATGGCAGACATGAGACTATGACTTAGCCCTATGCTCTTGCCTTTACAGTATTATTGTCCCTTATTGGATATTTTACATATTATTCGAATATCTAAGACATTGGATACTATGTAAATGCAGAATGACACAAGATATAATAGATAAAATTGGCTTTAGAACTCCCAATAAAAATCGACACTAATTGCTTTAGATTGCTTTTCTCTCATCCATTTATCTTTAGTTAAAAAAAAAATATTTGTAGGTTTACTAACAAATAGCATATTTATTGCTTAAATTGGTGTTGACTAGATAGTTTTGCAGGATCTTTAAATGTCAAATGGAGTCTATGGAAATAAATTGGAATTCCAAGCTCTGTGCTAAAGGTCTTCTGTGGAGCTGTAAATGAAAAACAGTATGTGAGAATATTGTTTTAGCACCTGTTTTATTGCCCGCACTTGATGTAATTAGTGTATTTAAAGACAGCCCTATTGGTTACACCATATGGTTTGTAATCATTAGTATAATAATAGATGTACCATTTAAAATAGAGCTCAACAATGGAGTGCTATTGTTCCATTATGTTAGCATAATAGGGGGTTTTCAGAGTGTTGATTGAATCCCAATTTTGAATCTCTGACACATTTAGGTTCCCTAGGATAAAAAATTTTATGTGATAAAAAAGCAAATTTGCCGTTATTTGATTTAGATATTAGTAAATATTTTTATGCTTCCTTTGACATGGCTGACCCTAAAATAATGATATTTTAAATAAACTATTATTAATGATGACAATGAATCTCATTAACATTTTCAAATGTGAAGATGTGTTGTGTTCTGGTTTACGGAAACTGGTTTTCCTTTGTGAACGTTTAATTAGCTTTTTATTCACACTAATTTCAGTTGTTATTAGAATGGGAAACATTTTTCTGACGTAAAAAGTTTAGCAGGAAATAAGAAAGTGACACAAGTTCTTATAAACTATAGAAAAAGTACCTTTAAAAACGTTGAAAACATCCTTTATGTTTACAATTGGCTCCTAAGTGACAACACCTAGAAGTTAATCAGTGATTCTATCTTCTCACTTAGTACAAACTACAAGAAGTGACAAGCAAAACAAGAATCCCACTGGAGATAAGATTACAAGCAAAATAAGAAGACACTGATTTCCAGTGCTGTTAACGAACACTTACATATGCACATACACACATTTTTAGACATATGAATGTAAAGAACCTATACTTGTGACTATATATGATATACGTAATTTTAAATATAAATTTAAATTTGAATGCATATTTTCTCCATAAAAAAACCAACTTCAAATGAATTAGTTGAAAACTGAATTTCAAATTTGAATGAAGATGTTAAAAAATATATATCCTCAAAAACAGAAACCTAAATGCTTGTTTTCCTCCAACATACAAAATGGGGTTTTATTTTTATAATTTCTAAATTAAATACACCAATTTAAGTGTTCTCTGACTTTTTTGCATGAGAAACTCTTTGAATGAATGAAGAAAACAAAACACAATACTTCATTGTCTCATGGTGCAAGGTACATATTCAGCTTTTTCTAATTCAATAATACCCCATCAAAAGAACTAGATGACCTTAGTGCTGCTACCCCTCGCCTCCCACCCCCCCCACCTGTGCTGCTTTGTGTTTTCTTTATCTATTTCATGTCTGTAGAGGCCAATACTGCCACATTATATTTGTCAATTAAGGCAGCTTGATTTATTACCCATGATACATCAGCCCCTTGCTCTTAGGTGTTCCCTGCACAACTTGCATGTGCTGCTGCTCTTGGTATGCCTATTTTTCCATATGCCATTGTCATTTTTCTTTAGTGACACTGAGCTTTACCACTATTAGCTCATTTATGGAGGCATATAGTGGAAGTCTTCGTCTGTAAGATGTTAATAGTAACCTACCTTTTTTCTTTTACATGTTCATCATAGTTGTAATTTTAATATCTATATAATATTCTGTTTAATTGAAATGTCCACATTTACTTAATCATTCCCCAATTAGTAGGACATTTACACTGCTTCTCAGACAGAATATCGTAGTTGATTCTTAGTAGAAGCTAACTTTATTAAGCTAAAAAGTACTCTTGGGTATGCCCTTGTCATTTGCCTTAGTCGACGCTTCAACCACTAATGGGGTTAGTCACACATATTAAAAAGAGATCTATACCACCCAATAAGTCCTCTGCTTAGGCTGACACCTCCAGTTGCTCCAACTGTTCCCTTTCCACGAGTTTCTTATTTCTCACTCTGAACAAGGTAAGGTGGTACTGAGCTTTACCACTATTCTGTATTTACATCAGCTGAGGTACACAGAAAATTCCTGGCAGCCACTGGTGTTATGAAATGCAGTGCCCCTGTATAGATACACATAATGAAATGGGGTAGAGATTAAGGGGCAGGATTGAAACAAAATTAAAGAAGGGAATTGTGGGTAGGGAAATGGAATTGGGAGCTGTAATAAGGCATACAGGAAACTATGGAAGTGTTTTGTGTAATAGATGACTTTTATTTTAGCTCAGTCTACCAAAGCTGTGTGAAGCTTATGGGAATATTAACATCTTATGGACCAAGGCCATTTGTTGAAAAGACTATCTTTCTCGGTAGAATTATCTTGTACTTTTGTCAAAAATCATTTGGCTGTATAGGTGTTTATGTATTTCTTTTTTTTTTTTTTTTTTTGTTTATGTATTTCTGAACTCTTCTGTTGCAGTGTTCCTTTGTCCTATATATCTGTTGACCTACTTGATACTTAAGCAAATTGCACACAGTATTATTTATTTTAGCTGCATAGTAATTTTTTTTTAAATCAGGAAGTATAAGTCTTCTAATTTTGTTGTTCTTTTTCAAGATTATTTTGGCTATTCTATTACTTTTGTTCTATTTTATAACTTTTAGAATATGCATGTCAAAATTTTATGCTTGGTAAAATTTAAGTCAGCACATAGTTGGGCCTTGCCTGTTTATCTAATATAAGATTTCATTTTAATTGGTCTGTTGGTGTATAATTGTTCATAACAGTCTCTTGTGAAATTTTGTATTTCTGTGGTATCAGTTTTGTGTCCTTTTTCATTTCTGATTTTATTTATTTGGTGTTCTCTTTTTCTTAGTTCAGCTAAGTATCTGTCAGTTTTGTTTACCCTTTCAAAACTCAACTCATTTTTATTCATCTTTCTACTGTCTTTTTATTCTCTATTTCATTTATTATCAGTTATCATTTGTCAGTCCTATACTTACTCTTTTCCCCAAATATTTTAGCTACCCTGAACCAATTAAAGGTCCTGAAATATTTTAGTTTATTTTATTTTTTAAGCCCTTGGTCTTTCCTTCTACCATATTTTCATGCTAATCACCTTTTCTTTGTCTCATTAATAAAGAAGAGAAAAAGAAGCATTTACCCCTTCCTATAAAGTAGCCTTCATAAAGCTACACAAGAACTTCTGTCTATAGCTTATTGATGGTACTTTACATATATATGTGCTTATCTTCAAAGAAAGCTGGAAAACATAAACATAATCCTAGCCCTGCCCCAAACACAATCAGTTTTCTTTTAATAAAAAGGAAACAAGTAACTAGCACTATTTTCATAATTACTCCTTTGGCTGCATAAATACTGTTAAATTTGCACTGATCTATATAATAGCAGACAATCCTCTTCCCTGAGAGAAAAAAATAACCATTACTGTATATAGCTCAAATTCTAGACTCTCTGAGCATAGTAAGGATCTATCCATCAGGTCTCTGTGTGGCTATTTGTGGTACAGCAAACTGTAAAATAAATACTAATCTGCACTTAACACAATGGAGAATAAAGATAATAGACATAGTAAAAACACCCATGTGGAGAGAAAAATGGAAAACACAGTAGACCCTACAAATTAAGTTCCTGGGCAGGGGTAGTAGAGATTCCATGTACAAGATGTGGAATGAGATAATATGTTCACTCATTTTGCAGATTCTCCTCCTATTTATGGGGAAGGACTTGCTTGCTCTTTATTCTTTGGCCCATAGCTGAGGTGGACATTGGAGAGGATGTACTACATAAGGGCTTCACAGTTTTCACAGTAAACTTCTTATTAAATGGAATTAGAAGATCCTGTGCTCTGTTAAACATTTAATAGTCTTGGTCTGTTTCAATTCAGGCTAGGTTTCTTTTCATTATAATTTCTTTAAAAACCCAACCCATTTCTAGTTTGTTTGCTGTTTTTAAATTCCACAGACAGATTTGATAGTCAAATCTTTTGAAACATATTGGTTTCTGGTATGGAGTAGATTATTTTTTACTCACTACAAATAATAATTATGTGGTTTCTCTGTGCCCAAATTCTTACCCTGAGGCAATAAAAGTCAGCTGTTACTCTCCATATACGGGTTCTGTATCGTAGGCAAGGAACCCCAATAAAATTAATCTAATTGTAGGAGAAAATGTCAGTTGTCCCCTCTCCCTATCTGTAAGTGTCTCCGTGGAAACATAATGGAAAGAATCCTGAGTTGTTATTGTAATTCTTTAGATTGTAAGTAAATTTCTCCTAAAGAAAGAAACAACCAGTGTTTCCAGTTTTGTAATCCATAGTATCTCATAGTCCCAAGTCTTACCCTCTCTTGAAATATTCCTCTAAGAAGGTAAATCTCTCTGGAGTCCCCATTAGCTAATCAGTCATAAATTAACTTCTAGGGAGCCTAGGTCCTAAGTTTCAGTAAAATTTTCTACAAAAGTCCTAAGACTGTAGAAGCATAAAGCATATTTTCTCTACAGTCTAACAGGTTTTAAGCTTGAACATCATCATTTTGTTACTTGCCTGTATATTCTGCTTTTCAATCTAGCCCTCAGAAAAAGTGTAGCTATCTTTAGACCTTTAAAACAATAAGTTGCAATGAAAAACCAGCACATCTGCTACTTTCTTTCTCAAAAGACTGACGACCTTTATATTATTGTCACTCATATTTTCTTAAGGTTGTGATTTCAATTCCACCAGTTACAAAATTTTTAATTTAAGAAACAGAAGAAGGCAAAAATTTTCTCAGCCTTCAGAATTACAAATTACAGAATATTCAGTCAACTTAGTTTGCACGTTATAAGTAGGATTATATTAATTTATCCATTTCTGTTTGAAGATCTTCTGGCTTCAGTCTGACTTTATCTGCCTCATAGGTCCTTACTATAGACCAATATACATCAAGGAAGTGCAAACATACACAAAATTTCATTATTTCAATTATTGCTCTTAGTGATAGATATACAGCAAGACTTACAAGGTATAGGAAATTACCTGTAAAATATTTTATCACAAATTGGTAACGCTTTCCAGATTTTTAGTCTATAAAATCTGCCATCACTTCCCTCAATGCCTCAAATCCTTTATTTAGCCAAATTCTATTTTTAGGTTATTTTACTTTAAGCATTTTACTTTCAAATGCAAAGTAAAATGCCAATTAAGATTAGGTTTGGATTAGAATAATGGAGACATAAAGACAGTAACATAAACATATCAGGCAGAAAAAGAGTTGGAGGCTGGTATGGTGACTCCATGTGTTTATTGGAGAAACAGTTTCCTTCTTTCTTTTTGGTGAGTCATCCATGGCCTTCATCTTCAAACCCACCTCTTGGGTTAAAATGGATGCTAATCTTCAAGGCATTGCATCTACACTCAAGGCAGCAGAAATGAGGAAGAAAGGAGAAAGGATTTTTTGCCTTATACACAGAATTTAGCTATATTTCATTGGCCCTCTTAGTCGTCATTCATGCCTACACTCCAGAAGATAGGGAAATGTGTTCCTATAACAATTTGCATTGTAAATCTGAGAAAGAAAATTCAGATTTCCTTTCTGAGTAGAAAGAAAATGATTCAGCAATCAGCCACAATTAAATTCTGTAAGACATATGGAATCCCAAACCTATCCTTTATTTCTTTTCTTCATGTCAATCTCCATGAATAAATGCAAGAATTTAACAAATTATGGCCAGGCATCTGTTTATGTACTTACTAGTTAGGAAGCTGAATTTGTAACCTCAATGTTAATTATAATGTTTTAAATGGGTATACCTCAAGAACTCATTTTTTACTCATTTATTTGTTTATTCACTTATAATCAGTTCTAGTTTAGGTTAGATATTTAAATTTCAGAGATTATTTTAAAGCCTTGAGACAGAATGGAATTACCATGAACAAAGACACTATGATATGAGGATTGAGGCTTGAAGCACTCCACAATTTAGAGGTCAGGAAAATGAGAGTTTGGGATAATGAGAAGAAGATAGGTAAAAGGAAATGGAGAGTGCAGTCAAAACAAAGTTAGGGGTGTATTTAAGGTGACATTCAAATTTGTTAAATGGCTTTGAGAGGGCAAGAGATAAGTAGCAAGAATTTATCAGTGGATTTGACAATGTGAAATTTATCCTGACAAAAAATTGTTTTGCTGGAATGGGTGGGGGAAAAATGTATCCACTTTAGCCACTGAAAGAAATGGGAAGAAGCAAACTACAGACAGTAGGTATAGATAACATTTTATATAAAAGGAACAGAGAGAAGAAATCATACATGTATACAGAAAGTGTATTACAAATTTAATGGATATATTTTAAAATATTTTGCTGAGTACATTTTTCCAATGTGTGACATGGAGAAGATAGAAATAAGCAAATCTTTAAAAGAAAACTTGTTAAAGTAATAATGTGTTATGCAGTATGATAGATTACCATAGACATTAAATTTTATTTTATATGAGCATGTATTTGAAATTATAAATCCTTGCAATATATTAAAAAATAAAAATTATGTTTCAAAATATAGAAATAAATTATATAACTTTGTGATACATATTTGTTTGCATATATATTGGTTTGTATAATTATATCAATAGATATTAGAGCCAAGTACACAAAAAAGTGGAATAATATATATCAAAATGTCAACACTTCAGTGATTATAATAGGGACCATGAATTATAGAAAATATTTATTCCTTTTGTTTTTCTAACATTTTCCAAATGTTTTACAGTAGGTATATATTACTTTAGCAATTAAAAAAATCATATATAAATAAATCACATATATGTGTGCATATACATACATATATATATATATATATATATATATATATATATATATATATATATATATATAGTATTGGGTAATGCACTCCCTCAAAAAAAAATTAAAACTCCATTCAGGATTAAGCCACATGTAATTTTAGTTTATGTCCTTTAACTCATCAGCAAATATTTATGTGGAATCTATTATATTTTGATAGAATGTAACACTAAGGCTCCTTTTCTTGTTATTTGTTATTTTGAGATTTTAATGTGTTTCAGCTTAATTTTATTTTTCATTGACAACATAATCTTCCCACAAAGCATTAACCTACTTGTTAAATATCTTTCTTCAATAGACATTTTTCTAGATGCAAATATTCTGCATAGGCATCCATGCATTTTTCTTAACTCTTCTTTCTAATCTTGTTGAATAATTTACACTCATTTTTTGGGTTACTGTTTAAATATCTCCTCCTCAGCACCCTTTTTGATAAATCCTCCCTTATCAATATAAATCAGATTCTTTTCATTATAATTTCTTTAACTTTCTTATAAAACATTTGTAATATTAAATAATTATAAATCTATTCAAGTGCCTAAATATATTAAAGTAAATATTAACAGACATAAAGGGAGAAATTGATAATAATACAATAATAGTGAGGGGACTTTGAAACCCCACTTACTTCAATGGACAGATCATTCAGACAGACAATCAGTAAGGAAACACTAGTCTTAAATGACACATTAGGCCAATTGGACTTAATAGGTATCTACAGGAAACTCCATCCAAAAATAGCAGGTTACACATTCTTTTCAAGTGCACATAGGATGTTCTCCAGGATAGATCACATGGTAGGCTACAGAAAAAGTCTCAACAAGTTTAGGAGGATAAAATAATATCAAACATTTTTTCTTACCTCAGTGATACAAAACTAGAAATTAATTACAGGAAGAAAAATGGGAAAAGCACAAACATTTGGAGACTAAATCATGCTACTAAAAAAACAATGGGTCAATAACAAAACCAAAATGGAAGTCAGAAAATATGTCAAGGCAATTGAAAAGAAAAACACTACTTTCCAAAATATATGGGACATGGCAAAAGAAATTCTAAGAAACAAACAAACAAAATAATCTCAAACAACCTAACCTACCATGCAAAGGAAATAGAAAAAGAAGAACAAATAAAGCCCAAAGTCAACAAAAAGAAGGAAATAATAAAGATCACTTTATTCCATTAATCAAGTGGAATTTATTCCAGGGATGCAAAGATGTTTCAATACCCACAAATCAATCAGTGTGATATATCATATTAACAAAAGAATGGATAAAGGTCACATGATCATCTCAACTGACCCCAAAATAGCATTTGACAAAATTCAGCATCGATTCATAATGAAAACTCTCATCAAAGTTGGTATACTTTAACATAACAAAGGCCATTTATGACAAACCCACAGCTAACATCATACTCAATGGTGGAAAGCTGAAAGTTTTTCTGCTAAAATTAGGAAGAAGACAATGATGCTCATTCTCACCAGTTCTACCTAACATGGTATTGGAAGTCCTAGTCACAGAAATTAGGCAAGAAAAAGAAATAAAACATCCAAATGAAGGGAGGAACTAAAAACATTCAGTATTTGCAGAAGACATGACACTATACATAAAAAAAAAATCCTAAAGTCTCCACACACATGCACATACACACAAACATAAACACAACTATTAGAACTAATATATGAATTCAGTAAAATTCCAGAATATAAGATTAATATACAAAAATCTGTTGCTTTTCTATACACTAGTAAAGAACTATCAGAAAAAAAAATTCAAGAAAACTATCCCATTTACAATTGTATCAAAAATAATAAAATACTTAGGAATATATTTAACCAAGGAAGTGAAAGCCCTATACTTTGAAAACTATAAGATATTGATAAAGGAAATTGAAGATGATACAAATAAATGGAAAGATATCCATGTTCATGGATTGGAAGAATTAATATTGTTAATATCCATACTACCCAAAGCAATCTACAGATTTAATGCAATCCCTATCAAACTATCCATGGCATTTTCCGCAGAACTAGAACAAATAATCCTAAAATTTATATGGAACCACAAAACACCAAATAGCCAAAGTGATCTTAAGACAAAAAATAAAGCTAAATGTATGCTGTTGGTGGGAATATATATTGGTGCTCTCGCTACGGAAAACAGTAAAAAAGTTCCAAAATCACTAAAAGTGAAACTACCATGTGATTCAGCAATTCCACTCCTGGGTATATTTTAAGAAAACAGAAACACTAACTTGAAAAGATACATGCACCAAATGTTCACTGCAGCATTATTTACAATAACCAAGATACTGAAGCCACCTAAGTGCTCATCAACAGATGGATGGATAAAGAAGATGTGGTAGATATATATACAATGGGATATTACTCAGCCATAAAAAGAATGAAATTTGCAACAATATGGTTGGACAAGAGAGTATTATACTTAGTGAAATAAGCCAGAGAGAGAAAGACAAATAATTGTATGTCATCAATTATATGCAGAATATAAAAAATAAAACAAAGGAATTAATATAACAAAACAGAAACAGACTCACAGAAATAGAGAACAAACTATTGGCTACCAGTGGGAGAAGAAAGGGGGGAGGGGCAAGAAAAGTGTAAGGGTTATAAACTTCTATGTATAAAATAAAAAGGCTTCAATAATATATTGTACAGCAAGGGGAAATATATCCATTATTTTATAATGACTTTAAATGGAGTATAATCTATGAAAATATTGCATCGCTATGCTGTACAACTGAAACTAAAATAATATTTTAAATCAATTATACTTTCATTTTAAAAAAGAATATCAAAAACTTTAAAAAATAAAAATTATTCTGTCTATTAATATGATTACTTATTTAATTTCTACTCACCAGTATTAGACGTTTCATTTAGTATTTTCATTTATTCATTCACTCAGTCATTCAACATTAATAAAGGAGCTTCCACTAAGTTTTAGGCAGGGTTGTAGGAATTACAGATCTTTCAGTAAACATAGCTGATAAAGTTTCTGTCCTCGTGGAGTGTAAATTCTTTAGAAGAGCCAATAAAAAGAAAAGAAATATATATGTATATAACTTCCATTGGTGATAAGCTCTGGGTGGAAAAATGAAACAGGGTATGGGGATGAAGACTAACTAGGCCATTTTAGAGAATGGCCAGGGAATGATCACCGGACCGATGACACCAGAGAAAATCAGAACGAAATGAGGGAAAGGACCATGCAAGTGTATGTAGGAAGAGACTTCCAGGCAAAGGGAGCTGTGTTTGCTAAGGCATTGACAAGAGGATATATTTGGAAAGTGTTAACAATTGCAAGAAGGTAAGTGTCACTAGAGCAGACTGAGTCAGTAAGAGTGGTCTGAGATGAAGGTGGAAAAATAGAATGGGGGCAGACCATGTAGGTCTAGGCTGGCCATAAATAGGAGTTTGGATTTTAGTCTGATTATGATGGAAAAGCTTTAGAAGGTTTTGTGAATGGAAATGACATAATCTGGTTTACTTTAAAAAAATCATTCCAGCTTTCATGTGGAAAACAAACATTGCCCCATATCCCTAATTATTAGAAAATGCAAATCAAAACCACAATGAGATATTACCTCACACCTGTCAGAATGGCTATCATCAAAAAGAACACAAATAACGAATGTTGGCGAGGATGTGGAGAAAGGGGAAACCCTATACACTGTTGGTGGGAATGTAAATTGGTGCAGCCACTGTGAAAAACAGCATGGAGATTTCTCAGAAAACTAAAAATAAAACTAGCATATGACCCAGCAATTCCACTCCTGGGTATATATCCGAAAAAAACAAAAACACTAAATCGAGAAGATACATGTGCCCAAATGTTCATTACAGTGTTATTTACAATCGCCAAGACATGGAAGCGACCTAAGTGTCCATCAACAAATGAATGGATAAAGAAGATGTGGTATATATAAACAATGGAATAGTACTCAGCCATAAAAAACAATGAAATTTTGCCATTTGCAGTAACACAGATGGACTTAGAGGGCACTATGCTAAGCAAAATAAGTCAGACAGAGAAAGACAATACTGTATGATATCAATTATGGAATAGGATGTTCCATGGAATCTAAAAAATACAACAAGCTAGTGAATATAACAAAAAGTACACAGACTCACAGATATAGAGAACAAACTAGTGGTTACCCGTAAGGAGAGGGAAGGGGCAACATGGAGGTAGGCAAGTGGGAGGTACAAGCTATTGTCTGTAAGATAGGCTACAGAGATGTATTGTACAACATGGGGGATATAGCCAATATTTTGTAATAACTGTAAATGGAGTGTAACTTTTAAAATTTGTATAAAAATAAATAAATAAATAATAAGTTTAAAGTAGGGAAAAAAAAAACCAAAACACCCATACATTTAGAGAGTAGAAGCAGAGTGTGGTTACATGGCTACTTTCATTGTCTAAGTAAGAGATGATTCTACACTGCTACACCCCAGGTCTTTTCTCAGTGCACAGACACTATTGGGACTCGACTCAATAATATTTTTGTTGAACATGCACCAATACATGAACAGAATGAGTTAATATATATGTATATAAGGTATGCCTGGCTCTTTATTGATAATTTGCAAGGACTTTTTAGGCCAGCATTCTAATGTCAGATTACACAGAATTTCAAAACTGTTATCAGTTATTGAGCATTTTTATTATCCAAGTCACCTACTGGAGAAATCTATCAGGAATAGCACAAGGCCATTGACAGTTCTTATTGACCTTTTCATGCCTGTGACTCAAAGCACAAGAATCATTAATATGCTAACCTCTAAGAACTTAATACAGGTGTTGACAATCTTACTGAACTGCACATAAACTCTCAGGATAGTCAGAATAAGGATAAAGAGTCTCAGGATGAATCAAGTAATGATTCCCCAAACACAAATCAGAGATTCCGTTCCCACCTGTCCCCAAGGTTTTACAATTTTCTTCTACCCAGTGGCTTGTCACAGTTTTGCTTATTGCCTCACTTTTCTGTTTAATGTGGTAAAACATATATACATCATCTTGTATAACAATGATATGGGGTTGTTTTGTCACCTTCTACCAATAACCTAATAAGCAATGAACTCTGAGATGTAATTATAGACAATCATAGACTGAATAGATAATGATATCACTTTGAAATATGTTCTCTAGTATTTGACTGATAAAATGAAAACCCTTTGGAGAAAATCAAGCTCCTTAAGTTATCTAGAACTATATTTTTTTCAAACAATTACTTTAATTGTTTCTCCAAGTTTAAAAGGTGGTTTATTTGGACTGTGAGGGAGCTATGGCTCAGTGCATGGATATTTCAAAACTCTAGCATTTTCAAATATTTTCATTTCCATGACTCAATGCATTAGAAAAATCAATGGAATAAAACTGTAGGAAGTCAGTATCCATAATAGTGTTCTATAGGTCCTTGATAACACATTTTGAGAATTTTTTTCAGCCTAATAATTTTACAGCCAGGAACCTTGGAAGGCACACTGGGCCCTCATTTATCTATTCTGTGGGTAGAGGACAGTAGCAAATTTTGGAAAATCTTCAGTTTAACAATGACATTTCTTTGACTCAACTTCATGCAAAAGTGGAAAGATTTTCTATTCGAATAGTGTCTGCTTTAGAATCTCAACCTTCAAAAGAAAAGGGTAATCCTTTCTCTACCCAGGTGGCTTTTAAACCATATGTATCAGAACTTAAGAGTAGGGTGGCATTCTGTAATTTGGTTCTTTCTCAGGGTGATCCCCTCAAATGTACTGCTACTAATAACATTCAATTCAAAAACTAAAATGGATGGAGGACTCCTGAAAGATCTACATTTCAACACTAGGTGGTTGAAAAATTTTCCACTGAACAAAGCCAGGCAACATATCTTTTTCTTTTTTAAAAAAAAATTAAAATTTATTTATTTTTGGCTTAGTTGGGTTTTCGTTGCTGTGCGAGGGCTTCCTCTAGTTGCAGCGAGCGGGGGCTGCTCTTTGTTGCGGTGCACGTGCTTCTTACTGCAGTGGCTTCTCTTGTTGCAGAGCACAGGCTCTAGGTGCGTGGGCTTCATTGGTTGTGGCTTGCGGGCTCTAGTGTGCAGGCTCAGTAGTTGTGGCGCACGGGCTAAGTTGCTCTGCGGCATGTGGGATTTTCCTGGAACAGGGATCGAACCCATGCCCCTGCATTGGCAGGTGGATTTTTTTGGTTTTTAATTTGTTTTTAAATTTATTTTTGGCTGTGTTGGGTCTTCGTTGCTGCAAGCGGGCTTTCTCTAGTTGTGGCAAGTGGGGGGTACTCTTCATTGCACTCTGCGAGCTTCTCATTGAGGTGACTTCTCTTGTTGCAGAGCATGAGCTCTAGGGACGTGGGCTTCAGTAGTTGCGGCTCATGGACTCTAGAGCGCAGGCTCAGTAGTTGTGGCACACGAGCTTAGTTACTTTGTGGCATGTGAGATTTTCCAGGAACAGGGATCAAACCTATGTCCCCAGCATTGGCAGGCGGATTCTTAACCACTGTGCCACCAGGGAAGTCCAGCAGGCAACATTTCTATTACAGCATTTTTCAATTATTTTTATTATTCTTTTTACAGTAGGCCCACACTGAGGGACACTATAAAAATTACAGTGAAGGTCCTAGTCACTGTAGAAGCATTCTGTCTAAAGTCTCATGATAAAATTTCATCCTGAACTCAGATTTAGAAAGAATTGTACTTCTAAAGAATGCCCTTTTTTTTTTTTAATCTTATATGCTATGTGACTCATTACGTCCTTTATATTCCCCTTGCTTTATGACATAGAAAGCTTGACGCAACTATATCTTGCCATTTGTCAGGCCCACCAACAGAGCAAGACCACACAGCATTCACTTCAAGCACTTAGCTTCCTTTAGTTTCATCTTATTTAACTAATTAGGAATTATCAAGGTATTTTTGGCTGATATCAGTAACCACTGGCAGTAAGAGATGAGCAGGGGCTTGAAGAAAAATATACGACCATAGAACATAGATTTGTGCTCCCCTTCCATGGTGGAGAGTTGTATTGTTCTAAATTTCCTGTCTCCTTCTATCTTCTGGGGCCATATGAGTGAATTTGGGACAATAAACTGTGGACAGAAATGAAGTATACTACTTCCAGGGCTGAACCCAAATGTGATTCCTCATCCTCTCTCTTCTTCTTAGTGCCAGTGATATATTGAAACTCAGGATGACTTTGAGAGCTACACATTGAAGATGACATATTTTATGAATGACTGTATTGAGCATAACACTTCTTCCTTACCTTCACTACCACCAGTTAATATTTACATGAACATATATAAACTATTGTGGCAAACCACTGAAATTTTGGGGCATGTTTGTTTCATCAGCTATAGTTACCTTAACTATATGGAATTGAGTAATGCTATTTCCAAAAACTGTCCCATGTTATCTAATGGCAAAATATTTGGTAAAGCTGACCAAAATTACATGGGAAGCAGACTGTCTATGGAGCCTACAGCTCTATCGGGATCGTTAGAAAAACAGAAAGTTAATGTTTGTTGATTGTTACTGGTAGTATATAGCAAAATGTCTAAAAAAAGGAGATGCACTTAAGAAAAGACTAGATGGTTTGCAAGCCAAAATAAATCAAAATAGAAATTTTCCAGAAATTTTTCAAGGTGATTCTTAACTTCCAGTTTTGGGATTCACATATAGAAGCTTGGAAGTCATCACCCCATTTTAACAACAAGTAGAAAGCTGAACAGGCTGAAAAATCAAAACCTTTCTTGGATCAGTAAGAGGGAGGAAGACACAGGGAAAGACATTGCCCCTAATATTGGAGAGACAGACAGGTGAATATGGGAGTCACATCTTACTGGAGCAGAGTGAAAACCTGAACTATAATTGACCAACTGCTGGAGGCTCAGAGTGGACAAATCTGAGAGTGAAAATCTCCATGAGAACCCAGTCATAGTGGGACTCCCACAGTCTTGTGAAATTCACCTCCAGGAGCAGGACTAGATTCCCATAGTAGATATTGGAGAAAAATCCCCTTCTGCTTCTGGCAGGGGAAAGTGAAAAGGAACCTTTTTGAAATATGCCAGATTACTCTGTTCTTAACAAGGCCTACACTTTGGAGAAACTAGTTAACCAGAACGTAACCTGCTGGGGTATTTTCAGAGCCTAACTGACTTGGAGGAAGGAAAACATCCAACTCAGATCATTCTAGCAATACTTTTCCACCAAAGTGGGGAGGAGAAGAAATTGAGAAACAGTTGTGAAGTTCACAGTCTAGAGGCATAAGGTCACAAAAAGACACACCTAATCATAGGAGTACAGCACACTGATCTTCCCCACACACTTTGTCACTACATCACTGCACAACTATTTACAGTGGTTCCTTTTGCCTGGCACATCATGTCTGGCTATCAAGAAAAAGTTACAAAGCATAATAAAAGGCAAAAAACACAATTTGAAGCAGTTATGATTAACATGCTAAGGGCTCTTATGGGTAAGTAGACAGTGTGCAGGAACAGATGGGTAATATGAATAGAGAGATGAAAATCCTAGAAAAGAACGAAAAAGAAATGCTAGAGATCAGAAACACTGTTACAGAAATGAAGAATTCCTTTGATGGTACTACTGGTAGACTGGATATGGCTAAGAATCTCTGAAAGTGAGTACATATCAATAGAAACTTTGAAAACTGAAGAGTGAACAGAACAGACTGAAAAAAAAAAAAGAGTAGAATATCCAAGGACTGTGGGACAACATAGGTGTAACATACATGTAATGGGAATATCAGAAGAAGAAGAAAGAAATAAAAGAACAAAATAAATATTTGAAAAAATAATGACTGAGAGTTTCCCAAAATTAATGTCAGAAACTAAACTATAGATCCTGGAGGCTCAGAGAACACCAAGCTGGATAAATGCCAACACAAAACAAAACAAAACAAAAAAACAAGCAAAAAACCTGAAACAAAAAACCCCCAAACTATAACAAAGCATATCATTTTCAAACTACAGAAAATCAAAGAAAAAGGAAAATTTTTGCAAAAAAGCTAGAGGAAAACAACACCTTACCTATAGAGGAACCAAGATAAGAATTAAATCCAACTTCCACTCATAAATCATGCAAGTAAAAAGAGAGTACAGTGAAATATTTAAAGTACTGAGAGAAAAAAAAAAACCACTAACCTAGGATTTATGCACCCTGTGAATCATCCTTAAAAATGAAAGAGAAATAAAGCCTTTCTCAGACAAAGAAATAAGAAGTGTTTTGTCTACCCATTATTTTAGACAGTCACAAAATAACCACTGTTCTCTCATTAGAGAGATATTAAGGTTGAGAAAACAATGGGATATATAAAACTTGACAGTTATGTCTCAAAGAGAACTTTCAGTATCATACGTGAATTTAATATGAAGAAAATTGAAAACAATCCTACTAAATTTTTTTAGGAAGTTGTATTACAAAAGAAACCATGAAACTGCATGTAAAAGACTTTGATAAACAATTGTTAAGACAAATTTTGTCCACCTGTACTTGCACAAATGGAAACAGACTAGATGGACTTCGGGATATTTTTTCCTCTTGAGGAAGAGGGAGTGTGAAATAGATGCTACAAAAAGGTACTACAAGGATATCTGGTGATCAGAGAAGTGGACCAATGCAGAGAGATATATCTTTCTGCCAAGGATTTTGCTGTCCTTTATGGTTTATAGTGTTGTCCAGCATAGGACAGTATTTTCTATTCTCCTTGATTCTCCTTGACTATGTTTGATCAATGGAATATGGACCAAATTGGTCTATTCTAATTCTAAGTCTACCTCCTCTTCTTTGATGTTAGTATACATGGAGATCTCAGAAGCCATATATCAAAGAGGGTAGAAAATCCACTGCTCTTGGTTACAAATAAAGCTCTGTTGTGTTTACCCACTGAAATTTGGAAGTTTACTTTTGATAGCAGCTATCATTACCTTTGATGTTCCTTAATCCATAAGCTCATTACAGGGAACATGTTACAATGAAAGTTAATCACAGACTGAATTCTGTGAAATGTGCAAAATTCATTAGCAAGAAAGTACACAAGCAGACACACCACCTGTTCTTATAAGGCATTCTTAGGCATTTTGACAAATACCTTGGATAAAAGGTTGACTAGAGGCAGACAAAACTGTATTCTCAGGGAAGAATCAGCCAATACTCTACTTGAGGCTTCTCAAGTCTTCAAGTTTGTCACTCCAGATTTGCTGGTTTCTTTATCCCCAAGCAGTTATTCATTCTCATACCATCTGAATTCTTAGCCTTTTGGCTAGGCAAGCAATCCACACAAAGCCCATAAAGTTGATTGTAGATCATCTTCTCACCTCTCCAATATTCTTCTGAAATGGAATTTTAAACTCTCAAGTCTTTGCTGTTTCCTACTCTTTCTGTTCTCATTAAATAGATGATGCATGTGTATTCAATTATATGTTATGGTTTCTCTCTTAATATTTAGTGAGAAAATAATTCTCCAGTAGTTTGTTCCATCTGTGCCTCAAACCTTCACCATTGGTCATGGCTTTTCAATGAGACCCAGCACCTACAACTGGCCATAAGACTTCACTGAGGTTTTGTCTGCACAGAAAAAGTGAAACACCTTGTCTGCTTATTCTTTATTCCAAATTTTTTCACATGTGTGTTTAATCTAGCTACATGCTATGTCATATTTTATGAACCACATTGAGAAAAGGTACCATAGGTACAAAAATGCATACATATGAACTATGTCTTTCTAAAATGTGTTTCCTACTCCCCTAACTTAGAAAATAGACACTTAAAAAATTAACCTTTTCCTAATAATTCCCAAGTATGTAGCATCTGATGCCCCTTCTCCCCTTTACCATCAAATATGTGGATAGTGTGATATTGTAGTTGTGGGTCAGTGCTAACACTGTGCATCTAAGAATAACTTGACCTGGATTCTAGATGTGTTTTTTAATAGCTCAGTGAAATTAGGAAAATGCCTCAGCTCATAGGGTGTCAGTTTCCCTATTGGTAAAATGAGGTAGGCGAGGTATTCAAAATTAAATGGTAAATCTTGTTCAGCTACAAAATTTACTATCTGGTGTTAGGATTAATCTATGCTGATTTCACCATATACTCATTAATGAAAACCAGAGCCAGACAAAAATTAAAGGAGCGAACATAGATTTTATTCCAAAAAAATACTGCCATAGGGGAAGAGAGACTCCAGAATAAAACTGGGCTAAATTCCGAATATTGGGCTTATTCTGAATAGAACTTGTGGGGATTTATAGTCAAATGGCAAGCGTGTGGGTGGGGGCAATTAGTTAATGGACAATTACTAAGAGGAGACATCAAGTCTGGGAGGATTCTGGCTGAACTGACCAAACAGAATTCTTGCTGAAGGCAGGCTAGGGTGATCAGATATCATCTGGAGGACAGTGGGTATTAGGAGTGTGATTAGGTATTAATAGTGGGGTTGTATCTTTAAACTAACTTAGCAGGATTCTTGCTAAAACCGGATTCTGCAAGGAAGTAGATGGGTGAGTCTTGCTGGGGAGAGCGTTCAGGGGATCTGACTAAAGTTTGGTCAAGCAAAGAATCATTTGTCACACCCTAGAATTCACTATTTTTTTGTTTGTTTGTTTTAACAGGTTTCTGTAATGTGGACAATACCTTTTTATTTTAGGGCACCTCCTTCTCTTGAAATATCAGAAGAGGAAATATTCTGATTATTGAAGTTCCTCATTGTGAATAAATTTATTATAATCACCAGGCACCAGCAGTATAATAAGTGTGCTTATATCTTTCAGGATAACCCATCTTATGGCAAAATAACAATCCTAAAATCTTACTGTCTTACAAAACCGAAAGCTTATTGCTTGTTCATGCCACATGTTCACCGCAGGTTGGCTACAACTCTACTCTGCATCACCTTCACTCTGGTACCCAGCTAATGGAACACCTCTATCTGAAGTATTACCAATCTGTGGAAGAGATAAAAAGAGATATATTGGGAAATCACATGATGCTTCTCAAAATGAATCACATGATGCTTCTCTGCCCATAAGTGATACACATCAGGTCTGCAAAATTACTGCAAGCAAAAGCAAGTCTATGTCATTGGCCTGGTATCACTGGGAAGGGGAAGTAAATCTTCCTTACCATAGAAGCGTTCAATATCTGTGAAAAGTAATACAGTCTACCAATGTGTGTTTGAATATATCCTCTACATAAACTTTAATTGAAGACTGATAGTAGAGATTTTTCTCTTTTAAATATGGGAAAACGAAGCTCATAGATGCAAAGCTATCACATTTTAAAAACCTGGATTTAAAGAAAAATGCAGATCGATGGTTTTCAAAGCCCATGTTCTTAACTTGTAATCATTTGGTCACATTTTTATTAATTGATCATATTCATCTACAAAATTCCCCTAAAAATGAGTAAGAATGATCTGAATAATGATGATGATATTGAAAACACAATATTGGCAATTAATTTTTTTCTCCTTCAGTTGGGAAAGCTGTTGTTTCATTAACATCTGTGCTCTATATGGCTTCTAAACATTTAAATATTGATGTTCTGTAAGGGAAAACTTTTATAGTGATTCAGTTTTAAACTTCTGATTTTGCTCTTTTATTTTCTTAACCAGGGATGTGGAGGAGCACTGAGGCAAAGTCAAAGAAGCAGAGCAAAGAGAAAGGAAAGGGTAAGCATAGCACTTTTCCTCATTCAGAAATTGAGAATTTAACAGTTGATCAGCTATGAGAGTGTTTTGGTGGTTCCCTTGTGTTTTACATTCCTCTCTGCTTAATTAATGACTCACTCTGCATATTAATCTGGCTTCTTTGATTATTAACACAGTAGCATTTTTATTTAAGAAGAATTGCAGGGAGGTGGATGTGAGAGAGTATTGGTCCATATCTCACCCATGTCTGAATGCCTAATAATGTCTTGCTGATTCACATGGAGATCTCATTCTGTATTTAACATGGATCATGGTTGGTACACAGTATGGATGTTAAACTTTATTACTCTAGACTTTCTTTAGAAACTTGAAATTGTTTTAAAAAATCATTTTTTAAGTTCCACAGATAAAGCATAAAAATTGAATATATTTCATACTCCTTGAGCCATGGCTTCCACACAGAGATATATAATCATTGATATAGAATAAGTGAGGTTCATATTAATCACCCTCAAATACCCAGGTAAAACGGTCCAGTGTTTATTTAACAAAGCACAGTTGGAACTGGTTGCTGCTGCTCTATTATTGAATTATATTTACTACTTTTTCTTACCCTTTTATTTCCACAATTTCACTGTTATTAATCCAGGAAAACAGGAATTGAAAACTATCTCTGTTTCTCTCCCTCTCTCTCCCTCTGGCTTTGGAGGCTATAATAAACTCCATTGAATTTATTTATTTATTTTTTAATTATATTTTTACAAGACACTATACTCACATATTCAGAGGTTCTACGTTAGATTTACTTTGTCCTTCAAAACTGGGTTAGAGAGAGATGCCAACACATATGGTAACTCCTGGAACAGTTTACAGTTTGAACAACCTACAGGAAACCATGAGAGCCACATTTCCTGTCAGTATTGTGAAGCCAAAATCTGTGTTTGGAAATTAACTTGAGCATGTACCTAAGATCTGTGCAGAAACCCATTTAGTGATCTTATACAGTTTTAGAGGTGACATATCCTGAGTGACATTCCAATAAAAGCTACCAAAATCTTGATTGCATTTTAATGAGTGAAAGTAATTTTGAGTTCTACTTTGTGTTTTTTTAAATACTATTTTTACAATTTTTAAATTCCACTCCAAATCAAAATTAAGCTCAATTTCTTGTCTCTGATACTCTTGTCTATGTGTTCCCTTTGTTTCATTTTTCTTCAAAATACAAGAATACTTGAAATGTCTCTCCTTGATATAGTGTCCAATTGTTCATGTGCACTCTTTGTATTTATGTAAATAAATTTGGAGTCTTTCTCATTATTAGATATTAGTTGTGAAATAAACCAGTAACATGCTAAATAAATTTTTAAAAATCTACAATATATGAGCTATCTATGTGAATAGGTCCTTTGATCTATCAGAAGGAACACAGCTGATAAGAAACTATAGCAAATTTCCCAATTCTGAAAGTTTCTGGCTGTTAATAATTGGCACTTCAAAGAATCTATGTCAACAAAGATGGTGACAGCTAAGAGTGTATCATGAGGAGAGTTTATAGTAAACAAATGTGTCCTTTGATGCCAATTTGGTTTTCTAAAGACATTTGTTATTACTGGATGGAATTTCAAAGGCTGCTTTAAAAAGCCTGCTTGAAAAATTGCTCTGTGGCATTACTCCAAGGCCTGTTCTTATGTATGAAAAAATGGTTCTTTTTTACACTTTTAAATAGATTATTATAGCTATAGGTATCTTCCATTTCTATAATGTGCAGGGAGGATAACGTGTCAATTTGGCTCAGAGTATGATCCCTGATGCTTTCAGTCATTGAGATAATATGCTTAAGAGAAGATTCTCCACACTTCGGATAAGCTACTCACTTCATTGCCTTTACTTTCCCAGGGCTCAGCTATTCAGCAGAAATGTGGCTTTTCTCTCTCTACAGCTTCCACTCCTCAGTCTACAGCTTCACGTCAGAAACCTGGGTATTTGCATAGCTTACTGCGTCTCTTGCCATCATTAGTTTTCTCCAATAGAGAACTGGTTACCTCATGTTTCTTCTTATCCAGTAAAGTTTGAGACTTACTGGGATTCTTTTTTCAAACTTGGTCTCCTCTTCCCTTTAATACTCAGAGCAAGCAGTGATGGGCAGTACTAGATGTGAAAACTAAATGTGCAGGTGTCTACCTGCCATGAAGCTAAATTGAATAGAAGCCAAAAAGTTGAAGAGCAACAATAATTCAGGAATAAAATGAGACTTTTCTTCAATTTTGAGGAAAAAGAAAATACCTTTTGTTTACCAACCTCCTTAATTATACAGTAGATATTCCACAGGTCTAAAAGATGCAAGGGAAAACACTAAATTGGGTGCGTAGATGTCACAAGGTAGTTGTCAAGTCCTCATACCTCTTACTATTGGATAACTGTTTATAGGATTTCACGTCTGAATTGGCAAGAAGGAAACAACCATAGGTCGATTATCTGCCTAGTCAGTGTTAAAATGCCCCTAACATAGATAACACTGTCAAATTTAAAATTATTAGTGGACAGTTGAGAGAGAGGTTTTAATGTCTAAAGACACAATGAAGATATTTGAAAAGGCTTATGAAAGAAATGTCAGCCCAATCACAACCCCACACTCTAATAAGGATGAAGTTTTCAGAAATGATATATCTGTATTAAAATGGCATCTTGTCCTTCACTTTGGCCAAAATACAAATGAGACTATTTAAAAATAGATGAAAAGGGGAGATAATTTACCTCTATCATCCTGAAACATTGGATTCTTCTTATCTATTATATCATTAGCTATATTTATGATAAATCAAACCATCTTTTTTTTTTTTTAGTGTGTAACAAAATTCACATCACTTGCTGAAATTTTTACACATGCATGTGCACATGTTTGTTTGATGCAAAAATATCAGTATGCTTCTTATAGTGGCATACCAAGACACGAAGATGAATTGGATGTGAATCCAACTATCAGAAGATATATGTTTTATGTTTAAACCAAAAAATTAAACAAAATGATATACTTAAAAGGCAACAAAGTAAAATGGAGTCATATTTACCATAAATACATTAGAAAGTAGATTAGTATATATATGTTACTCAGCGTGGATATAAATTGGTAAGATCAGCATTAATATCCTAATATATACTTTAGGTGAAATAACAATACATATTTAATGGAGAAGGAAATCCAAATGTATAATCAATATATCTATAAATGTTTGCTGTCATTAGTAATCAAGTAAATAAATTGAAACTAGTTAAAGTATCTTTTGCCTCTCGATTTTGCAAAGATTTGAAACAAATGATACTATAAGTAATTAAGGAATAAGAAAAAGGCATTTTCATATGCTACTGGTGGGAGTGAAAATTAGTCTATCTTTTGGGAAACCAATCTGTCAATATTAATGAAAGAACCCTTAACATTTTTATGAATTTTATCCCACTTTTATCCTAATTTATGTAGTTTATTCATAATTTATTCCAAGGAAATTGATAGAGTTGGACATTAAGACATATATGTGAAAGTGTGCAAAATAATGTCATTTCTAGCAATAAAAACTCTAAAAATGAAAAGTTCTTAAATAATACATTTATGAGACAAGATGTGGGCAGGAAAACACTTATATTTAGAACTAGTTAGCTAACATAGACAAGATGTCATAATTAATCCTTAGGCACATCATAATGTTCCTTTTGATGTGTTATTGCTCATGGAGCTGTAAAATACGATGTTTATTTTACTAGTTCTGCTTTGACCTTTTACAAGCATTATCACAGGAAGGTGTTCATGCTAGTGAGTCAAAAACTTACTGGGTTTGGGGAAGCAAAGCAGTGCACATACATGAAAAATTGGGGTCAGGAAAGTGATGGGGCCGGAACTTAGGTAGACAGCCAGGAACCAAGAAGATACATATCACACAGAAATCAGAGCAAAATAGGTACCAAGAGCATGCAGGGCATTGACAGGAAATGAGAAATAGGTGAAGTCAAGGAGAAGAATAAGCTCTGGGACCCATAAAAAAGGACAGGCATCACAACTAAGGCAATTTTCTATTGCAGCCTTGCTGAACTTTAAGCTTCTTGAAAACAAGGACCATCTTTTATCCAAATGGTTAGTAGAATGGCTGGAAATAATGGGTGTTCAAAAGTAGAACTGAAGTAATGTACTTTTTACCCTTTAACCCTGAGACAGCCTACTCTGGAGTTTTTCAGCCACTTAATATAAAAAACAATTCCCAAACCAAAATAAGTGATAATTATATAGCTACATTTTGTTTGAATAAAGGGCAGGAACAAGTATTTTATTTTACACATGAAGGTAGATACTCTGGATTAAAAAGCATTTAAGTGAATATTTTCATGTTGTAACTTCACTTTGAATTATGCCTTTACTATTGCACTTGGTATCAATGTTGTGTGCATTTGTTCATCTCCCCATCCACACAGTGGGAGCTTCTAGGCTTGGAACATTTATTTATCTTTGCATTCTTGGCTCAAGGTTGTATTGATACCTCCCACTGTTTTTAAACTAATCTGAATGCTTTTCCCTTTTGGACCACTACTCCTTTGCCTTCTCTGCACCATGGTTTAAGCTGACTTAACTTCACATTCTAAGAGCTGACATGTGTCCCAGGCTTGAACAACATTATCATTTCAGGAGTAGCCCCTGACAAAAAATTAGATGTGGCCAGTGAAAATAAATCCTTGAGATGGTTGCTGGAGTTCTTAGATGAAAAGCATTCTTTTCTTTTGAACTCCGAACTGTAAGTGATGTAAGCTATATTTGCACAACATACAGAAATCTTACCTGAGAATAACATAATAGAGAAGAGAGTAAAATGGAAAGATGAAGGGAGAGGAAAGAGAGAGAAGAGAGAGAGAAAGAAGAGGTTTGATGATGATATTGAGCACTTAGAGCTCTGCCTAAAATCAGTCCAGATCTTCTCAATCTTATGAGCCAATACATTTCTTTTTTATACTTTAGTTAATTTGAACTAGGTATCTGTAGCCTACAAGTGAGAAAATCCTCAAAAATTCACTAGTGGAAACTAAGAGCTGCTATAAAGATATTATTGGGAAATTGGGAACATTTGGATATAGCCTCTATATTAGGTAATATAATTGTATAAATGTTAATTTCCTTGGTTATAGTAATCATAGTGGGGCTCTATAAATCAATGGCTTTAGGAAATACATGCTGAAATATTTAGGGATAAAGCATCATAAAATCTGCAACTTTTATTTTTAAATGGATCAGTAAAATGTATATTTATATAGCGAGATAAAACAGACATGGAAAAATGTTAACAATTAATGAATCCAGGTGAATGATGTATGTGTGTTGAGAAAATGAACAAGGGAAACCTAAGTCAAAATGGAGTTGGGAAGCCGTGCAGGGAGGGCTCTCATGAACGTATCACTAACTGCAGTTTACTGACCCCAGCAGGAAGAAAGATTTCCTTCTTCTGACCCAGCAGCAACAAGCCGCCCACTGCTTGCAGCTTAAACAAACAAACAAAAAAGTCACAGCCCTCCCCAGTTTCCTCTTAAAACCCAGTAAAATCTGGCCTTCCATTGGTCTCTTTAAACTTGCCTACGTTTTGCCATAGTTTGCTTGTCTGAAATTACAGTTCCTCTGTTATTTCCAAATAAACTCATTTTGGCTAGCTACAGACCTTGTTATTTCATTTTTAAGGTCAACAATGTTCATCGACTGTTCTATTGACTTTCAGTAAGTTTGACACTTCTTGAAATAAAGTCTGAGGGGAAAACCCACAAAGCAATAATTGCTGAGTAGTGCAATTGCTTTATAATAGATGCTCAGCAAAACATGTTCCTTTTCAATTTTTGCAAAATTTTATAAACTGCTTTATTCATTAGACGTAATCAAATCTTAACCAAATTTACACTATAACTTGTTTTTAACCTTGCTATCTGCGCAGAGATCAATCTGTGTAACAGCTTCTATATTTGGGAAGTGAAAGTGAGTTATGTATAACAGAAGGAATTAAATTGTCAAGTCAGATTTGCATTAATCAGACATCTTCCCCGGTACCAACCTTTACTAATCATTTAAAGGGTATAAGTAACTACTAGATACATGTGAAGGTTTGAGACCATGAATACTTTTCAGTAGGTCTTTTCTTGCCACATTAGGATGTGCTCTGTCCAGATTGATATGTTACATTTCTAAGTAATATACATGGCTGGATTATGTACATAATGTGGAGACAACATTTCACTCCTGAAACATCTTCATTTTATACTCAGATAGTTACATAGCTTACATGACTTCTTCCAGGGAGCTATGCCTATAAATCTTCATATTCTAGATTTGTTTACCATAGGCAATGCTAGACAAACCAGGCACATCTAGCTAACAGCATTACATAGATAAAGGGTCTTTGATAGTAAGTATCATTAATGTGTTAGCCAAGAAGCCTGTCTTTAGCATGTTTACAAGGAGGTTTGTCCAGCTTACCTTCCTTCTTTCTTTCCCCTAGGCACACAACTCCTCACATTGAGAGAATGGACTGCAGAGCAGTTGCTGATCATGTTTTCCCCAGAATCTCACCTTCCCCTCCCATCCTGAAGACTCTCATATCAATTACCCATATTGGTGTCAGCTGATCTATATCCCGGTACCAGCATTTGGTTTCCATTGTAAGATAGCACTGGCAGCTGGGCAGGGGGCTGGAGAGAACTGCCCTTGCAAATCCCCACTCCTTGTGGTCCTGGCATGGAGAGGAAAGAACTTAAAGGATTCTTATGTCTCCCAGAGTGAAGGGAGTGAAACAGTGAACTCACAGTCCTGAAAGGGACTTGCAGTGCTAGAGAGAAGAACACCAAATGTTCAGAGCTGGTTGCTGGAGGGAAATTAGTTCACATGGATACTTCAGCAGTAGATACAGAGGCATGACAAGCACAAAAATGAAAGGAGGTAAGCTGGATTTCATCAAAAGTCAGCCAGAAAAAACCCACCCTCCTCTCAATTCCTGGAAACTGAAATCAGCCCAAGGGCTAAGGCAGAAAAAGAAGAGAGAATTGTGAAATGACTATTTACCTTTAAAAGACTGAATTGTATATCGTGAATTACCTGAAACAATACTCTTTTGGAAGAATAAAACACATTAA
Source organism: Balaenoptera physalus (assembly GCF_965194825.1). NCBI lineage: Eukaryota > Metazoa > Chordata > Mammalia > Artiodactyla > Balaenopteridae > Balaenoptera > Balaenoptera physalus. Next base: position 53,908,072 of record NC_138899.1, on the reverse strand, counting down.
ATTGACTAGAATATGTCGTCCACCGTTCGGAGAGATAAGTCTAAATTAGAGATAAGATTTGCACAATAAAACAATAGTTCTTTCATTACACATGAGTCTAATGAACTACTGTATGTTTTATGTCCTCTGAACGTATATATATCTACATTTTTGTTGTTGAAAGCACAAATGGTTTGTGTACTGTAATGGTGCATTGAGAAACCAGAACTTGTGGATATAATCAGAAAGCATCTTTATTTTTCTCTCTGGTTGTCTATTAAAAATGTGTTGAGCGATAAAGTTCTTCACTTGCCCTTGGTTGAAAACTCAGGCAGTGTCCTGCTTTTTGGCTTACTTACTCCTATAATAAAATGTCACACAGTTGCACTAAAAAACAACATATTTTCAGCTCAGATGTTACATACACCTGGTTCTTAATGGTAATGAAACTCACATCTGATTGAAAATGCAATCTACCTGATCTTTTGGGGATATGTCACTTGCTGGCCTCTTGCGGGAGGCTAGGATGGTATTGTTCTTCCCCTCATGCTTTTCCACCTCCTCATCCACTTAGCTAAAATTTGTGGCCAGTTGAGGGATGAGAGTTAAGGCAACAGTTATGGCAGTCACCTTATGCTGCCATAAACAAGCTTTGTACTTTCCGGCCCTGCTAGGTGTCTAAAACATACTCTGATTCATGACAGTTATTCATTTTATTTTTGCATACTCTAGGAGTGCATGCCATTTCCAATAGCAGCATTTCTTCTCCACTTGCCTGCCAAATCAACTAGCCACTCCACTTCTCTTGTTTCCTCTCTCTAGATTTCTCAGATGGGAGGCACACATAAATTTATGCAATGGAGCAGAGATGTTTCAAGCTCCTCCTTCCTCTTCACTTAGTGACATTTTACTCACCCCACTTTGTACCACTGGAGGATAGGGCCTCACAATGCTGCCCTCTCCAAAAAAAAAAAATACTCAAAGAATAGCCTCTCTCTTTTGAACCACCTTTTCTTTTTTAATCCATCATGCAGATAAGGGGGCTGAGAGTCAATCATCAATTTTGGCTAATCTTCTTCTTCAAGGAAACAAGAACAGTCAAAGTTATATTTTTATATTCAATATTGATTGTATTTATGCCTCATCCAAAACTGAGACTGAACAAGTTTAATATTTATATGCTGGGTGTCTATCTATCATCTACCTACCTACCTATCTACCTATCTATCATCTATCCACCCACCTATCTTTTTTATTATTGTGTATGTTGACGATTTAGAACAAATTCACTCATATTAAAAAAGAACTTCTCATTTGCAATGTCCACGCTTAAGACTTCAGAAAAGAACCTATTTCTTCATGTATAAAATGATTAAATTTTGATTTGTCATCATTAAATTCTCTTCCAAATCTGACATTTTAAGTCCTTTGCCCGTTGCTTCTACCGTGGATTCTTTTTGGAGCAAGTTGGTAAGTATATAAATTGTGTTCTAGGACTAAAACTCTATCTTTCACAATGTGGTAAGGCATACAAATAAGTCTCAGTAATGAGTGTGGATAAGCTACACTGGGTTTTCCTCAATTTTCATATTGTATATACCAGCCCACTGCAGGTGCCAAGTTGCATACACCTTACTACATGAAAAGCAATATAGGTGCAAATGTGAGTAGTTGGGAATTAAGATGAAGAGAAGTGGCTTAGGATACAAAATGAGAATTAACAAAATAAATAAATAAGACTGCAGGACAGTTATATTCTCCAGATCTCAAAATTATACACTGCAACAAGGAATTACACACATACAAAATTCACTTCCTAATACTGTCTGAGTATAGGAAGTAAATTAAGAAAACAGAAGGAAAGTGAGAAAGCAGTCTCACAAGACTGATAACAATAAGATAAACAAGCTCCCTTGATGCTTAGAAAACAAAGATGGTTCATATCCCTGAATAGCACTAATCACTTGGACATAAAGCAGAGACACGAATTTTTCATCTGCTCCCCTTATTGAATTGTATGCTTGTATGTTCTGGAGGAGTTTTTTAAATGAACTGTTTTTCCACCTATTTATTTCAAATTGTAATCATCCAAATAGAAATTTCAAGAATTCTAACCTTTAAAAAAAATCACAAAATATACACATATTTTGTTTCCTCATTTGTCTTTTAAACATGAGTATAACTTTAAGGTCATATTTTTTAAAAAGTGAATTTGTCTTTTTAATGTTTCCTTGGAATCCTCAATTCTGAAAGTGATTAGATCCTTTTGTTTTACTATCTCAACTTCCCTTAGACTATTAATGTCAACAAGGCTATTTCATGATTTTTGCCACTTGGACCTACATATCTTCATCCTGTAGTGGTTTGCACTCTATATTTATTAAAGGTATATTCTTCTTGATTTTCTATTTTAAGTCACTGCCCTCATTACCTTTCATTGCTCTAGAGAGACTATCACAGTCAACTATAGTCATTAGCTAATGATCCATTGTCTCTTAAAGGCAAGTTTAGAAACGCAGAGATGATCATGCTGAGCAAGTGAGAACTGAATACCTAACACATTATGAAAATGAAATAAAGGGAAAAATCCAATTAGATCCTCTTAGTAGGGGTCAAAAGAAGTAAGGCTTTTCATTCGTTCTAACATATTTACCATGTCAATGTACCATAGAAGAAAAGTATAATGAGCGGTGGAGAACCACATATTTGTGAAGTGAGTCACTGAACAATTTCTGCAAGTTGCCACCAAACAAAATGTAAATTACAGGCAATGGCTTAATTTCAAGTCAGCCTTTACTCTTTAGTCAAACTATCTCTGTATTGCTCAACACACTCATTTCAGTATCAAAAATGCTCAAAAACAGTAACAATCTTTGCAGTTTTTGCCAGAATGTTCTGTTGGCAAAGAGTCACCGATCCTTATATTTAATGTTCAGTTTCTAGAATTAATTTAATGAGGTAAGAAGTCAAGAGCACAGTAGACTCTTTTAATTCGGGTTCTAGCTGAATAGTTGATATTGAATACTTTTTGTGTTATTGAATAGTTGTACTTTTTCTCATTACACATTTATAACCTTATTCACAACCCTATCTCAGACCATGGTGTAATTATTCTTTACAGCTTCATACTGAACATAACACTATGTAATGCTGACGTGGGATCTTTAACTTTAGATCTGTGACTTATACACTTAGTTTCCAGAATTAATAATATAAATTTTACCCTACCCCCAATTATTGTAGTAGATGTGATAATTTAAAACAGCAGAAAGGAGACTGTCTGATGACAACTTTTTATTATATAATGTGGCATTTCTCATATTCTTTGTTTTCAAAGTTAGACTCGCGTTACGTCTTTTAACAGCTTTTTACTTATAATTTAACTATTTTAAATTTCTTCTTTTTAATTTTTTTCTACTGATCTCACCCCTTTGCAATACAAAAGCCTAATTAAATTCTAATGTATTTTTCTTGCATATACCTCTCAGAGTATTGTCAATCATACCATATGTCTTGTCACATTTTGTATCTCTAAAAAGCATGTTGCATGTGGCTTATGTGTTACAAGTAGTGTTTTTATATAGAGTCATCTGATACTTTAGTAAGATGTATTTAATTTCTAATTTTAGAAAACTTAAAAATTCAAAAGGTAGGAAAATGACTATGAAATAGAAGAGTGACTAGAGAAAAAGGCTGAAATCCAGAGGGAGCAATGCCATAGAAGACAGGACAGACTGAGATAGAGATAATTAAGATAGAGAGGAAAGAAGTGTCCACTCTAGGTCCCACAGGAGGAAAGTCAGAGATGTGGACTAGTTTTAGAGATTCTGCTTGGATGGAGGAGGAAAACTGGGAGGGTTAATCTTATGTGTCAAATTGAGTACACCACAGAGTACTCAGAATTTTGGTTAAACATTATTCTGTGTGTTGCTGTGAAGATATTTCTGGATGAGACTAACATCTGAAGTGGTAGACTGAGTAAAGCAGTTTGTCCTCCCCAGTACTGATGGGTTTCATCCAAACCCATAGAGGATTGAATAGAACAAAAGATGAAGTAAGAGAGAATTTGCTCTCTCTGCATGTTTTAGAACTGGGACAGAAGTCTTCTCCTGCACTTGGATTGGACCTTACATCATCAGTTCTCCTCATTCTCAGGTTCTTGGAATTGGGCTGGAACTATACCGCTGACTCTACTGTGTTTTATGGCACGTCTCATATATATGAGTGTATATCTGTTTCTTCAGAGAACCCTGACTAATAGAGATGATTTTGGTACCAAAACTGGTTCTAGAAGACCAGAATTTTAAGGATGAGTTTTCTGAGTTTGTTCTGAAGTTTTTGACCTTGTCTCTCCAATGTTATTAGATTTATAGACACAAATAACTCTTTTTCTAGTAGTAAAGAGCACTGAGAGTTCATAGCATTAACTATTTATAAAGATTCCCAGAATATCTTCATTGAATACTCTTAATCAACCACTTATAAGAATCAAGATGCTGAATATATACAATACTTTTAAACATTTTTGGAAAACAATCAATATAATAAAGTTGACTCGTTGTTCCTAATGTTCCTGGACAAAGTGGAGAAAAATAGGATGAACTCAGTGATTTGAATAACCAGCTCAACCATGCATAAGTGACCTGGAAGCTCCTATGTGGGACATGAAGGAAACCCTTATCTCCTGTAGACCCAGGACTGAGACTGCCAAAAATCAAATACAGAATCTCATTCTGCAACTGATTGAATTAAAACGCAAGTTGAATTTCCAGTTTCATAGGGTGTCTACTCTTAAAGTGAGGGCATTAAGAACAAATGGGGTCCTGTAAATTAGGATGGGTATTCCCACACTCTGATGAAGATAGGTACGTTGAGCTCCTCAATTCAGATTAGTCTTCTTTCCAGCAGAAGAAGCCTCCCCACCCCCAAGTGGGAGTGGACCCTCTTCTGACGGGATTAGCTCTGCCCTAACCGAGGAGACTTAAATGTCTTTCACTGAGGCAGTTGCCATGTAAGAAAATGATGATTGCCCTCAGAACCCATCCCCACTACCCCTCTTTGCTTCTAGACCCAGATCTAGATTTAGTCCCAGCAGGCCCATAAAGGCAAGGAAGAAAATGTGACCCATAAGGAGATGTGCTTCACTACAAAAGAACTACTTGAGTTTTCTAATTTAAACAAGCAAAATTCAGAGAACATGTGTGGGGATGGATACTAATGATGTGAGATAATGGTGGAAGAAATATAAAGTTGGATCAGATTAAATTTATTGATATTGGCTCACTAAGAAGAGATTCTGCATTTAATATTGTAACTCAGGAACTAAGAAGATTCTAATTATTTGAGTGGTTACTGAAACATGGAACAAAAAGTGCCGCACAGTGAGCCTACTCGTAATGCCAGACCTGCCCTGGTTTAAGGTAGAAGAAGAGATTCAATGACTTAAGTAGATTAGAAAGAATGGATTTGTCATTTAAGACATACACACTCACACTGAGAGGATCCAGAAGACATATGTTTCACCAATACTGAGAGAAATAAATTTGTGAGGGGACCACTGGCATGGTCAATGGGAACTGTGGTTACTGAATTGGGAAACTTAAATGCAATGGGAATAATCAAATCCTGGGATGTCAGGGACCGTGTGGTGGCACTCAACCACCAGAAGCAAGATGGGTTTGGACAGAAGAGTAAAAGTAGCAATCAGAATAGTCAGACTTGCACAGACTTATGAAGTTAGATAGTTGATCATGGTGTTCCTAGAAGTGAAATAGATAGGAAACCTGCTATGTTCTCACTTGATCTGTATAGTGTACTAAATTCTTAATTTATCTGTATAAGCAGAAAAGTTCTAGGTCAAGTGAACAAAAGTCAGCCTGAATCATAAAAACAGAGAGCCACAGCCTCTTAATCAATTCCCAGACTTGAACCAGTTTACAGACCTAGAACTCCTTGAATGAAAGGGAGGCTGGGTCCCCTTGAGGAATGACCTCAGTACTCTACTAAAAATCTATACTCTTAATGTTTTCCCAGCTTCTCCAAAGGGATCTAGGATAACTGGGATCTAGGGGAAAAACATCATACCTTTCAGCAATTATTGGACACTGACTATGAACTGACACTAATTCCAGGAGATCCAAAATGTCCCTGTGGGGCTTCCCTGGTGGCGCAGTGGTTGAGAATCTGCCTGCCAATGCAGGGGACACGGGTTCGAGCCCTGGTCTGGGAAGATCCCACATGCCGCGGAGCAACTAAGCCCGTGAGCCACAATTACTGAGCCTGCGCATCTGGAGCCTGTGCTCCGCAACAAGAGAGGCCGCGAGAGTGAGAGGCCCGCGCACCGCGATGGAGAGTGGCCCCCACTTGCCGCAACTGGAGAAAGCCCTCGCACAGAAACGAAGACCTAACGCAGCCATAAAAAAAAAAAAAAAAAAAAAAAAAGTCCCTGTGGCCCATCAGTTAGAGTAGGGATTTATGGAGGTCAAGTGATCAGTGAAGTTGTTGCTCAGGTTCACCTCACAGTGAGTAAAGTGGGTCCTTGAACCTTCCTTTGGTTATTCCCCAAGTTCCAGAATGCATAATTGGAATAGATATACTCAGCAGCTGATAGAATCTCCACATTGGTTTCTTGACCTGCAGAGTGAAGATTACCATGGTAGGAAAGGCTAACTGGAAACCACTAGAATTTCCTTTATCTAGGGAAATAGTAAGCCAAAAGCAATACCACATTCTTCCTGGTATTGCAGAGATTAGTGCCACCATCAAGAACCTGAAGGATTTAGGGGTGGTGATTCTCCCTGCATCCCTAATCAACCTGCTTATTTGACCTGTGCAGAAAACAGATGAATCTTGGAGAAAGACAGTGAATTATTGAAAACTTAATCAAAATAGTGATTCCAAATGCAGCTGTTGTACAGATTCATTACTTGAGCAAATTAATATATCCCCTGATACCTGGCATGAAGCTATTGATTGACAAGTGATTTTTTCCTATCTCTCTCCATAAGGATCAACAGAAGCATTTTGCTTTCAGGAAACATGGCCAGCAACACACTTTCACTGTCCTATCTCAGGGGATATCAACCCTCTAGGCCTATGCCATAATTTAGTTTTCAGGGATCTTGATAGCCTTTCCTTCCATGAGATATCTCACTGATCCATTACATTTATGATATTATGCTGATTGGCTGTAGGGAGCAAGAAGTAGCAACTTCTCTAATTTATTGGTATGACATTTATGTGCCAGAAGGTAGGAAATAAACCCAACAAAAATTCAGGGTCCCTCTACCTCAGTGAAATTTGGGGGTGTGTGTGGTTGTGTGGGCCATGCTAAGATATCTCTTCTAAGGTGAAGGATAAGTTGTTGCATCTGGCCCTCTTACAATCAAAAAAAGAGACACAATACTTAGCAGGCCTTTTTGGATTTTAGAGGCAACATATCCTTCATTTGGTTGTGTTACTCTGACCTATTTACTGAGTGACCTGAAAAGCTGCTATATTTGAGTAGGACCAGAATAAGAGAAGGTTCTACAATAGGCCCAGGTTGCTGTGTAACCTACTCTGCTGTTTTTGCTGTATGATCAAGCAGCTCCTATGGCACTTGAAGTGTCAGTGGCAGATAGGGAGGCTGTTTGGAGCCTTTGGCAAGCCCTTGTAGATAAATCACAGTGCAAACTTTTTTGAATTTTGAAGCACAGCCCTGCCATTCTCTGTGGATACCAATTCTCCTTTTAAGAAATAACTATTGGACATTTACTGGGCTTTAGTAAAGACTGAACACTTGACCATGGGCTACCAAGTTTCTGTGAGCTCTGAGCTGCCCATCATGAATTGGGTGTTATCTGACCCACCAAACCATATGACTGGGCAGGCACAGCTGTACTCCATCATCAAATGGAAGTGGAATATACATGATTGGGCTTCAGCATGTCTTGAAGGCATATGAAGTTATATAAAGATGCGGCCTGCATGCTCATTATCTCCACTTCTGCCCTACAGCCCTCTTTCTCTCAGCCCACATCTATGACCATATGGGGAATTCTCCACACTCAATTGACAGAGGAAGAGAAGACTTGAGCCAGGTAGACAGGTGGTTCTGCAGAATATGCAGATGCCACTCAAAAGTAGACAGCTGTAGCACTATAACCTCTTTCTGGGACAACCCTGAAGGACAATGGTGAAGGAATATTCTTGAAATGGACAGAACTTTGAGCAGTGCATCTGATTGGAAGAAGAGATGACCAGATGTGTGATTATACAACAATGAGTGGGTGTGTATCCAATGGTTTGGCTGGTGGTCAAGGATTTGGATGGAAAATGATTGGAAACTTTGTGACCCAAAAATTTGGGGAAGACGTGTGGATGGACCCTTCAGAATAGGTAAAAATTGTAAATATATTTGTGTCACATATGAATGCTCACCAAAGGGTGATATTAGCAGAGGATTTTAATAATCAAGTGGGTAGGATGACCCATTCTGTGGATACCATTCAGCCTCTCTTCCCAGCTATGCCTGTCATCACATAATGGGTGCATGCTCATTGAATTTACTGGTCTTATGATTTTCTCCACCATCCTGAAGCAGCTGGTTTGATAGAATGGTGAAATGGTCTTTTGAAGAGTCATTTATATCTGCCAGCTAGGTGAGAACACATTGCATGGTGGGGGCAACATTATCCAAATGTTTTATATGATCTTAATCAACATCCAACATTTGGTGCTATTTCTCCCATAGCCAAGATTCATAGCTCCAGGAATCAAGGAGTAGAAACAATAACCCTAGTGACCCAATATGAAAATTTTTGCTTCCTGTTCTAGTAAACTTGTGCTCTGCTGAGACAGCCACAAGCCAAATTGGTAGTGGCGGGTAATGAAATAACAGGAAAACTGATTCAGATATAAAAGTTCTTCATGACCAAAACACAGTGGTGAAGAAGCAAATGACAGATAAGAAGTGAAAAACAAACAAACACATTTCATTTAAAACTTTTGTATTTATTATTACCATTTTTATTTTTTAAGTCATGGTCATTTCTTAGTCTCTGAATAATTTTGAACATATTTTTTCATCTTCATTGTAATTACATTATATTTAATATATCTGTTAGCAGACTTAAGAGAATGTTGGAACACTACAAAATTAGTAGTTATGAAAAATCCTCATAAAATAAATGTCTACTTGCAGCTGAGAGTCATGAGTGTCTCATTCCATGGGTTGGAAGGACTGTATTTCACCATTAAGGTGAATAACTTCCACTTAACGTTTTATTTGTTTTAATCTAGGAAAGAATGATTATAATGCCTAAAATTTATATTCATTGTTCTATTTTCAATTATTTCTTCTCTTTAATCAGTCAAGTTATAAATAACTATTTCAGGGGAGACCTTCAAGATGGTGGAGGAGTAAGACATGGAGATCACATTCCTCTGCACAAATACATCTGAAATACATCTATATGTGGGACAATTCCTAAAGAACCCCTACTGAATGCTGGCAGAAGACCTCAGACATCCAAAAAGGCAAGAAAATCTCCACGTACCTGGGTAGGGCAAAAGAAAAAAGAAAAAACAGAGACAAAAGAATAGGGAAGGGACCTGCACCTCTGGGAGGGAGCTGTGAAGGATGAAAAGTTTCCACATACTAGGAAGCCCCTTCACTGGCGGAGATGGGGGGTAGCAGGGGGAGGAGCTTCAGAGCCACAGAGGAGAGCACAGCAACAGGGGTGCAGAGGGCAAAGCGGAGAGATTCCCACAAAGAGGATCGTGCCGACCAGCACTCACCAGCCCTAGAGGCTTGTCTGCTCACCGGCTAGGGAAGGTGAGGGCTGGGAGCAGAGGTTCCAGCTTCGGAGGTCAGAACCCACGGAGAGGACTGCGGTTGGCTGTGTGAAACAGCCTGAAAGGGGCGAGTGCACCACAGCTAGGCAGGAGGGAGTCCGGGAAAAAGTCTGGAATTGCCTAAGAGGCAAGAGACCATTGTTTCAGGGTGCACGAGGAGAGGGGATTCAGAGCACCGCCTAAACAAGCTCCAGAGATGGGCACGAGCTGCGGCTCTCAACATGGACAACAGAGACGGGCATGAAATGCTAAGGCTGCTGCTGCAGCCACCAAGAATCCTGTGTGCAAGCACGGTCACTATCCACACCTCCCCTCCTGGGAGCCTGGGGAGCCCGCCACTGCCAGGGTCGCGTGATCCAGGGACAACTTCCCCGGGAGAACACATGGAACACCTAAGGCTGCTGCAACATCATGCTGGCCTCTGCTCACCCCACATTCCATATGCCTCCCTCCCCCTGGCCTGAGTGAGCCAGAGGACCCTAATCAGCTGCTACTTTAACCCGTCCTGTCTCAGTAAAGAACAGATGCCCTCAGGTGACCTACACATAGAGGCAGGGCCAAATCCAAAGCTGAAGCACAGGAGCTGTGTGAACAAAGAAGAGAAAGGGAAATTTCTCCCAGCAGCCTCAAGAGCAGTGGATTAAATCTCCACAATCAACTTGATGAACCCTGCATCTGTGGAGTACCAGAATAGACAATGAATCATCCCAAAATTGAGGCAGTGGATTTTGGAGCAACTGTAGACTTGGGGTTTGCTGTATGTGACTGACTGGTTTCTAGTTTTATGTTTATCTTAGTTTAGTATTTAGAGTTTATTATCATTGGCAGATTTGTTTATTGATTTGGATGCTCTCTTCCTTTTTTTTAAAATATATAGATATATATATATATATTTCCTTTTTCTCTTTTTGTGTGTATGTGTATGCTTCTTTGTGTGATTGTGTCTGTACAGCTTTGCTTTTACTATTTGTCCTGGGGTTCTGTTTGTCCATTTCTTTTTTTTTGTTTTAATATAGTTTTTAGTGCTTGTTATCATTGGTGGATTTGTTTTTTGGACTGGTTGCTCTCTTCTTTCTTTGTTTTTTCTTTTTTTTATTACTTTTTAATTTTTTTAATCTTAAGTAATCTTTTTATTTTTTATTTTAATAACTTTATTTCTTTTTAGTTATTTTCTTTCTTTCTTTCTTTCTTTCTTTCTTTCTTTCTTTCTTTCTTTCTTTCTTTCTTTTCCTTCTCCCTTTTCTTCTGAGCCATGTGGCTAACAGGGTCTTGGTGCTCTGGCCAGGTGCCAGGCCTGTGCCTCTGAGATAGGAGAAACGATTTCAGGACATTGGTCCATCAGAGACCTCCCAGCTCCATGTAATATCAAATGGTGAAAGTTCTCCCAGAGAGTTCCATCTCAACGCTAAGACCCAGCTCCACTCAACAACCAGTAAGCTACAGTGCTGGACACCCTATGCCAAACAACTAGCAAGACAGGAACACACACACACCCATTAGAAAAGAGGCTGCCTAAAATCATAATAAGGTCACAGACACCCCCAAACACACCACTGGACGTGGTCCTGCCCACCAGAAAGACAAGATCCAGCCTCATACACCAGAACACAGGCACTAGTCCCCTCCACCAGGAAGCCTACACAACCTATTGAACCAACCTTAGCCACTGGGGGCAGGCACCAAAAACAATGTGAACTACAAACCTGCAGCCTGTGAAAAGGAAAACCCAAACAGAGTAAGTTAAGCAAAATGAGAAGACAGACAAACACACAGCAGATGAAGGAGCAAGGTAAAAACCCACCAAACCAAACAAATGAAGAGGAAATAGGAAGTCTACCTGAAAAAGAATTCAGAATAGTGATAGTAAAGATGATCCAAAATCTTGGAAATAGAATAGAGAAAATACAAGAAACGTTTAACAGGGACCTAGAAGAACTAAAGAGCAAACAAACAATGAGGAACAACACAATAAATGAAATTAAAAATTCTTTAGAAGGAATCAATAGCAGAATAACTGAGGCAGAAGAAAGGATAAGTGACCTGGAAGTTAAAATAGTGGAAATAACTACTGCAGAGCAGAATAAAGAAAAAAGAATGAAAACAATTGAGGACAGTCTTAGAGGCCTCTGGGATGACATTAAATGCACAAACATTGGAATTATAGGGGTCCCAGAAGAAGAAGAGAAAAAGGAAGGGTCTGAGAAAATATTTGAAGAGATTATAGTTGAAAAGTTCCCTAATATGGGAAAGGAAATAGTCAATCAAGTCCAGGAAGCACAGACAGCCTCATACAGGATAAATCCAAGAAGAAACATGCCAAGAAACACATTAATCAAACTATCAAAAATTGAATACAAAGAAAAAATATTAAAAGCAGCAAGGGAAAAACAACAAAGAACATAAAAGGACATCCCCATAAGGTTAACAGCTGATCTTTCAGCAGAAACTATACAAGGCAGATGGGAATGGCAAGACATATTTAAAGTGATGAAAGAGAAAAGCCTACAACAAAGATTACTCTACCCAGAAAGGATCTCATTCAAATTCGACAGAGATATTAAAACCTTTAGAGAAAAGCAAAAGCTAAGAGAATTCAGCACCACCAAGCTAGCTTTACAACAAATACTAAAGGAACTTCTCTAGGCAGGCAACACAAGAGAAGGAAAAGACCTAAAGTAACAAAACCAAAACAATTAAGAAAATGGTAATAGGAACATACATATTGATAATTACGTTAAATGTAAATGGATTAAATACTCCAGCCAAAAGACATAGAATGGCTGAATAGATACAAAAACAATACCTGTATATATGCTATCTGCAAGAGACCTACTTCAGATCTAAGGGCACATACAGACTGAAAGTGAGGGGATGGAAAATGATATTCCATGCAAATGGAAATCCAAAGGAAGCTGGAGTAGCAATTCTCATATCAGACAAAATAGACTTTAAAATAAAGACTATTACAAGAGACAAAGAAGGACACTACATAATGATCAAGGGATCAATCCAAGAAGAAGTTATAACAATTGTAAATATTTATGCACCCAACATAGGAGTACCTCAATACAAAGGCAAATGCTAATAACCGTAAAAGGGGAAATCGACAGTAACACATTCATAGTAGGGGACTTACCACTCCATTTTCACCAATGCACAGATCATCCAAACTGAAAATAATTAAAGAAACACAAGATTTAAATGATACATTATACAAGATGGACTTAATTGATATCTATAGGACATTACATCCAAAAACAACAGAATACACTTTCTTCGCAATGGCTCATGGAACATTCTCCAGGATAGATCATATCTTTGGTCACAAATCAAGCCTTGGTAAATTTAAGAAAATTGAAAGCATATCAAGTATCTTTTCTGACCACAATGCTATGAGACTAGATAGCAATTATGGGAAAAATAAATCTTTAAAAAACGCAAACACATGGAGGCTAAACAATACATTACTTAATAACCAAGAGATCCCTGAAGAAATCAAAGAGGAAATCAAAAAATACCTGGGAACAAATGAAAATGAAAACACGAGGAACCAAAACCTATGGCATGCAGCAGAAGCAGTTCTAAGAGGGAAGTTTATAGCAATACAATCCTACCTCAAGAAAAAAGAAACATCTCAAATAAACAACCTAACCTTACACCTAAAGCAATTAGAGAAAGAAGAACAAAAATCTCCAAAGTTAGCAGAAGGAAATAAATCATAAAGAGCAGATCAGAAATAAATGAAAAAGAAATGAAGGAAACGATAGCAAAGATCAATAAAACTAAAAGCTGGTTCTTTGAGAAGATAAACAAAATTAATAAATCATTAGCCAGACTCATCAAGAAAAAAGGGAGAATACTCAAATCAACAGAATTAAAAATGAAAAAGGAGAAGTAACAACTGACACTGCAGAAATACAAATGATCATGAGAGATTGCTACAAGAAACTATATGCCAATAAAATGGACAACCTGGAAGAAATGGAGAAATTCTAAGAGAAACACAACCTTCTGACACTGAACCAGGAAGAAATAGAAAATATAAACTGACTTATCACAAGCACTGAATTTGAGGCTGTGATTAAAAATGTTTCAGCAAGCTGAAGCCCAGGACCAGATGGCTTCACAGGCGAATTCTTTCAAACATTTAGAGAAGAGCTAACACCTATCCTTCTCAAACTCTTCCAAAATATAGTAGAGGGAGGAACACTCCCAAACTAATTCTATGAGGCCACCATCATGGTGCTACCAAAACCAGACAAAGACGTGACAAAGAAAGGAAACTACAGGCCAATATCACTGATGAACTTAGATGCAAAATCCTCAACAAAATACTAGCAAACAGAATCCAAGAGCACATTAAAAGGATCATACACCATGATCAAGTGGGGTTTATCCCAGGAATGCAAGGGTTCTTCAATATACGCAAATCAATCAATATGATACACCATATTAACCAATTGAAGGAAAAAAACCATATGATCATCTCAAAGATGCAGAAAAAGCTTTCAACAAAATTCAACACCCATTTATGATAAAAACCCTCCCCAAAGGAGGCATAGAGGGAACTATGTTTAGTTTATACCATGTTTTTGGATTGGAATAATCAATATTGTGAAAATGATTCTACTACCCAAAGCAATCTACAGATTCAATGCAATCCCTATGAAACTGCCAATGGCATTTTTCACAGAACTAGAAGAAAAAATTTCACAGTTCGTATGGATACACAAAAGACCCCGAATTGCCAGTGCAATCTTGGAAAAGAAAATCAGAGCTGGAAGAATCCTGACTTCAGACTACACTACAAAGTTACAGTAATCAAGACTGACTTCAGACTATACTACAAAGCTATGGTAATCAAGACAGCATGGTACTGGCACAAAAACAGTAATATAGATCAATGGAACATGATAGAAAGCCCAGAGATAAACCCAAGCACATATGGTCACCTTATTTTTGATAATAGAGGCAAGAATTTACAATGGAGAAAAGACAACCTCTTCAATAAGTTGTGTTGGAAAACTGGACAGCTACATGTAAAAGAATGAAATTAGAACACTCCCTAACAACATACACAAAAATAAACTCAAAATGGATTAAAGACCTAAATGTAAGGCCAGACACTATAAAACGCTTAGAGAAAAACATAGGAAGGACATTCTATGACATAAATAACATCAAGATCCTTTTTGACCCACATCCTAGAAAAATGGCAATAAAAACAAAAATAAACAAATGGGACCTAATGAAACTTAAAAGCTTTTGCACAGCAAAGGAAACCATGAACCAGACGAAAAGATAGTCCTCAGAATGGGAGAAAATATTTGCAAATGAAGCAACTGACAAAGGATTAATCTCCAAACATACAAGCAGCTCATGCAGTTCAACACCAGAAAAACAAACAACCCAATCCAAAAATGGGCAGAAGATCTAAGTAGACATTTCTCCAAAGAAGATATGCAGATTGCCAACAAACACATGAAAAGATGCTCAACAACACGAATCATTAGAGAAATGCAAATCAAAACTACAATGAGGTATCACCTGACACCAGTCAGAATGGCCATCATCATAAAATCTAGAAACAATAAATGCTGGAGAGGATTTGGAGAAAAGAGAACCCTCTTGCACTGTTGGTGGGAATGTAAATTGATACAGCCACTATGGAGAACAGTATGGAGGTTCCTTAAAAAACTAAACATAGAACTACCATATGACCCAGCAATCTCACTCTTGGGCATATATCCTGAGAAAACCATAATTCAAAAAGTATCATGTACCACAATGTTCATTGCAGCTCTATTTACAACAGCCAGGACATGGAAGCAACCTAAGTGTCCATCAACAGATGAATGGATAAAGATGTGGCACATATATACAGTGGAATATTACTCAGCCATAAATAGAAACAAAATTGAGTTATTTGTAGTGAGGTGGATGGACCTAGATTCTGTCATACAGAGTGAAGTAAGTCAGAAAGAGAAAAAGAAATACCGTATGCTAACACATACATATGGAATCTAAAAGAACAACAAAAAAAATTGTTCTGAAGAACCTAGGGACAGGACAGGAATAAAAACGCAGACATAGAGAATGTACTTGAGGACACGAGAAGGAAGAAGGGTAAGCTGGGACGAAGTGAGAGTAGCATGGACATATATATACTACCAAATGTAAAATAGATAGATAGCTAGTGAGAAACAGCCACATAACACAGGGACATCAGCTCAGTGCTTTTTGACCACCTAGAAGGGTGGATAGGAAGGGTGGGAGGGAGACGCGAGAGGGAGGAGATATGGGGATATAGGTATATGTATAGCTGATTCACTTAGGTGTAAAGCAGAAACTAACACACCATTGTAAAGCCATTATACTCCAATAAAGATGTTAAAAAAAAAAGCTCTTTCAGTTTAGACTGGTCCTATTGCTCATAACTTACCAAAGAGATAAATGTGTGCTGAGAGATTTGAGTTGTGTTTACATGAGGAAAAGATGAGTACAAGGAGGTACACATTAGTTGTTACTGAATCATATTACTTCCCCACTACACAGACACTTTCTTACTGCTTGGCTGAGTGAATTATCGCCTTTATGTCTTTTGCTAAAAATAAGGACAAGGAAGCTGATAAATTTCTAATTATGTCTCTGTTAAACATTAATTTGGCTTTGTTAAACAGAAAAAAAAAATACTTACTTACACTAGCTGAATTGGAAATGTCTTTTGAAAGCAAATTTTTTCCAGTATGTTTTATTGCATTTGCTTATTGTTTCTTTGAATTTGGAGGTGTGCATCCATGGGTCCCTGTGTGTCTGTGTTTGTGTTTTGAGTTTTCCTTTTATGAAAGTTAGTAGAGAGACATGGCATAGATCCTGATGATATTCATAATATAATTTTTAAGATTATGATGTTAATTTGGAGTGGCTGAAATTGTCATTTGGAAATATTCATGCTCATCCCAAAGTACTGCTGTGGTAATATTTCAGAAGGGCTTACATTTTCAGAAAGTGAAATTCTATTTGCTCAATGCAACCACACTGTTGGGAAAACAGACAACACTGTCAAATCTTAGGTCTCAAATCATTAGATAGAAATGTCCATGAAAAATTTTCAAACTATAAATAATTAACATTCTGTTAAACATTAGTTCATTAATATTGGGTGAAATTATTAATTATTTATATGTTTTATTGCTTTATATTAATAGAATGGAAAATTAAGTAACATATATTGAAAAATTATAGTATGTCAAGAACTTTACATACTCTATCTGAGAACCACATTTTACAGATGTATAAATTGATGATCAGAAATCTTAGGTGAGAGGTTAAAATTTAATGTCTTTCTCTCCAGTGATAAGGAAATTTAAACCAACTTTTCCATTATATCATGATGCCTTCTGATATTTGGAGTATGTCTAACTCCCAGGACTATAGAAATGGCAGGAAGCCAATTCTGAAGCTCAACTATTACAATCAAATATATGGAATAGCTTTCTGGTTTGTGCGTTTCACGATTGCCAAATCCAGCATAATGTATTGTTCTCTTAAATTGCATAAGTTCCATCATTCAACTTGCTAGAAACCTTAAGGATTAAATATGTATCTCTTCTTCTAGTGATATTCTAAGTCACTAAAGTGATCAGTCATAGGTGAGTCCTGATTTTTCTTTTTTCAATCCATTAATGTACTAATGAGCATCACTTGTTATAGAGAAAATATCTAGCAAGGAGAAATGACCACTTCTGTCTTCTGAACATTATGTTAGAATGTGAAATTAACTCAGGACCAAAACTCCCTTTAAAAATTTCAGATGAGTTTTTAAACAGTTTTCAAGCAATGTTTCTTTATGAATATTTCAAACATATGAAGTTGAGAATTTTACAATGAATGCTCATACACCCAGCACCACAATTCTCCCTACAACGTTTCATTATACTTGTTCTATCACAGAACTTCCCTTTATCCATTCCTCTATCCCTCCACAATCCATCTCTTTTTTGGATGAATTTTAAAGAAAATTGCAGATGTTAGTACATCTCCTCCTGAATGTTTTATTATGAATATCATTAACAAGAGTTCACTCTTCTGTTTTATATACAATAAAATGGACAAATTTTATAAACATATGCTGTTTTGACAAATATATAACTGGACTGTGCACAAAACATATATAACCCAAACTCCCATGTAGAACATAGACCATTACTCCCATCCTGGAAGGATTGCCTATCGCGCGATCTAGTAAGTTCTTGTCCCTAATTCACTCTATGAAATCTCTGTGCTCATTTTTTTCCTGCCATATATTAGTTTTCTTTGATTTAGAGCTTCATAGGTGGAATCATTATAACATGTACTCTTGTGTAAGTCTTCCTTCAAACAGCATATTCTTTTTTCTTTTTTTTTTTTATGAGTATAGCATTTGTTTTTTACCCCACCACTCAGAAAATGTTACTTTTATTGCTCTAAGTTATTGAGAATTAGGTTATTTTCTCTTAGATAAACTGATAGTATTTAGTTTAATTTCAAGCAATGAAGAGATATTACTATTGCCACTTCCGATTCTGAAAGTTCTTCAATATTCTTTTATTTTTTCATAATCATAAACTTCATTCTTCTTCATTCACTTTTAGTCAATGATGTCACAATGACATGAATTGCTTTTGTTTTTCAATCCACTTATTTTTTTCCCCCACTTCCATGTCCTCTCTCTCTTTAAAGCTCAGACTACATCCTTCTTCATTTAACCCCTTATGACTCTAAAGTAAAGCACGCTTGAGATTAAACAGTGAAAATATATTCTTCTTAATGACATTCTCTTGTTAAATTTTGAAATTCAGGAAAACTTTTTCTAATCATCCTGATACTTTAAAATAGAAGCTAAATAAACGTTAACAATGTCTCTTCTACAACAGGCCAGTAATAGATGCTGTTGGTTGTCTGCTATGATCCCCTGTGCTGGGGAGGTTGATACATTCCTCTGCTGCTCTGAGTATTGGCTGCTGAGAGTTCACAGTCGTGGTCATCATTGGAGAATTTTTCAGGACCAAGAGGTACAGTCTCACCTGGAAATTCCTGGGACGTTACAACTTTTCTAGAGGGTGTATCATAGCCAATGTGTGACATGAAAAAGGGTGGCCCTCTTGTACCACATGGGACTCTCTCAAAGGTGCCATTCATTCCCGAAGTTCACCACAGGATCCAGCAGAGGCTAGACTTCAGCTAAAACCATGTTTTGTTTAGCTTTTCCTCTCATCCTGTCCTGCTTACAGGAATCTCCTGAGGGCACACTCTCAATAAATCATTTCAGTGAATCTCATTCAAAGGCCTAACTCTCTGGGAACCCAAACTAAGTTATCTCCCCTGCTTTTCTTATTTCCTGGTAACCTATTATGATTCAGAAGTTAACAGGAATGGATTAGTTAAACTTTGTATTCTTTTTGGAACATTTGTAAAATATTTTCATCATAGATAATTTTTCATGTAATTAGTATTTTAAAAATTACAAATGTGAAGATGTATATATCAGTTTTTTATAATTTTCATTTTCTTTGTTATGTTGCTTTTCCCCTTTAAAAATGTTGATATTTGTCTTCTTTCTTCTTTTTGATTGTACTTGCCAAGTTTTCCTCTTCTTTTTGATGGCACTTGCCAACGTTTTAGAATTTTGTTAATTAGAAAGGTATTTTTAAATTTTAAATGTATTTATTTATTTATTTAATACTCTTCTGTTTTTCCTTTCTTTTATCACACATATTTTGAGTTTACTTTAAATATTTTTTAAATTTTATTTCTGATGTGTTGAGGCTAATGCTTACATTATTTCTTTCTAGTTTATTATTGAAAACATTTTGTCTATGATTTCACTTTTCATTAGAGTTTTGCTCACTTCTATATGTTTAATATTGTTTTCACTAATTTTAAGTGTTAAAGTTTTTTAAATTAAAGAGTTTTTTGTTGTGTTTGCTTTCTTTTCTTTCTTTCTTTTTTTTCCTCAAGAAACAGTTAGGAAACTTTGTTTCTTAATATTTTAATTTGGGAGAGTATTGTGCAATTTTTTAAAACTTCTTTATGTTTGATCACTTTTATAGTTGGTCTAAGGGCATTTGGAAAGAGTATATGTATTTAAATGATATATAAAATATAATATAATTTTAAGCTATGGAATTTTAACTTTATTTTTTCATTTATATCATTGGTCAGAAATCAAGAGGATTTGATGAGAATGCTGAGGTATTCACAAACTTCTTTTTATATTTATAATTTTTTTTTTTTTTTTTGGTCACACTGTGTGGCTTGCAGTATCTTAGTTCCCTGACCAGGGATTTAACATGGGGCCCAGAGCCACAGCAGTGAAAACACCAAGTTCTAATCACTGGACCACCAGGGAAGTCCCTAAAGTAAATTATTTTTTATGCATTATGAAACTATAATACATAATAGCAATATAATACGGTTCATAGACTGTTATATATTGCTCTGACATACTCTGAAAAACTCTTTCAATATGTTATTTTGGTGAGGAGATGTATAACCTTAGCTTAAATTTTAAAGGGATCCATGACCTAAAATAGCTTAAGAACAACTTTTTTGTATCTTCTTATATTTATGACTCTTTTAAAAGAAAAAAAATCTGTGAGGAATTTCTTAACACATCTCTCTCTAAAATTATTTCTGAAAATCCTTCATTGTATATTTAGTATTTTGCTTATATGTTTTTATATCATTTGATTATTAAATCTTTATTTTGTTTGTATCTATTAATGTTGAGAGACATTTTTTCTGTCAAAGAAAATTTGTACTGAACAGAGTTAAACAGGCAAGGAAGACTTGATTCAAGACTGTTGCAATAGGGGAGAGAGACTGACCTCAAGTCTCTTGAAATAAAGGGCAGGGGAGTTTTTAGGTGTTGTGGTGAGCTAGTGGGGAAGTGTTGTAGAACATTAAGGAAGGAGGGTGTTCTGTGTGATTAGGCCATTTGCATTTGCTAATTGTCCCTATTGACATTATACCTCTACCTTCCCACAGAGACTGGAAGATGGTAAGTTGATCTCCTTTATGATTACTATGATTACGTTTCAAAAGGATGGATCCCAGGTCCTTGAGAAAGACATTCCTGGGCTGCAGAAGAGGCTGGGAGAAGATTGACATCTCAAAGGGATAGAGAAATAATTCATAATTGAAAGTTTTCTAAAGTAAATGCTCTAAGAAAAAGGAGTCAAGGGCCTAGAATCTAAGAAAGAAACATGTCTGAAGTTTAGTCAGGCTTAGGGGAACTTAAGGCACGGTTGGTCAGAGTATCTTCTTATCCACCAGGAAACCAGGTTCTGTTTAGGAGTCAGAGGCATTCCTTGTGAGTTCACTGTCAGGTATTATTTTCAATCTGGTAGCAACGGCCCTATCACTGGCAGAAACTCCAATTTATGCAGACCACCCTGCTTTTGGTTCCCAGAGTGGTTGCAGGCTTTTCCCCTGTTTTATGTTCTGCTTCTCCTTGAAGGGAGATAGCCAATTGTGCTGTCATTTTAGTTTGTAGAATCACAATGTTTTAAGTGATGGTTGGAAATCAACTAAGACAACCCTCTTATAAGAGGGAAATTTATAAATTTCCTCATTTTATAAATGAGGAAATTGAAACCTAGAGAATGAAAGTAGCTTGCCTGAGATTTCAAAACTAGTTAGGAAATGAGGGAGGATGTTAATTTTTGTCTTCTAATGCTTTTAATTATATTAGCTTACTTCCATTGCTGCTTTTAGCTAACACTCAACATTCACTCTTCAACTGACTTCTTCATTTTCTCTTCTCTTTCTGAAATGTATTGCGATATTTAATTGATTACTTCCTACAAATTGAAATACACAGCTATGAGAAATCGTTCCTATCTAATTTTGCCTCTTTTACGTAGAGTGCATATTTTTAACTACTTGTTTTGCTATGGACATGTACTTGATCTTTCTACCTGGGAACCAGTAGTTATGAGAAGTTTGACATGGTTTGGAAAATGAGTGGCTTAACGAGAGTGTTATATTTTTATATACTGCAATAATTTTAGCATAATGTTATTAGTAACAAAATTCTAGTATTTTTGGGGAAATATATTTTAGAGGAGCAATTTAATAAAGTGTCAGGATTTTTAATAACTTCAAATTGTATGTGCATATTATACCTCTTAGTTACATAAGAATTAGTAAATTATGCTATTATAACAGATACTTTTAACTGTATAAAATTATGTATATAAAAGATGACATTAGGTATCTTACAAAATATAGCAAATTGATTTCTAGAACAAGAAAGACTTTGAAAATATATCTAGACTTTATAAAATGCCAACAATTATCAAAAATTACACTTAGAATTTCTTTTAAAATAAAAACAGTCTTTATAAAAAAATGTTTCAAAGTATATATTTTTTAAATATTTATTTATCTGGTTGCAGCAGGTCTTAGTTGTGGTAGGCAGGCTCCTTAGTTGCAGCTCCCTGGCTCCTTAGTTGTGGCTCCATGGCTCCTTAGTTTCGGCACATGGGCTCCTTAGTTGTGGCATGCATGTGGGATCTAGTTCCCTGACCAGGGATCGAACCTGAGCCCCCTGCATTGAGAGTGCAGAGTCTTATCCACTGCGCCACCAGGGAAATCCCAAGAGTATATGTTTATTTAAAGAAACTTGTTAATATACTTGTTGATTCTTTACTAGATTGTAGTAAACAAGGAGCTTGGAAGGAATTGCAAGCTCCCTGAACTGCTGGGGCTACAAACATTTTTATTCCTGCTTCTCCAGTCTTGCCTTCAATTTGTGATGAAATGGCAGTTAAATAAGGTTGAATGGACTATTCATTTCTGTCTAAAAAAACCCTACCATGAATTAGCTCTTAGTATGGACATGCTTTTAAATTTTAGACAGTATATTGTGCAAAATTGGATTTTATATGTGAGCTTTACATCACCAAGAAACTGTGTAAAGGATTACAGTCAACGAGAATGTGACATTTTATATCAAAGAAAATGTTGAATTTATTTTTAAACTTTACCTGGATTAGAAGAAAAAAGAGAGATTTTTCTGTGAGGAAAACCGCACCAGCAAAATTAAGTAAATTAAACTTATTTTGCTATTTAAGAAAAACAGTGTACATGTGTCACACTAATAAAATGATTTTAAATGTCACATAAACTTGGTAACTTACAAGTATATGCATGTCTTTCTGCAAGTATGCACATATCTTATATACCTACATATTTATCTATTTTCTTAAATTTTGACATGCTGTAACATGTTCCTAAGGATTTCTAGTGACTTTATTACAATTAGCTATGGTTAAAATTTCTTTTGCTAACAATTCAAAATCAGGAATGAGTTGAAAATTAATCTTTACTTAGGTCATTGATGACTTAGACCTTTATCCTGATCAAATAATTTTAATGAAATTAGTTATCTTTTCTTAGAAACTTGTTTTCATCCTGTAATTTCAGAAAGAATATAGTCAATTTACATTATAGACAAAAATTCTTAAGATTCTAGCAAAGGATGACTAAAACATGAATAGCTTATTTTATTAAATGTACTTTATACTGAAAATCCACAATTTCTGGGATTTTTTTTCTCATTTTTTTCATTAAACCATAGTTCCATATTTAATTAAATCTGTCCTATAATCTATGTATAGCCTAACACTACTTGGAAACTTTATATTAATAAATAAATTTGTCCATAATGTAATAAATTGAGGAATATTTCTGAGAAAATTAGAGAAATGCAAACATAAATTTTCATTAAAGTGATAAAATATATTCAACATATTTCATCCTTTAAATATATCTGAATTTTAACACATACTCATTTTGTCCCAAAGAATAAAACATTCTAAGACTTTAAAATGTTTTCTCATATTTACAGACATCAAATTCTCTGTTATAGAAATAATAAAATGCTTGTTTCTTCACCCATGAAGGTGTGTTCATCTTAACAAGACTTCACAACCCCTATTCTGAAATGTTTCAAATCAAATGGTGGTTCTTTTAATTGGTAGTTCAGAAAAGTGTGTATCTGGCAAAATATTGTTTATAATAAATGGTGTGGATCATGCTTTTTTTGTCTACTAAAATACTTCTAATAACTTTATGATGGTAGGGGTAACCTTGTAGTTAAAAGTGACAGTTTGAGGATTACACAAACTTCTTTTAAAAAAGGATACATTAAATGAAAAAATATCTATTGTTTATTTATTTATTAAAAATTTCCCAAGCAAAAATAAGGATTTACAAAATAAATTGTATCATTTATTTTAACATCAGTTATATTTAGAATTTAAATATCATTTACACTCACATCTATTGCCTAATAACTAGTGATTTCTATTTAAAAACCAATTAATCTAAAAAAATAACATATTAAAGTTCAAGCACTTATGTATTTTTTTCACTATTAGCTAACCATCAGTCATTGGATAGCTTCATTTGAAATCATTTATTATAGATTTAGTTTATATTATTAAAACTGTCTGAAAGTATTATCTTTAACATCTTTCATTTTCTTTATGTCTTCTTTAATTCTATCTATCCCATCTGCAAAATTTTTATTGATTGTTATTACATGGTATGATTTTTTTCATATTGTCCATTCATTCTACTAACATTCATTTCTTATTAAAATTACTTAGCTAAATAATACTGAATATTTCCTTTAGGGAAAATAGGGAAAACTTGGACATTCTTTTCAAAATTTGTTTTATTGAGATATAATTGACTTATAACATTGTATTACTTTTTGGTGTATAACATAATGATTTGATATATGTATATAGCGAAATAATCACCACATTAAGTCTAGATAGCATGCATCATATTACATACTTACAAAATTTTCTTTTTTCTTGTGATGGGAACTCTTGAAGTTTACTCTTTTAGCAGCTTTAAAATATACAACACAGTATTATTAACTGGAGTTACAGCCCCAGGATTTATTTATTTTATACCTGGGAATCTGTATGTTTTGACCACCTTCACCCATTGTCAAATCACCTCCCTCCCTCTACCTCTGGCTAGCATAATTTTTTTCTGTCTCTGAATTTGTTTGCTTGTTTGTTTATTTTTCAGATTCCATATATAAATGAGATTATATGGCATTTGTATTTCTGTGTCTGACTTTTTCACTTATCATAATGCCTTCAAGGTTCATCCATGTTGTCACAAATGGCAGGATTTCCTTCTTTGTTATGGCTGAATAATATTCTATTGTATATGTATATCACATTTTCTTTATTCATTCATTAACGGGCACTTAGGTTGTTTCCTTGTTTTGGCTGTTGTAAATAATGCTGCAATAAACATGAGATTACCTTTTTGAGTTAGTGTTTTGGGCATTCTTTTATCTTAGATTGTTAGACAGTTTAACAAACTGAATAGTAAAAAAATTACTTAATTGAAGGACATTTATATAAGGTAACACAAATCCACTTACTTGCTTAATAAAATATCATGTTATTGAATATCCAGGTCTAAAGTTACTATCAAGGTTACCCATTCTTCATATTCTCATTCTTTCCACAGACATAACTCTATGTTGATATTTTTGATTTTTATTTTTCTTGAAATCACTCTCTTCTGGAATGGAGGCTGTCTTTATTCCTATTACTGGAATGAAAAATGAACATAACCATGCTCTAAATAAAATGCGTAGAAACTATTATTGACTGATTTTATTAAACAATTCCCTCATTTCCTCTTTATTCTTCCAAAATTTATTCTGTTTGTTTAAAAAATCTACTCAACTTTTCCCTTATAAGCAACTCCAACCTCAAAATCTTTTTTTATCCAAAATTCCTGACCTCGTTTTTTACAATTTTTTTTCTTCTCACAGTCTATTTTTTAACGTTTTATTTTGAAGAAAAAAATAGTATAGACTCATGGGTGTTTGCAAAGAAATGCACAGAAAAACAGCATTTCCCCACCCTCCCACAATGTTAACTTCTTACACATTATAATACAATATGAAAATCAAGAAGTTTACATTGGTGTAATCTATAGAATTTAGTAGATTTCACTTGTTATATATGCACTCATTTGGTGTGTGTGTGTAGTTCTATGTGACTTTAGCTCATATCTAGCCTTGCATTACCTCTACATCAATCAAAATACTCAATCATACCATCACAAGACTCCTTTTGTTACCCCTTTATAACCTCCCCATCAAATGCTGGCACCCATTAATCTGTTATCCATCTCTATAATTATGTTATTTCATAAATGTTACATACATGGAATTGAGATTGGCTTTTTTCACTTAAGGGTCATCCAATTTGTTACATGTACCAATAGTTCATTCCTTTTTATTGTTGAATATATTCCACGGTAATGCAACAGTTTGTTTAACCATTTATCTACTGTTGCTGCTATGAATTAAACTAGCTGTTAAACCAGCTGCTTGAATAATTGTACTATTCTACATTTCCATCAGTACTGTATGAGTGATCTGGTTTCTCCACGTCATTGCCCACATTTAAAATTATTATTTTTCATTTTAGAGTAAGTTCCCTACATATGAACGAGTTCCATTCCAAGAGCACATTTGTAAGTCCAATTTGTTCATAAGTCCAACAAAGTTAGCCTAGGTACCCAACTAACACAATTGGCTATACAGTACTGTACTGTAATAGGTTTATAATACTTTTCACACAAATAATACATAAAAAAAATAGAAACAATAAAGAAAACATTTTTAATCTTACAGTACAGTACCTTGAAAAGTACAGCAGTACAGTGCAACAGCTGGCATACAGGGGCTGGCATTGAGTGAACAGGCAAGAAGAGTTACTGACTGGAGGTGGGATATGGTAGAGCTGAAGGATCATCAGCAATAGGAGACAGAGGGCAAGCTGCAATTTCACTCACACCTGATGTTGATGACACAGGTTCTGGTTCCTTGCTGGATTCAATTCTATCTACCCTCTTGAAAAAACGATCCAGTGATGTCTGGGTAGTAGCTCTTTTTTTTTCATAGATGACACGGTAGCCCTGGATTGCATTCTGAATGGCTGCTGCAACTTTCGTGTACCATTCTATGCTCAGATCCAGTGCCTCAAAAACTAACAGTGCCTCCTCAAATAAAGAAAATCCCCTTGCCATTACTTGTGTCCTGAATCTCTTCGGTTCTTCAGTTACTTCTTCCTTCTCTTGTCTCTCGTCACCCTTTCTCTGGCCCTGCTTCTATCAAGTCTTCATTAGTAAGCTCCTTGTGTTGGACGGCAAGGAGTCCAATGAAGTCGTCCTCTTGCAGATCTAGCTTAAGATACTGTACTACTGTACTCTATACTGTACTGTAAAGTACACAAAAGCACAACCACTTGTAGAGGATGCACACACTTGAAATTGTACACCAGACACGTGACCTAACTTACTTGACTGGACACGGGACCACATGTCTGAATCTTTGAAAGTTCGTTACTTGAAGATTCGTATATAGCGGACTTACCGTATCCATTCTGATAGTGTATAGTTATACCTCATGATGGTTTTAATTTGTATTTCTCTAATGGCTAATGATGTTGAGCATATTTTTGCACTCATATTTTCCATCTGTATACCCTCTTCAGTGAAAGCTCCATACATGTTTTTTGTTGTCATTTTGTTGTTTTTTTCCCAATTCTAATTGATTTGTTTTTTGAGTTTTGAGAGTTATTCATATATTCTATATACAAGGTCTTTGTCAGATATGTGATTTGTAAATATTTCCTCTCAATCTGCCATTTGTCTTTTCACCCTTTTAACAGGATCTTTCATAGAGTAAAAGTATTTCATTTTGATGAGTTCCAGTTTATCAATATTATCTTTAAAAATTGGGATTTAGTGTCAAGTATAAAAACTCTTTGCCTAGTCTTAGGTTCCAAGGATGTGCTCTTGTATTCTAAAAGTTTATAGTTTTATGTTTTACATTTAATTCCATGATCCATTTTGACTTAATTTTTATAAAATGTTGAGTTTTAGAACAGGGTTCATTTTTTCGCTGATGGCTCCTCAGTGTTCCAACACTAACTGTTGGAAAGGTTTTCCCTCCTCTGTTGAATTATATTTGCTCCTTTTTCAAAAGTTAATTGCACAAATTTGTTGAGATCAATTTTCTGTGTTCTGTTTTCTGTTTTATTCATTCACATGTCTACCCCCCACAAACACCACTCTGTCTTGGTTTCTATAACTATATGTCAGGCCTTAACCTCAGGAAGAATGATCCTTCTCACTTTATAATTCTTTTTCAAAATAGTTTAGGGTATTTTAGAACCTTTCTCTTTCTCTTTTCAAAATCATTATTCTCTAAAACTTCACCTGCCACATTGTTAATATTTCTAACACATATTCCTAATACTCATTGTTTCCCCATATTTTGGGCCTTTGACTTTCTTATTCATTATACTTTGACTAAGAACTGTTGTGGAGGCAATATTATGATTTAAAAATGTGTTTTCCTTCCTAATACAGAGTCGAATTTCTTCTCTATTCTCATATAACTCTTTGTCTTTTAAACTATTTTTTCCTTCTTTCTTATCAATTTACTTTTTCATCCTCATCCTATTGCTAAAGTAACAAACACTGAACATTTACTCAGTCCATCATTTCCTGTTTTGATTTTCACTTGCCTCCATGCACATTTCAACTTATGCGTTAGCCGCTTCAACAGTATACTCCTGGACAGGATGTATCACCAAAACAGAACTTCTGTCTTTCTTGCCTGGTTGAGTCCTGGTCTACAGTAATATCCATTTCTCATTTTACCCTCCTTTACTACAACTACTGAGTAGCCCAAAAAAGAATCATAAAATAATTTACATCCCCTGATCCTCTATACTTCTTCTATTCATCTTGTATTGATTTATTGGGAATTTACCAGTTCCAGAGCTTTCAAACTGTCTCCTCCACTTTTATCAAAACTCCCATCTCTACTCTGTAGGTGGTTTCACCTCCTAATATTCCTGGGACCTAAGTTGCCCTTATCCTTTCCCTTAACTCCCTTCTTTCCATCTTAAAATAAATTCTCTCTTTACTTTTTTCACCCTGTTGTTTCTGCTTTCCCCACCCCTGTATTTAAAAGAAAAGTATTCAATTTATTCCTTCTCAAACTAAACTTTTCTACTTTGGATTTTGGATCCCAAGAATATCAAATATAAGTAATGTATTTTTTTCCCATTAAGATGTGCATACATTTTTTTAAATGTTTCAGCTTAAAAATACTAATTCCTGTGCACTCCAAATTAAGAAAAAGTGATTAATTACACATTTTATTTCATTGATTCATGACTCTCTACCAAATATATATATATATATATATATATATATATATATATAAAATGACTATGTCTCTACTGATGTCTCTGAATAACTCATTAAAGCACTGACATCAAATGATCAATCTCCCTGAGCTCTCTCTAATTTGGCATTGTGCCTTCTCTTCTCTCTTAAGCTCCTCTCTTTGTCTTCCAGGAATTTCGTATATTTCCATTTTTTTTCTTATGTGTAACATTCTTTCTTTGTACCTTTTAGTAACTCTTCTTTATTTCATCGGCATAGCTCAATAGCTCCTATAAATAATGATTTTTACCTAAAGTTCTGTTCTCGGGTTTACTCTTTTTATTGAAAAAAAGTTTTGTTTGTGTGTTTGTTTTATCTGTTTCTATGACCCCACATTATCCTTATTTAGATAAAATTAATTTTAAATCTTACTGACCTATTCCAGTTACATATTTTCATCAGCCATTTTTAAAGATTTCTCATTTGGATGACTGCCCAGTATCAATTGCTAACCCTTCCAAAATCAACTCTCATAATTCTTGTTCAATTTGTTTCTATAACTTTTCTATCATCAGCATCTTTATTTAATTTTTGTTGCATATAAGATTATTAAAATAGCTTTCTTATTCATTCATCTTTCTAATCTAAATCTCCCTTTAATACATCCTAATTCATAAATCATCTTTTATTTCTTCTCACATTATTTATCCAAAATCATCAACCATTTCTCACTGCCTACTAAACTAATTTAGAACTTTTCATTTTGTGACTCAAGAATATTGAGGGTTTTTCTCTCCCTTAACTATCCCTCTATGAAAACTGAAGGATTCAGGAGAAAATAAAAATCAAGATTAATCTCACTGATCACTGGAATCAGACTGTTTAAGGTTTCAATATCTGCTCTACCATTAACTTGAAATAAATTGTGTCTCAGTTTTCTCATTTGGAGAATGAGGGAAATAATAGTATTTGTCACATAAAGTACTAAAAGGTTTAATGGGAATATGTGAGAAAAGATTTTTGCACAGTCTCTGGCACCCAGTAGGCAATCAGTAATGTGAACCATTATTTCTTATTTTAAGGCCACTATATCACTGGAAGAGCTTGAGGGTATTTATTCTTGCATATACCCAGACATTTTCAGAAGAATTTAAGGATATGTACAAAGAGAAAGCATTATTACATTTTACTTCACTGAAATTTTAAAGAAGAATTGTGAACAGAAGGAACAAAATGCAATGTAATATTTGTTATTGCTAATTGTACTTTTTTATTTCACCAAGGTTCATGAAATTTGGATTTTTCTTTAAGTTTCCATTTAACTTTTATTACTACAGTATAAAATGTTTATGAGTGAGATTTATTTTATTATTTTTTAATCTATTCATTTCTTATATATTGAACATATATGGCAGGCCATTGATGCCAGGTCATTAATTTATGAACCTTTTCTTGAGCTCTTATTTTTTATCCAAAATATCAGCAAAGTTCAAATGTTCTTTCTGTACATTATCTACCACTGAATTAATGTAAGCTTGAATTAATACTCAGATGATTGGTGATTCCATCATATACACTCTCATATAAAGATCTATTTGATGGTCTTTCTCCCTGGGTCATCTTTTTCCATACAATTTATGCTTTATTAAACATTTCATCAGTATTTTCTGGGGATATTGGTATTTTAAACTGCACATACTCTGAGAGTATTTTCATAGTTTTGAAGACTACCTTGAACATTTCTCCACTAAACTGGAAGAACAAACACTACTGGATTTTCTAATTGATTTATTTACTTTGACACATTTATTCTCTCTCTCTCTCACACCCACATTGTGACAATATATATAAACCAGAACTTCAGAACTGTCTCAGGCAAACTCCTCATCAGATAGCTGCAAGGATTAAATAAGCACAGTGTTTAACACAGAAAATGCCACACAATAAGCACAAAAAGTCATTACTGTTATAGGAGAATAACATGATCATTAAATTATTGTTCAATGTCAAGTGTCTTTACTACATTATTTTTTCCATGACCCTTTTTGAGCAATCTTTTAAGAAAAAAAATTAAATTGTAACTTCCTTAATTTAGGCAACTATTTCACTAGAGAATTGTTAACATTACTTCCAGAGTACTCATAACAATCACAAATGTAAATGAATAAGATTATCAGCAATTTTTTCCTAGAATTTTTTATGACAAATGATGGAAGCCAAGTAGGTAATAATGACATGGGAGGTAAATTATGCCATGAACACAGTTCTAGCCACTTATTATAAAAATTCACATCCTGAATTATTCATATAATAAAAGGTTAAAGTAAGAATAAACAAACTTACCTTAAGCTTCATTAGATACCTGAAAAGTTGAAAATGACTCTGTATAACATTATCACCTCATCAGTCATTGTCTTATTGTATTAAAAGACTTTCAACCAAGTTTTTCTATTTAAAGTACAGAGATTATAAAACTAAAAAATAATTTAAAAAATAATAATAATACATACCAAAATTTAAGGACATAAGAGTCCCAAGACAGTGGTATAAAACATATTTTCTTATAAAATATTGGCCAACTAATGATTTAAGTGAATAAAATTCAATAATCTGAGCAAATTTGTAACTTCAGATATGAATGTATTAAATAGACATTCAGATTCCACATGTCTATGTCCATGTATGCACACACACACACATTCTGTCTTTTTACTCATTGTCCAGGGTATTATGAAGTTCAGTTTTGTAGAATTTCACATAAAGTAACTTTACATGAATGTCTGATTAAAAAACAGATTTATTTATCATAAAAGCAGAATAAATATTTAGCTTGGATAACCTTCTTTCACAATGTAAGAGAAAGTAGTAACTTTGGTTAAATGATTATTCCCTTTATCTTCCATTAAAATAAATGGCTGTGACATTGGAAAAATATAACACAGTAATGTTGTTGCTAATTACAAAATAATGGAAGTTACCTAAATACCAGACATGTGAGATTGGTTGACATCTATGCTAAGGTAAACATATGTGATGCTGTGCTATGCAGATAGATATAAGAAAGAATGAGGAAGATCTGTATGAGCCACTATAAGGATGTTTCCCAGCATATTTTGTTAAATGAAAAAAACGAAAGCAAACAACAAACCAAGTTCAAAAAAGCAAATGCAGTATGATTCCCTTGTGTAAAACAGAATGGAAAAAAGAAAATGTGTGTGTGTTTTGTGTATCACATGTGATTGCAAAAAGATACAACGGGGATATAAACCAAGCAAAGATACCCAGAAGCAATAAACATACCTAGATCATTATTTCTAAATACTATTGTTTGGACAGGTGGTATTCTCCAAGACGGTTGAAGTAAGAATGTTACAAGATGAGCCTGAAACATCTTTTTATGCAGAAAATATAAGAAAGAGCTTAAAGTATAATGGGGGCATGAAAGAAGACTTGTAGGCCAGCTTTAAGGAGTTCCAGTTAGCCACATCTGAGAATATGGGAGTATTACAATAAACAATGGTACTCTTATATTGTAAACAGTTGAATAAAATAGGCATGCATATGTTTATAGTAATGATAGATGATAGGTAGATAGAAAAGTAAAACAAGTGGAAGCTCTTTTATAGTAGAATGCTATAATAAGAGAAGACTTTGGAAGATTAAAAAGTCTCTTAATAATAGACACAATTTAAAATAAAGATTTAATAATCAAATGACATTGAAATATATAAACAAAAATACTAAATGGAGTCACAAAATCACCATTTTGCATCATACTAAACGTAATTCAAAGATGTCAAGTAAGCATATGAAAAGACGCTCCACATCATATGTCATCAGGAAAATGCAAATTAAAGCAACAATGAAATACCATTACATACCTATTAGAAGGCCAAAATCTGGAACACTGACAACACCAAAAGCTGGATAAGATGTGGAATGACAAGAGTTCTCATTCATTGCTGGTGGGACTGCAAAGTGGTGCAGATACATTGGAAGACAGCTGGAGAAGGTGGTCTCTTAGAAAACTAAACATATTTTTTTACCACATGATCCAGCAATTGTGCTCCTTGTTATTTAACCAAAGGAATTGAAAATTATGTTCACACAAAAACCTGCACATGAATGTTTATAGCAGGTTTATTCATAATTACCAAAACATGGAAGCAACCAAGATGTTTTTCAGTAGGTGAATGGATAAATAAACTGTAGTACACCCAGACAATGGAACATTATTCAATGGTAAGAAGGAATGAGCTATCTCACCATGAAAAGACATGGCAGAACCTTAAATGCTTATTACTAAGTAGAAAAGCCAATCTGAAAATGTGACATACTGTATGATTCCAAATATATGATATTCTGGAAAAGGCAAAAATATGGAGGTAGTAAAAAGATCAGCAGTTGCCAGGGGTTGTGAGGGAGGAAGGAATAAACGGCAGAGCACAGCGGATTTTTAGGACGGTGAAACTATTTTATGGTACTATTCTGATTAATACGTGTCATTATTCATTTCTCCAAACCCACAAAGTGTAGCACACCAAGAGTGAACCTTAATGTAAACTATGAACTTTGGATGATTATGATGTGTCAGTGTAGGCTTATCAATTGTGACAAATGTCTCACTCTGGTGGGGATATTGAAAGTGAGAGAGCTTATGCATGTCTGGAGGAAAGGGATATATATTCAAGGTATGTCTCTACCTTCCTCGCAATATTGTTGTGTACCTAAAACTGCTCAAAAAACAGCCTATTCATAAAAATGGTGGGGGATCAGGCAAGATACTCAATGGTTATAAAATCTAGAGAGGGAATGTTTGATGAGCCTCACCAAAAAGGTCTTAATGATTCCCTGGGCTGGGTGGCTACTTCCTGCCTCTGGGCCCCTGATTTCCCTTTTCTTTGTGTCTTTTTGTAACAAAACTTTAATGCAAATTCTTTCTTTGTTTCTTTAAGATATAAACCTTCTTAAAAGCCTTTTGATAGTTTAAAACCCAGAACCATTTTTCTCAAGGACCTGACAGCCATCCTTTGAAATGTAATCATCAGGGAAGCCAACACCCCTATCTCCCAATGTCTGGGGGAATGTCACAGCCTCGCTTCTGCGGGCACCTTCTTCCAAGTTGTAAAATGGCCTCCTGTCATGAAGATACAAAACAGTTTACTTTCCTTTGGGTAAGACAAATTAACACATACAGGTGGCGTATGATTCCCCAACACCACCAAAGCCCTTAAACAAATTCCAAACATCTTTTCAGAAGAGTGGAGTCCAGTCTCAGTTCCGACATCTCTACTCTTTACAATAACCTTAAATAAAGTCTTCCTACCTGTCTAACTTTATCCAGTACAAATTTTGCTTTGACAAGACAGAAGAAACAGGTTCGATGTATCTCCCCCCAAATTACTTTTCAATAACGAATGGAAATTAGTAACTATGGAAAAGAGAAACTGAACAAGTACAATGCATGCCATATATATATATATATTTTTTTTTTTTTTTTTTCTTTATGAACTATTTTTTTTAAACATCTTTATTGGAGTATAATTGCTTTACAATGTTGTGTTAGTTTCTGATGTATAACAAAGTGAATCAGCTATATGTATAAATGTATCCACAAATCCCCTCCCTCATGAGTCTCCCTCCCACCCTTCCTATCCCACACCTCTAGGTGGTCACAAAGCACCGAAGTGATCTCCCTTTGCTATGCAGCTGCTTCCCAATAGCTATCTATTTTACATTTGGTAGTATATATAAGTCCATGCCACTCTCTCACTTCATCCCAGCTTACCCTTTCCCCTCCCTGTGTCCTCAAGTCCATTCTTTACGTCTGCGTTTTTATTCCTGTCCTGCCCCTAGGTTCTTCAGAACCAATTTTTTTTTTTTTTTTTTTTTTTTTTTAGATTCCATATATATGTGTTAGCATATGGTATTTATTTTTCTCTTTCTGACTTACTTCACTCTGTATGACAGACTCTAGGTCCAACCACCTCACTACAAATAACTCAATTTTGTTTCTTTTTATGGCTGAGTAATATTCCATTGTATATATATGCCACATCCTCTTTATCCACTCATCTGTCGATGGATACTTAAGTTGCTTCCATGTCCTGGCTATTATAAATAGAGCTGCAATGAACATAGTGGTATATGACTCTTTTTGAATTATGGTTTTCTCAGGGTATATGCCCAGGAGTGGAATTGATGGGTCATATGGTAGTTCTATGTTTAGTTTTTTAAGGAACCTCCATACTGTTCTCCATAGTGGCTGTATCACTTTACATTCCCACCAACAGTGCAAGAGGGTTCCCTTTTCTCCTCACCATCTCCAGCATTTATTGTTTCTAGATTTTTTGATGATGGCCATTCTGACTGGTGTGAGGTGACACCTCATTGTAGTTTTGTTTTGTTTTAATTTTAATAATGATTTGAATATGATACATCAAAATATTACCATTTCAACAGTTAATCAATATAAAAATTATTAATGAGCTTTTTACATTATTTTAGTACTAAGTATTCAAAATCAAATGTATATTTTGTGCTTACAGGACATCTCAATTTGGACACAATTTTCATTGGATGAACTTGATCCATATTTAAATTTCATAAAATTTACAGTTGAAAAAGAAAATTCATATAACCAAATTGTTCCAGATATACTAAAAAGATTTCAAATAAACTTAATTGAGAACCCCAATCATATTCCTTTAACATTCACATTTGTGAAACTCATCTGTTTTAGAGGAATTGATATGAACACATATCAGTTTCAAACCTGTGTTTAAGTTAAGTAAGTTCACTAATTGTTGTGTTAACTCAGTATCAATATTGAATTCAAACAGGTATTACAGAATTGAAAATTAACAGAATTTACCACTATCAACAAAGTTTTCTTCAAATTTTTAATAGGTTTGCAGCCAATTTACATAATGCTGTCAAAAACAATTAGAATCTGCATATAGAAAAATGTATAAAAGCATAATTAGTGATTGTATTATGCAGTTTCAATTTTAAAACATAAATTCTCATACCTGTCTAGTTATGTCATAAATAAGCTTTTCCTTTACTTGGTGATTCAATTCTCATTCATTCATATGCAATGTGATATGGATTATAATTTGATAAGCAAGAAACCCACTAGGCTTTTTTTTTTTTTAAGCTTTATTGGAGTATAATTGCTTTACAATGGTGTGTCAGCCTCTGCTTTATAACAAAGTGAATCAGTCACACATATACATATGTCCCCATATCTCTTCACTGTTGCATCTCCCTCCCTCCCACCGTCCCTATCCCACCCCTCTAAGTAGTTCCAAAGCACCAAGCTGATATCCCTGTGCTATGTGGCTGCCTCCCACTAGCTATCTATTTTACGTTTGGTAGTGTATATATGTCCATGCCACTCTTTCACTTTGTCCCAGCTTCCCCTTCCCCTTCCCCTTCCCCGTATCCTCAAGTCCATTCTCTAGTAGGTCTGCATTTTTATTCCCATCTTGCCACTAGGTTCTTCTGACCTTTTTTTTTTTTTTTTAGATTCCATATATATGTGTTAGCATAAGGTATTTGTTTTTCTCTTTCTGGCTTACTTCACTCTGTATGACAGTCTCCAGGTCTATCCACCTCACTACAAATAACTCAGTTTCGTTTCTTTTTATGGCTGAGTAATATTCCATTGTATATATATGCCACATCCTCTTTATCCATGCATCTGTTGATGGACACTTAGGTTGCTTCCATGTCCTGGCTATTGTAAACAGAGCTGCAATGAACATTTTGGTACATGGCAATTTTTGAATTATGGTTTTCTCAGGGTATATGCCCAGTAGTGGGATTGCTGGGTCATATGTTAATCCTATTTTTAGTTTTTTTAAGGAACCTCCATACTGTTCTCCATAGTGGCTGTATCAATTTACATTCCCACCAAAAGTGCAAGAGGGTTTCCCTTTCTCCACACCCTCTCCAGCATTTATTGTTTGTAGATTTTTTGATGATAGCCATTCTGGCTGGTGTGAGATGATATCTCACTGTAGTTTTGATTTGCATTTCTCTAATGATTAATGATATCGAGCGTCCTATCATGTGTTTGTTGGCAATCTGTGTACTTCTTTGGAGAAATGTCTATTTAGGTCTTCTGCCCATTTTTGGATTGTGTTGTTTCCTTTTTTGATACTGAGCTGCAGGAACTGCTTGTATATTTGGGGGATTAATCCTTTGTCAGTTGCTTCATTTGCAAATATTTTCTCCCATTCTGAGGGTTGTCTTTTGGTCTTGTTTATGGTTTCCTTTGCTGTGCAAAAGCTTTTAAGTTTCATTAGGTCCCATTTGTTTATTTTTGTTTTTATTTCCATTTCTCTAGGAGCTGGGTCAAAAATGATCTTTCTGTGATTTATGTCATAGAGTGTTCTGCCTATGTTTTCCTCTAAGAGTTTGATGGTGTCTGGCCTTACATTTAGGTCTTTAATCTATCTTGAGTTTATTTTTGTGTATGGTGTTAGGGAGTGTTCTAATTTCATTCTTTTACAGGTAGCTGTCCAGTTTTCCCAGCACCACTTATTGAAGGGGCTGTCTTTTCTCCACTATATTTGCTTGCATCCTTTATCAAAGATAAGGTGACCATATGTGCGTGGGTTTATCTCTGGGCTTTCTATCCTGTTCCATTGACCTATATTTCTGTTTTTGTGCCAGTACCATACTGTCTTGATTACTGTAACTTTGTAGTATAGTCTGAAGACAGGGACCCTGATTCCTCCAGCTCCGTTTTTCTTTCTCAAGATTGCTTTGCCTATTCGAGGTCTTTTGTGTTTGAATACAAATTGTGAAATTTTTTGTTCTAGTTCTGTGAAAAATGCCGGTGATAGTTTGATAGGGATTGCATTGAATCTGTAAATTACTTTGGGTAGTAGAGTCATTTTCACAATGTGATTCTTCCAATCCAAGAACATGGTATATCTCTCCATCTATTTCTTTCATCTTTAGTTTCATTCATCAGTGTCTTATAATTTTCTGCATACAGGTCTTTTGTCTCCTTAGGTAGGTTTATTCCTAGATATTTTATTCTTTTTGTTGCAATGGTAAATGGGAGTGTTTTCTTAATTTCACTTTCAGATTTTTCATCATTAGTGTATAGGAATGCAAGAGATTTCTGTGCATTAATTTTGTATCCTGCTACTTTACCAAATTCGTTGATTAGCTCTAGTAGTTTTCTGGTAGCATCTTTAGGATTCTCTATGTATAGTATCATGTCATCTGCAAACAGTGACAGCTTTACTTTTTCTTTTCTGATTTGGATTCCTTTTATTTCTTTTTCTTCTCTGATTGCTGTAGCTAAAGCTTCCAAAACTATGTTGACTAATAGTGGTGAGAGTGGGCAACATTGTCTTGTTCCTGATCTTAGTGGAAATGGTTTCAGTTTTTCACCATTGAGCGTGATGTTGCTGTGGGTTTGTCATATATGACTTTTATTATGTTGAGAAAAGT
Source organism: Balaenoptera physalus (assembly GCF_965194825.1). Lineage (NCBI taxonomy): Eukaryota > Metazoa > Chordata > Mammalia > Artiodactyla > Balaenopteridae > Balaenoptera > Balaenoptera physalus. The sequence goes on along the minus strand of NC_138899.1, from coordinate 53,869,507 downwards.
TCCCTCTATGCTTACTTTCTGGAGGGTTTTTATCACAAACGGGTGTTGAATTTTGTCGAAAGCTTTCTCTGCGTGTATTGAGATGATCATATGGTTTTTGTCTTTCAATTTGTTAATATGGTGTATCAACTTGATTGTTTTGCATATATTGAAGAATCCTGCATTCTTGAGATAAACCCCATTTGATCATAGTGCATGATCCTTTTAATGTGCTGTTGAATTCTGTTTGCTTGTATTATGTTGAGGATTTTTGCATCTATGTTCATCAGTGATATTTGCCTGTAGTTTTCTTTCTTGGCGACATCTTTGTCTGGTTTTGGTATCAGCGTGATGGTGGCTTCGTAAAATGAGTTTGGGAGTGTCCCTCCCCCTGCTAGATTTTGGAGGAGATTGAGAAGGATAGGTGTTAGCTCTTCGCTAAATGTTTGATAGAATTTGCCAGTGAAACCATCTGGTCCTGGGCTTTTGTTTGTTGGAAGATTTTTAATCACAGTTTCAATTTCAGTGCTTGTGATTGGTCTGTTCATATTTTCTATTTCTTCCTGGTTCAGTCTCTGAAGATTGTGCATTTCTAAGAATTTCTCCATTTCTTCCAGGTTGTCCATTATATTGGCATATATTTGCTTGCAGTAATCTCTCATGATCATTTGTATTTCTGCAGTGTCAGTTGTAACTTCTCCTTTTTCATTTCTAATTCTATTGATTTGAGTCTTCTCCCTTTTTTTCTTAATTTGTCCGGCTAATGGTTTATCAATTTTGTTTGTCTTCTCAAAGAACCAGCTTTTAGTTTTATTGATCTTTGCAATCATTTTCTTCTTTTCTTTTTCATTTATTTCTGATCTGATCTTTATGATTTATTTCCTTCTGCTAACTTGGGGTTTTTTTTATTTGTTTGTTTGTTCTTTCTCTAGTTGCTTTATGTGTAAGGTTAGGTAGTTTATTTGAGTTGTTTCTTGTTTCTTAAGGTAGAATTGTATTGCTATAAACTTCCCTCTTAGAACTGCTTTTGCTGCATCCCATAGGTTTTTGGTCATTGTGTTTTCATTAACATTTGTTTCTAGATATTTTTTGATTTCCTCTTTGACTTCTTCAGTGATCTCTTGGTTATTAAGTAGCGTGTTGTTTAGCCTCCATGTGTTTGTATTTCTTACAGATTTTTTCCTCTAATTGATATATAGTATCATAGCGCTGTGATCGGAAAAGATACTTGATATGATTTCAATTTTCTTAAATTTACCAAGGCTTGATTTGTGACCCAGGTATGATCTATCCTGGAGAATGTTCCATGAGCCCTTGAGAAGAATGTGTATTCTGTTTTTTTTGGATGGAATGTCTTAGAAATATCAATTAAGTCCATCTTGTTTAATGTATCATTTAAAGCTTGTGTTTCCTTATTTATTTTCATTTTGGATGATCTGTCCATTGGTGAAAGTGGGGTGTTAAAGTCCCCTACTATGATTGTGTTACTATCGATTTTCCCTTTTATGGCTGTTAGTATTTGCCTTCTGTATTGAGGTGCTCCTATCTTGGGTGCATAAATATTTACAATTGTCATATCTTGTTCTTAGATTGATCCCTTGATCATTAGGTAGTATCCTTCTTTGTCTCTTGTAATAGTCTTTATTTTAAAGTCTATTCTGTCTGATATGAGAATTGCTACTCCAGCTTTCTTTTGATTTCCATTTGCATTGAATATCTTTTTCATCCCCTCACTTTCAGTGTGTATGTGTCCCTAGGTCTGAAGTGGCTGTCTTGTAGACAGCATATAAACAGGTCTTGTTTTTGTATCCATTCAGCCAGTCTATGTCTTTTGGTGGGAGCATTTAATCCACTTTCATTTAAGGTAATTATCAATATGTATGCTTCTAATACTATTTTCTTAATTGTTTTGTGTTTGTTATTGTAGGTCTTTTCTTTCTCTTGTGTTTCTTGCCTAGAGAAACTCCTTTAGCATTTGTCGTAAAGCTGGTTTGGTGGTGTTGAATTCTCTTAACTTTTGCTTGTCTGTATAGGTTTTAATTTTTTCATTGAATCTGAATGAGATCCTTGCTGGGTGGAGTAATCTTGATTGTAGGTTTTTCCCTTTCATCACTTTAAATATGTCCTGCCACTCCCTTCTTAATTGCTGAGTTTCTGCTGAAAGATCAGCTTTAACCTAATGTGGATTCCCTTGTATGTTCTTTGTTGTTTTTCCCTTGCTGCTTTTAATATTTTTTCTTTGTGTTTAATTTTTGATAGCTTAATTAATATGTCTTTTAGCATGTTTCTCCTTGGATTTACCCTGTATGAGAGTCTCTGTGCTTCCTGGACTTGATTGACTATTTCCTTTCCCATGTTAGGGAAGTTTTCAACTATAATCTCTTCAAATATTTTCTCAGACCCTTTCTTTCTCTCTTCTTCTGCTGTGACCCCTATAATTCGAATGCTGGTCCATTTAATGTTGTCCCAGTGGTCTCTTAGACTGCCCTCAATTGTTTTCACTCTTTTTTCTTTATTGTGCTCTGTGGTGGTTATTTCCACTATTTTATCTTCCAGGTCACTTATCCGTTCTTCTACCTCAGTTATTCTGCTATTGATTCCTTCTAGAGAAATTTTAACTTCATTTTTGTGTTGTTCATCATTGTTTGTTTGCTCTTTTGTTCTTCTAGGTCCTTGTTAAACATTTCTTGCATTTTCTCCATTCTATTTCCAAGATTTTGGATCATCTTTACTATCTTACTCTGAATTCTTTTTCACTAGACTGCTTATTTCCTATTCATTTGTTTGGTCTGGTGGGTTTTTACCTTACTCCTTCATCTGCTCCATATTTCTCTGTCTTCTCATTATACTTAACATACTGTGTTTGGTGTCTCCTTTTTTTCAGGCTGCAGATTCATAGTTCCCACCGTTTTTGGTGTCTTCCCCCAGTGAGTAAAGTTTGTTCAGTGGGTTGTGTCGGCCTCCTGGTGGAAGGGGCTGGTGCCTGTTTTCTGGTGTGTGGGGCAGATCTTGTCTTTCTGGTGGGCAGGACCATGTCCGGTTGTGTGTTTCGGGTGGCTGTGAACTTAGTATGATTTTAGGCAGCCTCTCTGCTAATGGGTGGTGTTGTGTTCCTGTCTTGCCAATTGTTTGTCATGGTGTGTCCAGCACTGGAGCTTGCTGGCTGTTGGGTGGTGCTGGGTCTTTGTGTTGAGACAGAGTTCTTTAGGAGAACTCTCACTGATTGACATTACATGGGGCTGGGAGATCTGTGGTGGTCCAATGTCCTGAACTCGTCTCTCCCACCTCAGAGGCTCAGGCCTGACACAAGTTTGGGGCACCATGACCCTGTCAGCCACACTGCCGGGTACGTGGGGATCTTCTTGTGTTTTAGGAAGTTGAGGTCTTCTGCCAGTATTCAGTAGGTGTTCTTTAGGAGTTGTTCCACATGTAGATGTATTTTTGATGTATTTGTGTAGTGGAAGGTGATCTCCACGTCTTACTCCTCCTCCACATTGAAGGTCCCCTCCCTGCCATATATTTTATAATACAGATGTACGCAGAGAGAGAGAGAGAGAGAGAGAGAGAGAGAGAGACCAAGAGACTGTGAACTAAGAATGTCACCTGCCATATCAGTAAGCAAAGGATGTTGTGGCAATCAAGCCATCAGCCACTACAGCCGCTCCCAGCAGTGCACCCTGAGGGGACTCAGAATGGGAAAGCAAAGGATACTGGCCCCAGATAGCTGAGGGGCATATCAAAGGGATGAGTTCAATGAGCCCAGACTCTTGCTTCATCCCATACATAGAAAAACGCTAGATTCATTAACTTGTGATATCTGATTTTCTTTAATTAATGGTAATATTTTGCTATTCTGACTACCTGATCTTTGTTGCAAAATTCCTATATATCCTGGCTCTTTTCTTACCTCTTCCAAGCAGTCCCTCAGCACTATTCTGAGAGGCTGCTTCCCTGGCTTGAAATCTTCAAAAAGTATGCAAAATAAAACATAATTCTCAACATTTACATTGTGCATTTTTTTCAGTCAACAAGACCAAGAAAATAACAACGCAAATGTGGCAAAATCTTAACCTTGGTGAAGTGAATGAATGGATCTGGGAATTAGTTATTTTATTAGTAAAAATTTTATAAAAATTTAATAAGTTTAATAAAAATACCAACAAAGATAACGTTGTAACTTGAATACTTCCTTTTCTGCCTTTTCAATCAGAGGCCCTTTCCAACAAACTGAGAAATAAAGACAGGAGTACCTCAGATTTGAGTTAAATATCACCTTTATTACCAATAAAGATAATATTGTCACATGTGGCTCCCAACTACAAATTGGCTCCTGCCATCTGCCTCTGAAAGGATTAGGTCACAAACCCCTACAGTCGCTGACCTTCAACACACCTTGAAAGGAGTTCAGGGTGGAAATCAGGAATGAGGCACTCTGTGCTCTAGGAAACATTGGCAAGAACAGGTCTTCAGACAGATGTTTTCAAGAGATGTTGTAAGCCCAGTTCTTGCATCTCATATCTAGAAAAGCACTAAATCATTAATAGAAACATCTGTTCCTCATGACTAGCATCAACCTTCTGCAAAAATGTGTTCTTGATTGCATGTACCCTCCTTCACCAAACTGACATATATACTGACCTTCCCCCCCACCTCTTCAGAGCAGTTTCTCAGAGCTATCTGAAATTCTTTCTCCTGGACTATAGTCCTCATAAAACTTACCTCACAACTCTCACGTTGTATATTTTTTTTCAGTCAAAATGTCTTGTGTCATTAGTCAAGTTGAAATTTTTAATACATCAGGCTTAAATGTTGAGGTTGTGGTCAATCAAAGCTATCACTCATCTTTTTGGAGGTCAAAATTCTATCAAGACAGGCCTCATTCCACCTTCACAAGTCAGTTTCCAATATCAACCCCTTTTCACTTGGTTGTTCCTGGAAACCCTGGACATTAGTAGATATATTTTGATGCCAGAAGATGCTGAAAAGAACAATGTATTAGTAAATTTGTTACTGAATCCAAGCTCAGTTTGCCCACCACAAGACAGGCCAATAATTGGGAGACGAGGTAGTTCTGATTGTAACCATACTTTTTGCTATGTCATGTATTATACCAAAGAAATCCACCTTCTAAGGCAGTTATTTTCCTATGTAAACAAATGCAGAGCCAACTTGAGCACACTCTGTGGCCCCCTTGAAACACATGTGCCCAGATATTTGAAGATAGAAATATTGTTTCATACTGTAATGTCTAAAAGACATGTGTATTGAAAGTCATTTCTCCTGGCTTCAGCTGCCACTATATTTTAAGATCTTCCCAACCTACTAACTGCTAAAGTAACTCACTGGTAATAATTATCACTCACTTAGTAATAATTTATGCCTGGTTCTGCAAAATCAACCTTGTAAAGTTACAAGTTGCATCTTAAATCTCCAATAATATGGCCATGACCATCTATGGTAGATGTTCAGGTTTTGCTTTCCAAAGCTAAGTAAGCTAGCATCTGCTGAGACACCTTACTTAATCAAAAATATGACATGGCCAAGGGGTCTTCTGCACATTTTCTTGAGGCACAAGTGGCCTCACGTCTTTGCTAAATCCTGCAACTTTGCAGTAAGACCTGCATGTATATCCCTCTCTTCTATGAATTCCAGTACTTCCAATAAACCAGGCTGGCATAAGCTGCAGTGAACTGACAAGGTCAATATTGCATGTGATCTAAGCCTTATAGACATTTGCCTAAATAGCAGTAGTAAATGAGCCACTCACATAAGGCAACCTTAGTCACATGACCCACTTTAAACCTTTATTAACTATCAAGTTCAAAGCTCCTGTATAACATACCCAAGTCCAAGGCCTTAGCCACATGAGAAACCTCAGCCTTTCCATTTATATTTTGTTCCATATATCTTTACCTTCCTTGTCTATTCCTGAGACACACACATCAATGCAACAAATGTGTGTTTAAAGAGCCCAATAAATGTCATGCTGCTTTTCTATATGAGTGCTCATCCAATTGAGATAACTGACAGGTAATTAAAGCTGCTGAAGACAAAGATCCTACTTTTCTCATTAATGAAGTTGGTATTGAGACTCTGGCTTTTTCTGTGTAAGAGATGATGCCATACTATTGAGCTTCAGGATTAAATTCCATGCTCTCTGTGGTCAGCAAACTCTTAAGGGAAAGAGAAAGAATGAGGGACCAGGCTGCCCAGGACCAGCTTCCCTTTCCAAAGTCACCATTAAGGAAGTTTGTCCTGACACTCCCAACCTCCACCTCCAGGGAGAAAGCATGAAACAGAAGGCAGAAATATTTATTTGTTTAATAAAGGTCTCTCTAGTACACTGTTATAAAACATCAGGACTGGGATGCAAGTTTACCCCTCAACAGAAATTATAAGATGTTACATTTCTCAGAAAAGCAAAAACAAAACAAAGAAAAAATGGCAGGAAGCTGAACATTTAGGAGGGACAGAAAAAAAGAAAAACACTCGTCATTTAACACAATCTTGTAAACCTCCAGCTTGCTAAACTTTCTGCTTTCTGATTATATTTCTCTGTAGGTCAGTTTGAAAGAAAATACTAATTGGTGCATTTAACCTAATGGAAACAGTGTCATGACCTTGTACATGATAGGTGTTTCTACTGACAAGAATACTCACCAGAGATTTTGTAAGCAAATTATGGTTTGGTTTCCTGTATTTCTGGATGTCTCTTGTATGTGCCTATTAGTCAATTGTAAGACTTCTTAACGAAGCAGGATTTCATTATTTATTTTTGAAATTTTGGCATACATGTGTAATTTAATTTTTCAATTACACTTTATATCCAACTAACACACTTTATCTGAATTCATCCCATTTATTTAATACAATAAATGCTACATGCTAGCCTATCCAACAAAGTACTTTCTAACAGGTACAGAATGCATATCTTACATGAAACATTTGGCCTTTTAGAGGTCAATTTTAAACCATTAAGATGGTACTAAGATAAGATACTTCCTATATCTTTTATTACATTTACTGACTTGGTCATTCATGAACAAGATAGACAGACAGATAGATAGATAGATAGATAGATAGATAGATCTTTTTAATTAAATGAATTCTAATTTTGTTACTAACATAAAGCAACGTTTTATTTTATTTGCCCTAAAGCTACTCTGGAAGTAGAATTCTGTTAAGTCCTGCTCTGAGGTTTGACAATAACTTGATATATAAATTTGGAAAATTGCTTAATTTCCCTGGGCTCCATTTTTTTCCAACTGTAATGATTTCTCAGCCCATTTCAATTCCAACTCCATATGGACATATTGTTAATAGGCAGGTTGTTTCAGGAGTTAAGCTCTGTGGTTTAAATCAATGGATCTTGTTTGAGGGTCATACACTCAGGACAAATTCAGTAACACTTTCTGATATTCAGTTTTATTATTTTCAGAATAATATCATCAAGATATCATCTGTTTCAAAGAATCAGAGGAAGAATCAAATAAAATAAGATTACCTAAAATCACTTTGTACCTGCATAGCATTACCTAATTGCAAAATACTGCTCTAATTCCAAGAAATAACTTACTATTTCAAAGGTTTGGTGTCTGAGATTATATTTATTTTAGCCATAATTTTTACTTTGTCCAATCAGAAGTATTTATAGTACTTATTATGAGTTATATATTTACAAGTTATTATTTTCTCACCTTTGTTTCTGACATTATATTTTTTGTTCTCCAAGGTTGTTCCTCTGTCCTCATCATTTTTAAGCCATGGTTTTGGAACTTATTAAACAGTGCCATGGCTTTCTCTGCGTGAATAAGCAGAATGATAAAGTAAAGGTACTGTTTTTGACATGGAACTAATGAATCATTTCTATTCTATTTCAGACACTCCTTCTAATGGTGAAATGTTTACTCTTGACAACTTAGAGGTCTCCTGTCCTTAATGAGGAGTGAGTCACCACCTTAGTTACCCTTCATGATCACATAGTCAGATGTCCATCTATTCCTAGACATTTTCCAAACAGAACTAAACTAGAGATATGGTTTGCTGGCATTTATTCTATGCCTGAATTGTCTGTAGATGTCAAGGTCAAGTTTCCTAAATTATTACCAATATTTAGTGGCAGGGGGTGGGGCAGTAGTTGTCACTTATTGTAGTTGATCACCCTTCAAAACTGAATCCTGGGTTCTGGTCTATATTACCAGAAAGCAATTTACATATTCTCTGTGTTTCTTTTGTCTGGGGTCAGAAAGAAGCAAAGTTTTATTTTACCAGAAATTTTCATTGATCAGCAAATACCAATCCTACTCTCTCCTTTTTGTCCAGATTTTTCATAGCATTGAACTTTGTCTACAGCATTTCTCACTCTCTACAGCATTCTTGAATAGGACTTTTTAAGTGACTTGACTGTGACATCTCTGCTCTGTATTCTCAGAATTAAACTTCAGTCTTGTTTGTTAATAGCCTGGAATGCAAACTCTCCACTTCATCATAAAGTTTTGGGCAGAGCCAATAATTTTGTGTTTTTTCTTGTTTTATCTTTAATTAGGTTCAGTTTTCTTTTCTTGAGTTGTAGGTTGCTTCATAGATAGATACCCTTTCTCCCTCATAAATAACTTATTGTCCCCAAAAATCAGTTTTCTGCAACTCCCAAACTGAGTTATAAGAGAGAGTTATAGTACATTTACCTACAGATTACACTCCATTCTTAGAATTCAAAATTTTCAGAAAGCATATTAAACTGTTGGAATGAACTGAACTTTAAAGGAATTAATATCAGAAGAATATATATGTACCTCTCTGCAGAGGTGCAGAGATATATTATACCTATGTTCCCAAAGAATGCATCACAGTTGCTCATTTTGTGTATCAAACCATGCTTGCTATGGAACATAATTTATACACAGTTGAGATGTCAACATTTTAACCTATTCCTATAATAAAAATATTTTGATCTTCTGAAATAAAAAAAACAGAAGGATGATAAGGTAAAATATAATTCCCCAAAGATACTTCTTGTTACACTGTAGTACTGTGACCTCAATATGCACTTAAATGTAGTATTTTTTATGTGAAAAGCTGTTATTAAATTGAGAGAGCAGAATCAGTACTTCTTAGAGTTAAGAAAATATAGTTGTAGTAAAGGAAATATAAGTTTCTGATTCAGTGTCAATGATGGATTAAAAATGCATATTCAGATGAGTGGCCAAGAGGGTGGAGTAGGAAGACACTGAGGTTACGTCCCACAAGGGCATACCAAAATTACAACGGTTTAAAGAGCAACAATCAATGAGAATGGCACAAGTAAACAAATGGGACTATATCAAAGTAAAAAGCTTTTGTAAAGTGAAGAAAACTATCAAGAAAATGAAAAGTCAGCCTACTGACTGGGAGAAGATATTTGCAAATGATATATCTGATAAGGGGTTTATATCCATAATATTCAAAGAATTCATACAACTCAACATCAAGAAATCAACCCAATTTAAAAATAGGCAGAGGACTTGAATAGACATTTTTCCAGAGAAGACACATAGATGACCAACATACACATAAAAGGTGCTCAACATCACTAATCATCAGGGAAATGCAAATCAAAACCACAATGAGATATCACCTCACACCTGTCAAAATGGCTATTATTAAAAAGTAACCAATAACAGGTGTCAGCAAAGATGTGGAGAAAAGGGAACACTCATGTGTGGTTGGTGGGAATGTAAATTGGTGCAACCACAGTGCAAAACAATATGGAGATTCCTCAAAAAATTAATAACAGAACTATCATATGATCTAGCAATTACACTTCTGGTTACTTTTCTGATGAAAACAAAAACACTAAATTGAAAAGATATATGCACCCTATGGTCGCTGTAACATTATTCACGATAGCCAAGACATGAGAGCAGACTAAGTGCCCTTCAATAGATGAATAGAAAAAGAAGTGTTATACACACACAAGGGAATACTACTCAACCATAAAAAAGGAATGAAATATTACCATTTATGACACCATTAATAGACGTAGAGGATATTATTCTATGTGAAACAAGGAAGATAGAGAAAGACAAATAGTGCAAGTTTTTACTTATATGTGAACTCTAAAAAACAAAACAAATGAACAAAGACTACCAAACAGAAAGAGAGTCATAGACACAGAGAACAAACAGGTATCTGCTAGAGGGGAGGGGATAAGGGAGTGAAATAGGTGAGGGAAAGTAAGAGGTACAAACTTCCAGTTACAAAATAAATAAGTCATGGTGATGAAACGTACTGCACGGGGAATATAGTCAATAATAATGTAATATCTTTGTATGGCGACAGATCGTATCTAGACTTATCATGACGGTCATTTTGTAATATATAGAAATAATGAATCACTATGTTGTGCACCAGGAAATAACAGTGTGGTAGTTCAGTTATAGTTCACAAACAAACTCATAGAAAAGGAGTTCAGATTTTTGGTTAACAGAGGTGGGGGATTGGTGGAGGGGGAATTGGATGAAGCCAGTCAAAGTGTACAAACTTCCAGTTACAAGATAAATAAATACTAGGGATGTAATGTAGAGCATTATTAATGTAATTAATCCACTTTCTGTATGAAAGTTGTTAAGAGAGTAAATAAACCCTAAGAGTTCTCATCAGAAGGGAGAAAAAATATTTTTCTCTTGTTCACTTATTTTGTATCTATATTAGGTAATGAATGTTCACTAAACAATTGTGTAAATCATTGCATGATGTATGTAAGTCAAATCATTATGCGGTATATCTTAAGCTTTTACAATCATAGTTGTATATTATAATGTTAATTTTATTTCAATAAAACTGGAATAAAAATGTATATTCACCCTTCATTCATATAGTCAATTATTTTTACCAGTTTTTTCAGTTTTATTGAGGTGTGATAGATTATATATGATTATATATAAAGAGTACAACATCATGGTTTGACATATATATATTTTGAGAAATGATTACCACAATCATGTTAACTAATAAATTCATCATATCACATAATTCCTTTTCATCTGTGTATAGGGTAAGATGCTTAATGTTTACTCTTTTAATTTCAAGTACACACCACAGTATTATTAACTATAGTCACCAGTCTGTATACTTGATCCCCAGAACTTATTCATCTAATATCTGAAGGCTTGTATTCTTCGACCACAATCTCCCTGTCTTTCCCACTCCCTAAACACTGGTAACCATCATTCTATTTTCTGATTCTATGAGTTTGACATCTTTTTCTTTTTTTGAATATTCCACATATAAGTGAGATCACACAGTATTTATGTTTCTCTGAATTATTTCACTTAGCGTAATGTCCTCTAGGTTCATCCATGATCACTTCTTTTCCATTTATTCAGATGGCTATTGTGAATAATGCTGCAAAGAACATGAGAATGCAGATATCTTTTCAAGATACTGATTTCATTTCCTTCAGATATATACTCAGAAGTGAGATTGCTGGACCGTATGGTAATTCTATTTGTGTTTTTTTGAGTAACATCCATTGTGTTTTCTATAATGGCTGAGCCAACTTACCTTCCCACCAATAGTGTACAACGGTTTCCTTTACTCCATAGTCTCACCAACAATTATTATTCTTTGTCTTTTTTAATAAAAGCAGTCCTAACAGGTGTGAGGTGGCATCATGGTTTTGATTGGTATTTCCCTGATGATTAGAGATTTTGAGAATCTTTTCAGGTACCTATTGGACATTAGTGTGTCTTTTTTGGTGAAGTGTCTATTCAAGATCTTTGCTTTGTAGAGCTTTTTAGTTTGATGTAGCCTCACTTCATTTTTGGTTTTGTTGCCTGTGTTTTGGTTTCATATCCAAAAAAAAATTGTCAAAGACCAAGGTCAAGGAGTTTTTTCCCTATGTTTTCTTCTAGGAGTTTTATGGCTACAGGTCTTACATTTAAGTCTTTAATTTCTTGTTAATTTTTGAGAGTATTTTAAGTTATGAGCCCAGTTTAATTCTTTTGCATGGTGGATATTCAGTTTTCTTAACACCTTTTATTGAAGATACTATCTCTTCCCCATTTTGTGTTTTTGGTATCCTTGTCAAAGATTAGTTGACCATATATGCTTGAGGTTATATTTGAGTTCTCTACTGTATTCCATTGGTCATATAGACACACATATGTCTGCTTTAATGTCAATATCATACTGCTTGATTCCTATAGCTTCATAATACAGTTTTAAATCAGGAAGTGTGATGCCTCCAGCTTATTCATTGTTCTTCTTTTTCAGTATTGCTTTGGTGGCTTGGGGTTTGTGTGTGTGTGTGTGTTTCTATAGAAATTTTATGATTGTTTCTTTATTTCTATAAAAAAATGCCATTGGAATTTTGGTAGAGACTGCATTAAATCTGTAGATTGCTTTAGGTAGTAAGGACATTTTAACAATATTAATTCTTCTAATCCAAGAGCACAGATTATTTTTCCATGGAATGGAGTATTCTGTGTAAAGCACATGGAACACTGGGGGTTTCCATGGCCAGTTGTTGTTAATCCACAGGCAAGGTATTCCCAGTGGCTTGTACCCAGGCTTTCTGGTGGAGTCCAGAGAGTAGTTAGAAGGACCTGAGTCCCTTTGGTGACCCATGAGAGCTTTAGCTCCTGTTCTCCCAGCTTCTTCTTGCCCCCCAAGTCTATAGAGCACTTCAGTATTCTAGATGGGGTGAGAAAGAAGTAAGCCTCTTTGGTAGCATCCCCCACAGCTGGGGAAAACTGGTACTCACCTATGTGCTCTCTCTTTCTTCTATTTGGAGAACTAGTGGGCTGAGATCTCTCTTGGCAATAAGCTGTGCCAACTTGGGGGATACATGACTGGAGTAGAGTGAAACTGTTTCTCTTACTCTCTTCAGTGTGTCAAATTTCAGACTTTTTTCTTCTCCAAGGTTGTGCCTGAACTTCTCTGTTGAATTCTTGGACTGCCACAAAGTCACTCTAGTCAGTGAGTGATTGTCAAAATCAGTGTTCTTTGGGAGGAAGGTGGTAGGAAACTTCTATTCCACCATTTTTTTTGACCTGGTCAACTGTTGATGGTTCCACATCTTCTGTAAGAAAGCCAGGTAAAGTATTATTCACCTGAAAAATACATAGAGGAGTTAGAGATGGCTCCTGTCTTCAAAGTGTGTACAGTCCTGTGTAATTGGTATGGCATTTACAAAGGGAAAAATAACAATATAAAATTAAAAGGGCAAATAGAAAAATAGATAAAACACTGTAGAATTCAGAGGAAAATTTACTTAAAAAGTTGTCTTAACTTTACACAGCAGTTGGACATGCCACATTTCTTACCTTTCATGATTTGGCATTGAAAAAACCTACTATGATGTTCAGTCCAAAAGAATATTCTGTAAGTGCAAGACAAATCCATGGCATACCAATATTTGTGCACTTAAGCACGTTCCCTTTCTTTTTCTTGCTGAAATTTCTAATCATGTATTCTGTTTCTTTACTCTATATCCAGCATTACACTCATCAAATTTGGGCCCCCTGAGGGACTAATGGAACTGTACTGTCTTGACCAGATGCTACTGTTACTATTCAAAGAGCTCCCCAGGATCTACTAGGATCCAGATCATGCAGGATGTTATGTATTTGTTTCTACAAATGCACTGAATCTCTTTTGCCAGATTGGAGCTTCATTGCCTACCCAGCATAACTGTATTAGTTGTACATCCCAGTCATTTAAATCCCATAACAATTCTTCAAGGCACGTCAGTCAGGTATTCTCAATCCATATTGAATACTAAAAAAATAAAACTGATGGTTTTTAACTTGATATACTAATGCAGCCTACGACGGATCTAGGACTAAATTTAGGTCTAAACTTCTTGCTTCTTTTCCAATAAAAATAACTCTGAAATATAAATCGTTTGATGATTTTTCCCTTTTTAAAATATTTAAGCCTAGGTATTCTTTCCCACCTTCCACTTCAATTAAAAGTCAATTTGTAAAATCATGCAACAGCTGCCTTAATTATCTCCTTACCAACATCGTCTACCCCTCCACACTGTTGTGATTTGGGGGGGGTGGGTGGGTAATAAAACCATCATGTCACTTCCCGTATCAAATCAAATATGGATCTCTATTGTCAGAATGAAAACGCCAAATACATGTTTTGGTTTGCAACACAAGGCTCTTCTCAACTAGCCATTTTTCTCTTGCTTTCTTCCCACTGGCCACATCTATTCAAGCTACATGTGACTACCTACTCTTCCTCAAATTTGCCATTCCCTTTCTTCCAAGGAAGTGTTAAACGTTAGCCTCATCCCAGTGAAATGAAGGGCTGGGAAAACACTTGAACAATTCTGGCTTATGTATTCAATACTTTTATAAAAAGCGGGCACTTAAAACTCTAATAGAATCTATAGGGTTTGATGGTTTTAATTGCCTGATATATATTTTTTCATTGATATCAACTTATCCTTGGTGATATCTCATTCTTCCTTGGTACTTTAAAGTTAATGTATTGTGACATGTTGTGTCAAGAAAATAATGTTGGAGCTGTAAAGATCATAACTGGCTGATGGTACTTATAAGAAACCTTATAAATTTTAATAAATGACCTTTCTAGGAAGCTGTCAGTAGGAAAACCTTTAGACAATAAATCCAGTAATTCATTTTATATCTATCTATCTATCTAATCTACACACATTTGTATAATTTAATTTATAATTAGGTGTTTGGGAATAAAAATATATTAATGTTGCTGAACACTACTACTTAAGGATAGTTTATTAAAAGCATTGCTTTTATCTAAATTTTAAAATGTTTTATAAGCAGTTATTTTTGTCATATGAATAACATATTCACAAAATGTACAGGATGTGCATAAATGTATGCATATATACAGAGAGAAAAAAATGTATCCTAAATAACGTGCTTGTCAGAATGCTCAAGGCTTGCTTTTCAAATTATGTATAATATCAGAAAGCAAGGGGGAAACCCTGTCATTTTAGTTATGGAGTTCAAACACACTAATGAGTACATACTCTGGCATAAATGTGGTTAGAAATGTACTGTGTCAAAGAGATTGATCTCCATAATAGTTAATGAATCTGAAATGAAGAATATAAGATACAGTGTTATAGATCCAATTTTATTGCTTGGAATTATATTTGCCCTTGGCAAAGCAGCTTGTTTATTGGTGCTCATTATAGCTGATACAGTATTGTAAAGTACTTTCATCTAAAAATAAAGGTTATCAAAGATCATAACATAATGCAGGCATGAGGAGTTTTCACAACACTTCAGCATGCTTTTATTATTGACTATAATACAGCAATACATGTAGTGTAAGTATTAGCATTACAATTATATTACCAACAACTTACCTGTAGTTTTAGTGTCAAAAGAAATTATATTTAGTCAAGCCTGGATAATGGTGCAACTAAAAGCAGTATTGAAAAATCAAAACTGAATGCATGGCAAACATTTGAAAACACATAGAACAGATTTATTATTCATATTGAATACAATTATTCCATTGTACCAATGGAAAGAAAATAAAACACTATGACATGCTAAAGACTGCTATTGTTTTAATATTAATTTAGTGGGAATGCTTTTAGCTTAAAGAATTATGGAAAGGAGGTGGCAAAATGCTCTACCAAACTATCATGTTCTACAAATTTTACAGTTTAAAATTTATTGGTTCTTTCATACAGAGATATTTAAAAGGCAATAACTTCATTACGCAAGTTATACTGAAGCCATACCTAAGCAAATTTAGACATTTTAAATATTCTTACATGAATTGTCTGTCCATTAGTCATCTTTAATTGCATGGTATTTTAACATTAAGCAGATATTTTAAATTTTATTGAGAAAGGTGGCGATCTCTGGTTATATTAAGAGGCCACTTTCCTCTTCACCCCGACATTATCAAAATGTACAAATAAGCTATTAAAGGGAAAACATGAATATCTTGCCAAAAACATGAAATGACATTTATTGAATGAATATTTGCTTTTGTTTTCATTATAAAGCTAATGGAATTTTCCAAAACCTTATAAACTGTTTCATATATGGCATTGAGATACTTTTATTCATTTTATCATCAAATACTTATAAAAACATGTTTAACTAGCATCCTTGATACAGTATTTCCCAGCATTTTACTAAAATACTTATGAAAACAAAGAACAAGATTTACCTAAATTACAGTGTAATCTATAAAGGACATCTAATTTCTTTTAAAAGAAAGTAATGACATTAGCTTTAAAAATAAAGACTGTTTAAGCCAAAGCCAACTAAATGAAATTTTCATCATCTCAGGATGATTAAAGAGATTAAAAAATAAGATGACATTGAAGAAAAATACTGCAGAAGAGAAAAACAAAATGAAGTTTTTACTGCGCTAAAAACTTAGAGGCAAAACATATTTGTAAAAATAATATTTTATAAGCTGCAAAATACAATTTTATAAAACTTTCTGATATATTCAGTAAAAAGCAAAAAGACATGCATGGTGCCTGTATCAAATGGTTGCTATAAGGAGATAAGTGATTACTGAGATAGAAAGCAAATGAAAAACAAATGCAAAACAGAATGCATTTCAAAGACAGAGTGTTAGATGAAAAGGTAACTGGTTGAACTAAATAAAAGACTGAAAGTTAACTAAAAATTTGGTGGCAGAGTTAACATCACATTGGGGGAGTAGAAAACAGAAGCGAAAGAGGAAATTGAATACTGATGTGAAGAGTAAATCAAGACAGACTGCTACAATGCAGAGAACCTGGACTAAAATGATGAAAATAACAAGAGAGAATACATATGGGAGAAAGAGTAAATTAAAATAAGCTTTATTAAAGAAGAAACAAAACTTACAAAAGAAACAAATGTCAAAGACATAATTAAAAAATACTTTATTGGGTTAAAAATATAAGTTTTGACAACACAGATTCAAAGTGTAACTACATTCAAGCAAAGTAAATAAAAACAGACATACACATCAAATGAGTCAAATTTTCAATTAAAAATTTAAGCATTTGGGTAAACATGTTACAAATAATCAAACATCAAGCACCCCATTATGCAAAAATACATATGAGTTAATGAGTAGAAAGAAGAATAAAAGGACATAAGATACCAGCTACAGTTTAAAAAAAAAATCAAACAGAACTCAATAATCTCCTTTACAATGCTAAATGAAAGACACTGTGATTTTGTGAACAAAAATACAGTTGTAAACAAGAATCTATATGATTTAATTTGTTGTTTATACATATGGAAACCACTTCCAAACCTGCATGATCACAAGAAAGAGGAAAAGAAAAATAAACACAGTGTTTTTCTCTTTTTACAAAGAACAGAGTCAGATGATATTTTTCAGAGATATTACCGGGGAAAAAAAAGGTTGAAAATAGGTTTTCAAAATCTACAAAAAAAAATTATAGTTCATACCGATTTTGAGGTGCCCATTGGAATTCATAGAGAGATGGAGAGTAGGGAATTCAATATGTATATCTGGTGTCAGGAAGGAGAGAATGATTATTGGCTTCACAGCTAAAGAGTGTCATTCAAACAATAAGAATGAATGGGTTTCAGCAGGGACAGTTTATACTTGTAGGTTCCTAATTGGTGGGTCCTGGCATATTGTTGCACTTGAGAAGGGCTCAGGTAGCCTGAGATATTTTTAGCATTACTCCTCAGAAGAGCCTGGACCAGCTTAATATCTAGAGAGTTAGGAAACTGTTTACCCTGACACTTTTACCCCCCTCCTAGAAATAGAACACTAACATTTAGATGTTGAGCACTTCATCAGACAGAAGCAATTGAAACAGAACAAACAAGTAATATCCAAGGGGCCAAGAAAAAGTGATTGGTCAGTTTCTTGAATGAAATACCTAATTAATTTTGGCATTACCAAGTGATTGCTAACAGTGGTAGAAGCTCTCTCAGTTATAAACCTAGAAATCAGATTTAAGTGTCTTAAAATAGTGGGAAAATATGATAATTAAATATCAGATTATCTTTTGGGCAGCTTGACTATAAATGAAAAGAGGGAGATACATTGGTAGCGAGAGGCTTAGTGTAAAGAGAAGTGGAGTGAGTAATAGCTTAAGCTTAAGCTTAGACAGGGGGAGGAGAGAGTAAAGAGTGATTGGTTTACAACAGAAGGTCATAGACGGAACAAGATTCCTGGAAAGAATGCAGATGTGAGATTACACATAGGTGGGAAAATGTGATTATGGGATTACAGACAGATTGAAAGAGAACTGGAGAGACTTGTCATGTAGGAGTTGGTATTTCCTTTATAAAGAAATAAGCAGTGTCATCTACTTCCAGTGAGTAGGAGATATTGAGTAGAAGGAATCTCAGGAGATTACTGGAGACTGGAAATAGTGATCTCCAGAAAAGAGTTGCCTATTAAGTACTCATTTACTTGCCAAACATCTGACTTTGAAATCATGAATTTGTAATTGTGTAAAATATACTGTGCACACTAGGAATGTCACCAGCATTTATCTACTTCATCTAAAATTATATGTTGCTATGAAAATCTTATGTTGTACTACATTGAACAAGCCTTTTTTTCCCTACTTCAGATTTACATTATTTTTTAATGAGAGAATGGATGAGGAATTTTGTCTTATATATTTATTTATTTACAATTATTTTGAATTTTATTTTATTTATTTTTTTATACAGCAGGTTCTTATTAGTTATCTATTTTATACATATCAGTGTATATATGTCAATTCCAATCTCCCAATTCATCCCACAACCACCCACCCCTGCTTTCCCCTCCTTGGTGTCCATACGTTTGTTCTGTACATCTGTGTCTCTATTTCTACCTTGCAAACCAGGTCATCTATACCATTTTTCTAGATTCCACATATATGCATTAATATACAATATTATTTTTTCTGATTTACTTCACTCTGTATGACAGTCTCCAGGTCCATCCACATCTCTACAAGTGACCCAGTTTCATTCCTTTTTATGGCTGAGTAATATTCCATTGTATATATGTACCACACCTTCTTTGGTGTTGTCTAATATATTTTAAAATATATTGAAATAATCATGATGATTTCCTTTAACTTAGATTTGTTCATCTTATTAACATGCTTCCTAAATCTAAACCATCTATTCTTTCTAAGAATAAGTTTCACTTATATTAAAATTAGAAAGAAGAAGAGGGAGAGGAGCAGGAGGGAAAAAACGGAAAGAAAAACATAGTGCTAAATGTTGTGTGTGCCTTGTTTCATTTGATCTTTACTGCATGTAGTTTTCACTATTATTTCTGTACTCAAGTTAGGCCACTGATGGCCATCAAGTGATAGAAGGAAGATCATCTAGAGCTTTCAGGTATGTATGTGAGTCATTTAATCCCTATCTTCTGTATTATGCAGTTATGCCGTATAACTCATATTGAATTTTTTGGAATTGTGTGAAAAATTGCAAACTCTTTAGCAGTTCTGAGCCAAAGAGCAACCAGTCTCAGTCAAATCATACCACTTAGAGCTTGTCCTTAGACTAACAGGGAATGGTGCCATTCCTGAATGAGACTGATTGATGCTGGCAGTTCCTTGGATAACACAGACCAAAGATCTAACATTTTTCTCATTAAAATAGTCTTCTGGGCCACATTTATCTGAGTAAGTGACCCATTTTTCCACTTTAATTTGCCAGGGTGACATATAGGGTGATGTAGTTTCTAGCATATTCTGGTTTTAATATCAAATTTAGGGAAATGTTTGGAAACTGATTTAAAGCTGATCTATGCCACTGTGCTAAAGCATGTGCCCCAATATAATTTCCTCCTCAATTAAAATATTTATATAAGCCACAATATCAAAATATTATTTTACCATGTTTCATATTTTTATTTGTTTACATAGCCTATTTTCTTAAGAATACATGTTCCGGAGGTAATCTTCTATAGTTCAAAATGTGCAAAAAATAATTAGAAGTTTTCTGACTTAGAGGTGGATTAGGAGGGATAGAGTATTACAACCAAGTACCCTGATTTTTAACATATTCTATGGTTTATTTAGATAGTGATGTTCAAGCACAGATTACTCAGGAAAAAAATACCTCTTTTTAAATTTGAATTTTATGTTTTTTCTTCTTATTTTTCAGCATAGCATTTAATTTGGATTTTCTTTCAACTCCTCTGTTTGAAAAATTGCTATAGGCAATGTGGAAGTGGAGGCCAAAAACAAATGTCATGGCTCTCACAAAAATAATGGATTTACGAGAAATACAAACATCAGTTTGAAACGTCTTTTCCTTTTGTTTTCTTAAACTATCTGATGTCTTTTCACTTCTCAAAATAATTGTCTCTAGCTGTCCATGATGAGTGTACTCCATAGCTGCAACTACTTTGATAAAAGTCTATGCTTATATTTTCTTCATTATTTTCCTAAAATTAATCCAGCACTTTTGAAATGAATCAATGGAAAGTACTCCCTTCTTGTTTCAATATTGTATTTACTTTTAATCTAGAGCTTCGTTTATGCATTTTTGTTGAAGATCAATGTCTAAATGAACCGGCTTATTCCTACTTGAAGTGGAATGTAGACTTTATGGACATAAACTCTGTCAGAATCAACTACAGAATGATTCGCACTGGCTGTAGTCATAGCAACAGAAGATACAAACTCTTGTACATAGATTTGCACATAAAAGTTTTTCTTCTCTAATCTTCTTAAACACTTCCAATGCTGGCCTTTAATAAATGTTAGAAGCAAAATCAACCAATTTGGTCACTATATTTCAAACAACATGGTTTATAATAATGATATAAAAATAATTAAAATGTCAATTTTGGCATTTTGTGTTCTTTTTATCTTCAGGTTCATGGATGTTTTGGTTACTAACACATTTCATTACTTACCATGATGACAAAAGTAGGTGTATGAATTTTCCCTGCAGTTTTCATGAAAATGTATTGATATGCATCTCAAAAGACCTAGAGCTTCTTGACTGGATAAGCTGAAGTTGCTACCCTGTCCCCTTTATCAAACCTCTGGTACAAGATCTATTTTTCCTAGGACCTTTCCCATACTGCAAAATTATTTTTTTCATGATCAAAGTAACACATGTACAGATGTTTATCTTATGGTGCAAAATTCCTTAACTCCACAACTGACCATAGTCATAGAATGGCACTGACACAAATTTGTGGATGTTTCTCCCCAATTTAGCTACCATATATTACCTGGGAACACATCTTCACCTGACTGGCAAAGCATGTTGCTGCATTCTGGAGTGTTCTCTGATTAAAAAATTATCTGGCACAAAGTAGCATGCCTAGTCTAATTTCTTTGGATTTGACATTCTCCTTGGGAACTCCTATAGAGATGACACTATTATTTCTATAAATTCAGCAATGTATGATGCTAGTAAAACCAGTATTTGACAGGTTTTTTAAATAATAGAAATAGATTGGAGTATGGGGAATTGGTGAGAATTTGTACATTTAAATCTGAGAAAAAACATAAGACTAAATAGTACATAGATAGTCACCGACACAGTTGTCTATGGAAATTTCACTTTGATAGACTCGCCATTTGTTGTACAATTTAAATCAAATATTTCTTTGGTTTTTAAAGGGAGTATTGATTTTTATGTAAGATCTTTATTGTCTATGAAAAATATGATAGTATTGATTATCTATGAGAAATAAATAAATGAAAAAATAGTTGATATTTGTTTTAAAGAAGAGCAGACCACAAGGCTATATAGATGACTATATGCATCTTTGTATAATTATACAGAGTTTATAGATATAATCTATACATATACTCAACTATATATATGTATGTATATAGCTTTTATCATAATGTTCCTTCTCTCATGACTGAAAGGTTAGGAAATTTTTAGCACGGAAGTCTATCTTCTACAAGGAACATAACTATGAATCCTAATACAAGGTGAAAATAAAACTGAAATATAAAACTCCTCATGTTTTTTCATAGTTATTGGCATAAAAACTTACAAAATGCATAATAAATGGTTTCTTCTTGCTCACGTGGTAGCCCTTTGTAGATCATGGGAATCGCTGGAATAACTGCTTCATCCTGTTATTCAGGGACTCACAGTTCCTCCATTGTATGGCTTTGCCATTTCTTGGGCATTGGAATCTATGCTAGATCATCTACATCCAACAAGATAAGCAAAGAAGTATGAAGAATCACAGGGAGATGTTAAAGTGTGGCATAAACACTTACTTGCATCCATATTCCATTGAACTGATCTCAGCCACCTGATCCCAACTAACTTAAAAAAAAAAAAAAAAGCTGAGAACTGTTGTTTAATGGTATACAAGGAGAACAGGGGAAAAGGGAAAGAGATTTGTTGATGTAGATTACTGTCTCTGTCAAAACCTTATATTCTGTCAATCAGTAACTTTTTAAATCTTCCTCTTGCACATAGAACATACATACCCTCCTCCAAGGAATAGAACCCAAAATCCCATTCAGTCTCTGCAGCTCCAAGTCCAAAATGTCCAGAGACGTGTAGACCTTGTCACTAGGCCTATATATGAGGTTTGTGGTCTGGTAGTATCATCATTATCAAATATAGATAAATGGCTTGGTTATCATCATACTCATAGTCTACTTGATTACCATACACACCCACATATATACACATACACACATATATATGAAGAACAATGGTAATGGAGGGCCCTTTGACAGTATTTGTATATACATATGTCTATACTTACATCTAGAAGTTCTGTGCATAATATGTAATTTATATGTATCATATGTGTATATATATTACATGTATGTACATATACACTTCTATGTGTATACAGAGATAGTTATGTAAATATAAATGTTAAATAAATAAATAAATATTTATATATATATGCACACTCTTATATTAGTAATTATTTGAGGTAAAATTTACAGAGAGTAAAATGTACAGATCTTAGGAGTACAATTATTTGTAGAGTTTGTATACATGTATATCAACACTTTATCAACTTATAGAATAGTTTCATCATCCCAGAAAGTTTCTTCCTGACACTTTCTACTCAATCCCCAGTATTAGCCCCCTTCCAGGTAACCACTGTTCCACTTCCTATCCTTGGAAATTAGTTTTGCTTATTTCTGATTTTCACATATAAAAAGAATTAAACAATACAGATTCATTTGTGTCCGGCTTTCTTCAGTTAACATGATATCTTAACATAAAGTCATGTTACTTGCATAACTTTGAAAGAGTTATATTGTTGATATAGTTGGCTTGTATCATTTTTGAAAAATAATAGAGGAATATGAATTCTAACACACTTACACTTTCATTTTAATTTTTAAAGTACATCTTCCAGTTGATAAACAATTGGGTTATTTACAGTTTTTGTTATGGTGTAAGTTAGATAAACACACTTGTGTAAATCATTTTGTGGAATTTCATTTCTTTTGGAAAATAAATTTCTTGATTTATAAGGTAGATGTTTGTTTAATTTTATAAAAATCTGGCAAAATCTGTCCAGACTGGTTGTACCAGGTAAATCCCTACTAGCAATTTAGAAGAATTTCATTTGTTCTACAGATTTGCCAGTATTCCATGATTATCTGTCTGTTTTCTTTCTTTCTGGTAGTAATGAAATTATATCTTATTGTAGTTTTTTCTGCATTTCACTGATAACTAATGATGTTGGATATCTTTTCATGTGTTTATTGATGATGTCTATTCAACACATGTCTATTCAAGGCTTTGCCGATTGGGGTGTACATGTTTTTCTTTGGTTATAGATTTCAGAATCAATATTTTGCATATAAATTCTTGATATAAATCATTTGCTCTATATATTGTATTGTAAATATTTTCTCTAATTCTGTTGCTTACCTTTTTTAAAAAGACTTTACTTTTTAGAGCGATTTTAGATTCACAGAAAAATTGAGAGGAAGGTACAGAGATTTCTCATAGACTCCCTGCCTTCACACATGCATAATCTTCCCCATTATCAACACCCCCCCCAAGAGTGGGACATTTGTTACCATTGATGAACCCGCATTAATACGTTGTAATCACCTAATTCCATAGTTTACATTAGAGCTCACTTTTGTAAATTCTATAGGTTTGGACAAACGTATAATGACATGTATCCACCATTGAAGTATCATACAGAATAGTTTCACTGCTCTCAAAATACTCTTGTTCATCCCTTCCTCCCCCTTATTCACCCCTTATTCTTCCCCTTAATCCCTGGCAATCCCTGATCTTTTTATTGTCTCCATAGTTTTGCCTTTTCCAGGTGTCAACATATTTGGAATCATACAGTATGTAGCCTTTTCAGATTACCTTCTTTCACTTAGTAATATGCATTTAAGGTTCTGTCTTTTCATGGTTTGATAACTCGTTTATTTTTAACATTGGATAATATTTCATTTTCTGGATGGATCATCATTTATTTATCCATTCATCTACTGAAAGCCATCTTGGTTGCTTTCAAGTTTTGGTTAATTATGAATAAATCTGCCACTAACATCTGGGTGTGAGCTTTTTGGTGGACATATTTTCAACTCCTTTGCATAAATGAAAAGAAGTGTAATTGCTGAATCCTATGGTAAGATTATGTTTACTTTTGTGAGAAATTGCTAACTGTCTTCCAAAAACGGCCATGCTATTTTGTATTCCTACCAGCAATGAATGAGAGTTTCTGGTGCTCTACATTTTTGTCAACATTTGGTGTTGTCAGTGTTCTGAATTTTGGCCATTCTAATAGATGTGTAGTGGTTTTAATTAGTTGTTTTAATTTGTGTTTCCCTGAATATATATGATGTGGAGTGTCTTTTCATATGCTTATTTGTCAACCATATATTTTCTGTGGTGAAGTGTTTGTTAAGATCTTTGGCCCATTTTTTAATCTGGATGTTTGTTTCCTTATTGTTGATTTTTAAGAGTTTTTTTGGTATATTTTGGATAACAGTCTTTTATCAGATGTGTCTTTTGGAAATAATTTCTCCAGGTCTGTGGCTTGTCTTTTCATTCTCTTGAAGATGCTTACTTACCTTTTCATTTCTTAACAATGTCTTTTTATGAATAGATTAAAAAGATTTGTGAAAGTTATCTTTAGCCACGTATATTTTAATTTTTAGTGCTTTAATATTCTAAGATATCTTTGTATATTTCAAGTACTCAAATATATCTTCTTATGTTTTCTTCTAGAGGCTTTATAGCTGTAGCTTTTATATTTACATCTCTGATCCATCTACAATTAATTTTTACATGGTTTGAGATAGGAGACCATATTCATGTTTCCCATACACATATTCAGTAGTTCCTACATCATATGTTGGAAATATACTTTTTCCCATAGAATTTCCCTGAGTCCTGTATTATCTGTATAGCTGTATTTCTCTATCTGGACCCTTTCTTCTCTTCTATTTATGTATTTGCCTATCCAAACATCAAACCTGTATTTTGATTAGGTGATTACACATTTAATTGGTAATTCTAGTAAATTAACCAATTGATCATTATGAAATGTCCTGTTTTGTCTCTGATAATACCTCTTGTCCTTACTTCACATAGTCTTATATTAATATAGCTACTTCAATCTTTGTATTTGCATGGTATACCTTTTACCCCCTGTTGCTTTTAACCTATTAACCTTCAGTAATAACCTGCATATTGAGGGATGGCATTTCTTTTAATCCATTCTGGAAAACTATTTTTTAATTGGATTTTATTATTGTAAGAACACTTAACATGAGATCGACCCTCTTAAGAAAAAGTTAAGTGTACAATATATTATTGTTGACTATATATACAATGTTGTACAGATCTCTAGAGCTTACTCATTTTGCTTAAGCATAACTTTATGCCTGTTGATCAGTAAATCCCCATTTCTCCCTTCCCTCAACTCCTGGCAACCACTATTACATTCTGTGATTTTATAGATTTGACAACTTTAGAATGTTCATATAGGTATTTATCTTTCTGTGCCTGGCTTATTTCACTTACATAATATCCTCAAGATTCATCCATGTTGTTGCATATTGTAGAACTTCCTTCCTTTAAAAGTCTGCTAGTGGGAAGCAGCTGCATAGAACAGGGAGATCAGCTCGGTGCTTTGTGACCGCCAGAGGGGTGGGATAGGGAGGGTGGGAGGGAGACACAGAAGGGTGGGGATATGGGGATATATGTATATGTATAGCTGATTCACTTTGTTATACAGCAGAAACTAAACAACATTGTAAAGCAATTATACTCCAATAAAAATGTTAAAAAAAAAGGCTGAATAATATTCTATTGTATTTATATACCACATTTTCTTTATCTGTTCTTCTGTTGATGGACATTTAGGTTGTTTCCATAGCTTGGCTATTGTGAATAGTGCTTAAATAAACATAGTAGTGGTAATATCTCTTCAAAATTCTGATTCCAATTCTTTTCGATAATATCCAGAAGTGGGATGGCTGGGTCATATAATAGTTATGTTTTTAATTTCCTGAAAAAATATATTGTTAGCCACAGTGGCCGTATCATTTTGCATTTCCACCAGCACTGGGCAAGGGTTTCAATTTTTCCACATCCTCACCAACACTTGTTGTCTTTTGATTTTTTTTTTGACAATAGTCATCCCGACAAGTGTGAGGTAATGTCTCATTGTCATTTTGATTTGCATTTCTCTGATCATTAGTGACATTCAACATCTTTTTATGTACTTGTTGTTGATTTGTATACCTTCTTTAGAGAAACCTCTATTCAAATCCTCAGCCCACTTTAAAATTCTAACCACCCAGTTCTAGGTAGGCAAAAATGTAACCTCATAGGGAACTTGATCTTACCCAATGTGGGTTCTATGTCATGGGTCAAATCCCCTATAGCATCTACATGGATTTTGTCACTTTTTAGTGCCTTCAGTGTTAATTTTTTTTTTTAATTTCTGTCCAGAATGTATCACTGTTAGTGTAAGATATGTTTAAAACAAGCTATTCCACCATCAATTTCATATGTGTACACACACACACACGCACACAAACATTTTTTAGAGTAAAAATTATACTGCTTTACTATTTATGATAGTGATGCAGATTTACATTTAAAATAGTCATTCGACCAAAGAATGCAAAGAAAATTATTAGTGTATAAATCCACATGATGAACATATGTCAAAATTTGTGAACGTAAGTATGAAAGAGCAAAATTTCAGAAATATGTTATTTGATGCAATGATGTCACCAGAATTAGCTGACTATATGAGTAAAAAAAAAAAAAATGGTGAAACAATCAGTAAAATAATAGTTTTAAAAACTTCTGATGTTAATGTAATGATAACTCATCTTACAAAAATTGGGTTAATTATAATAAAATTTACCAGCTGCAAGTATTATTTAACTTCTTCTGAATCTATGGCAACCCCTTACTAGAGCAGGAGTTACAAAGAACTTTTGTAGATAAAAATAAGTTGCAAATTATTGTGCAAGAAAACTATATCATAGATACCTGGATTGTCATCAGCATATATTCAAAATGATTCTTATCTGCACATGAGCTTATTAAGTGTTAGCTGTATGATAAGTTGAACATTTAAGAATAACTGGATGATGATTTTATATTATGCAACTTAACTGAATTTGTTGATTAGTTCCAAAATTTTTGATTGAGTTTTTACGATTTTCTATATATAAGATCATACAGAGACAATTCTACTTTTTCCTTTCTGATTTGGATGACTTTTATTTATTTTTTTTATATTGCCTGATTGCTCTAGCTAGGACTTTTAGTCTATGTTGAACAAGAGTGGTGTGAGTCTTTGTTATACAGCAGAAACTAACACACCATTGTAAAGCAATTATATTCCAATAAAGATGTTTAAATAAATAAGTAAATACATAAATAAAGTGCTGTGATGAAAAAAAGAATAAACTGAGGCTCAGAGAGGTAAAGAAAAAAAAAAAGCAATACAAAAACTAATGTGGTGTCAGTTCAAGGTAGAGAAAGTAAAGAAATGTGATGAGTTCATCTAAATTATTCCAACATCATAAATTCAATATTTGCACAAAAGAAAGTTAACAGTAGGTTAATTTGTTTTTAAATTTCTGTCCAGAATGTATCACTGTTAGTGTAAGATTTGTTTAAAACAAGCTATTCCACCATCAATTCCATATGTATACATACACACACACACACAAACATTTTTTAGAGTAAAAATTATACTGCTTTACTATTTATGATAGTGATGCAGATTTACATTTAAAATAGTCATTCGACCAAAGAATGCAAAGAAGATCAAAAAGAAGAAATTTCTACTAACATAATATAAAAGTTAGACTTATGTTGGAATCTTAAGATTTGATATTTTAATAAAATCCAAAAAGAAGACATATATTAAGTTTTGCATACATAATCCTGAAACATTCTACTTAGTTCCTTTTTAATCAGCTTTATTAAGGTATAATTTACATAAAATTCACAAATTTTAAGTGCACAATTTGATTAATTTAGATGAATATATACAGTAGTGTAGTCCACACTACAATCAAGATTTCCATGGTCCAAAAAAGTTTGGCTGTGCCCCCTTTGCCGGCAATATCCTTCCTTGCCCAGGCCCCTGATAACTACAACAAAATTTATTTCCCTATACTTTTGCCATTTTTAGGGTTCTCTATACATGAAACTATATAGTCAGTAGACTGTTGTGTCTGACTTCTCTCACTGAAATTAATGCTTTTGAGATGCATCTATGCCATTGCATGTATCAGTGGCTGCTTTCTTTATAGTTGGTTCTTATTTGGTTCTTATTTTCTGTCTTCTACCAACTTCCTTGTCATATTTTAAATAAATATTTTATATATATAAAAAAAAGAGTGGTGTGAGTGGGCACACTTGTCTTCTTCCTGAATCTTAGAGGAAAAGCTTTCAATATTTCACCATTAATTATGTTAGTTGTGGGTTTGTCATATACGGCCTGTATTATGTTGAGGTGTGTTCCTTTTATAACCAATTTGCTGAAAGTTTTTATCGTGAAAGAATGTTGTATTTTGTCAAATGCTTTTTCTGCATTTATTGAGATGATAATATGATTTGTATCTTTCATACGATTAAAGTGACATATCACATTTATTGATTTATGCATGTTGAACCATCCTTGAATCCCAGGAATAAATCTCAACTGACCATGGTGTATGATCTTTTTTTTTTTTTTTTTTTTTTTTTTTTTAACATCTTTATTGAAGTATAATTGCCTTACAATGGTGTGTTAGCTTCTGCTTTATAACAAAGTGAATCAGTTATACATATACAATATGTTCCCATTTCTCTTCCCTCTTGCATCTCCCTCCCTCCCACCCTCCCCATCCCATCCCTCTAGATGGTCACAAAGCACCGAGCTGATCTCCCTGTGCTATGCGGCTGCTTCCCACTAGTTACCTATTTTACATTTGGTGGTGTATATATGTCCATGACACTCTCTTACCCTGTCTCATCTCACCCCACCCCCTCCCCATATCCTCAAGTCCATTCTCTAGTAGGTCTGTGTCTTTATTCCCGTCTTGCCACTAGGTTCTTCATGGCCTCTTTTTTTTTTTTTTTTTTTTTTTCCCCTTAGATTCCGTATATATGTGTTAGCATACTGTATTTGTTTTTCTCTTTCTGACTTACTTCACTCTGTATGACAGACTCTAACTCCATCCACCTCATTACAAATACCTCCATTTCATTTCTTTTTATGGCTGAGTAATATTCCATTGTATATATGTGCCACATCTTCTTTATCCATTCATCTGTCGATGGACATTTAGATTGCTTCCATGTCCTGGCTATTGTAAATAGAGCTGCAATGAACATTTTGGTACATGATTCTTTTTGACCTATGGTTTTCTCAGGGTATATGCCCAGTAGTGGGATTGCTGGGTCGTATGGTAGTTCTATTTGTAGTTTTTTAAGGAACCTCCATACTGTTCTCCATAGTGGCTGTATCAATTTACATTCCCACCAACAGTGCAAGAGTGTTCCCTTTCCTCCACACCCTCTCCAGCATTTATTGTTTCTAGATTTTTTGATGATGGCCATTCTGACCGGTGTGAGATGATATCTCATTGTAGTTTTGATTTGCATTTCTCTAATGATTAATGATGTTGAGCATTCTTTCATGTGTCTGTAGGCCATCTGTATATCTTCTTTGGAGAAATGTCTATTTAGGTCTTCGGCCCATTTTTGGATTGGGTTATTCGTTTTTTTGTTATTGAGCTGCATGAGCTGCTTGTAAATCTTGGAGATTAATCCTTTGTCAGTTGCTTCATTTGCAAATATTTTCTCCCATTCTGATGGTTGTCTTTTGGTCTTGTTTATGGTTTCCTTTGCTGTGCAAAAGCTTTTAAGTTTCATTAGGTCCCATTTGTTTATTTGTGTTCTTATTTCCATTTCTCTGGGAGCTGGGTCAAAAAGAATCTTGCTGTGATGTATGTCATAGAGTGTTCTGCCTATGTTTTCCTCTAAGAGTTTGATAGTGTCTGCCCTTACACTTAGGTCTTTAATCCATTTTGAGTTTATTTTTGTGCATGGTGTCAGGGAGTGTTCTATTTTCATACTTTTACATGTACCTGTCCAATTTTCCCAGCACCACTTATTGAAGAGGCTGTCTTTTCTCCACTGTATATGCTTGCCTCCTTTATCAAAAATAAGGTGCCCATATGTGTGTGGGTTTATCTCTGGGCTTTCTATCCTGTTCCATTGATCTATATTTCTGTTTTTGTGCCAGTACCAAACTGTCTTGATTACTGAAGCTTTGTAATATAGTCTGAAGTCAGGGAGCCTGATTCCCCCAGCTCCATTTTTCGTTCTCAAGATTGCTTTGGCTATTCGGGGTCTTTTGTGTTTCCATACAAATTGTGAAATTTTTTGTTCTAGTTCTGTGAAAAATGCCAGTGGTAGTTTGATAGGGATTGCATTGAATCTGTAGATTGCTTTGGGTAGTAGAGTCATTTTCACAATGTTGATTCTTCCAATCCAGGAACATGGTATATCTCTCCATCTATTTGTATCATCTTTAATTTCTTTCATCAGTGTCTTATAATTTTCTGCATACAGGTCTTTTGTCTCCTTAGGTAGGTTTATTCCTAGATATTTTATTCTTTTTGTTGCAATGGTAAATGGGAGTGTTTTCTTAATTTCACTTTCAGATTTTTCGTCATTACTGTATAGAAATGCAAGAGATTTCTGTGCATTAATTTTGTATCCTGCTACTTTACCAAATTCATTGATTAGCTCTAGGAGTTTTCTGGTAGCATCTTTAGGATTCTCTATGTATAGTATCATGTCATCTGCAAATAGTGACAGCTTTACTTCTTCTTTTCCGATTTGGATTCCTTTTATTTCTTTGTCTTCTCTGATTGCTGTGGCTAACACTTCCAAAACTATGTTGAATAATAGTGGTGAGAGTGGGCAACCTTGTCTTGTTCCTGATCTTAGTGGAAATGGTTTCAGTTTTTCACCATTGAGGACAATGTTGGCTGTGGGTTTGTCATATATGGCCTTTATTATGTTGAGGAAAGTTCCCTCTATGCCTACTTTCTGCAGGGCTTTTATCATAAATGGGTGTTGAATTTTGTCGAAAGCTTTCTCTGCATCTATTGAGATGATCATATGGTTTTTCTCCTTCAGTTTGTTAATATGATGTATCACATTGATTGATTTGCGTATGTTGAAGAATCCTTGCATTCCTGGGATAAACCCCACTTGATCATGGTGTATGATCCTTTTAATGTGCTGTTGGATTCTGTTTGCTAGTATTTTGTTGAGGATTTTTGCATCTATGTTCATCAGTGATATTGGCCTGTAGTTTTCTTTCTTTGTGACATCTTTGTCTGGTTTTGGTATCAGGGTGATGGTGGCCTCGTAGAATGAGTTTGGGAGTGTTCCTCCCTCTGCAATATTTTGGAAGAGTTTGAGAAGGATAGGTATTAGCTCTTCTCTAAATGTTTGATAGAATTCACCTGTGAAGCCATCTGGTCCTGGGCTTTTGTTTGTTGGAAGGTTTTTAATCACAGTTTCAATTTCAGTGCTTGTGATTGGTCTGTTCATATTTTCTATTTCTTCCTGGTTCAGTCTCGGCAGTTTGTGCCTTTCTAAGAATCTGTCCATTTCTTCCAGGTTGTCCATTTTATTGGCATAGAGTTGCTTGTAGTAATCTCTCATGATCTTTTGTATTTCTGCAGTGTCAGTGGTTACTTCTCCTTTTTCATTTCTAATTCTATTGATCTGAGTCTTCTCCCTTTTTCTCTTGATGAGTCTGGCTAATGGTTTATCAATTTTGTTTATCTTCTCAAAGAACCAGCTTTTAGTTTCATTGATTTTTGCTATTGTTTCCTTCATTTCTTTTTCATTTATTTCTGACCTGATCTTTATAATTTCTTTCCTTCTGCTGGCTTTGGGGTTTTTTTGTTCTTCTTTCTCTAATTGCTTTAGGTGCAAGGTTAGGTTGTTTATTCGAGATGTTTCCTGTTTCTTGAGGTAGGCTTGTATTGCTATAAACTTCCCTCTTAGCACTGCTTTTGCTGCGTCCCATAGGTTTTGGGTCGTCGTATCTCCATTGTCATTTGTTTCTAGGTATTTTTTGATTTCCCCTTTGATTTCTTCAGTGATCACTTCGTTATTAAGTAATGTATTGTGTAGCCTCCATGTGTTTGTATTTTTTACAGGTCTTTTCCTGTAATTGATATCTAGTCTCATAGCGTTGTGGTCGGAAAAGATACTTGATACGATTTCAATTTTCTTAAATTTACCAAGGCTTGATTTGTGACCCAAGATATGATCTATCCTGGAGAATGTTCCATGAGCACTTGAGAAAAATGTGTATTCTGTTGTTTTTGGATGGAATGTCCTATAAATATCAATTAAGTCTATCTTGTTTAATGTATCATTTAAAGCTTGTGTTTCCTTATTTATTTTCATTTTGGATGATCTGTCCATTGGTGAGAGTGGGGTGTTAAAGTCCCCTACTATGATTGTGTTGCTGTCGATTTCCCCTTTTATGGCTGTTAGTATTTGCCTTATGTATTGAGGTGCTCCTATGTTGGGTGCATAAATATTTACAATTGTTATACCTTCCTCTTGTATCGATCCCTTGATCATTATATAGTGTCCTTCTTTGTCTCTTGTAATAGTCTTTATTTTAAAGTCTATTTTGTCTGATATGAGAATTGCTACTCCAGCTTTCTTTTGATTTCCATTTGCATGGAATATCTTTTTCCATCCCCTCACTTTCAGTCTATATGTGTCTCTAGGTCTGAAGTGGGTCTCTTGTAGACAGCATATATATGGGTATTGTTTTTGTATCCATTCAGCCAGCCTGTGTCTTTTGGTGGGAGCATTTAATCCATTTACATTCAAGGTAATTATCGATATGTATGTTCCTATTCCCATTTTCTTAAATGTTTTGGGTTTGTTATTGTAGGTGTTTTCCTTCTCTTGTGTTTCTTGCCTAGAGAAGTTCCTTTAGCATTTGTTGTAAAGCTGGTTTGGTGGTGCTGAACTCTCTCAGCTTTTGCTTGTCTGTAAAGGTTTTAATTTCTCCATCGAATCTGAATGAGATCCTTGCTGGGTAGTGTAATCTTGGTTGCAGGTTTTTCTCCTTCATCACTTTAAGTATATCCTGCCACTCCCTTCTGGCTTGCAGAGTTTCTGCTGAAAGATCAGATGTTAACCTTATGGGGATTCCCTTGTGTGTTATTTGTTTTTTTTCCCTTGCTGCCTTTAATATGTTTTCCTTATATTTAATTTTTGATAGTTTGATTAATATGTGTCTTGGTGTGTTTCTCCTTGGGTTTATCCTGTATGGGACTCTCTGTGCTTCCAGGACTTGATTAACTATTTCCTTTCCCATATTAGGGAAGTTTTCAACTATAATCTCTTCAAATATCTTCTCAGTCCCTTTCTTTTTCTCTTCTTCTTCTGGGACCCCTATAATTCGAATGTTGGCGCGTTTAATGTTGTCCCAGAGGTCTCTGAGACTGTCCTCAGTTCTTTTCATTCTTTTTTCTTTATCCTGCTCTGCAGTAGTTATTTCCACCATTTTATCTTCCAGGTCACTTATCCTTTCTTCTGCCTCAGTTATTCTGCTATTGATCCCATCTAGAGTATTTTTAATTTCATTTATTGTGGTTTTCATCATTGCTTGGTTCCTCTTTAGTTCTTCTACGTCCTTGTTAAATGTTTCTTGCATTTTGTCTATTCTATTTCCAAGATTTTGGATCATCCTTACTATCATTATTCTGAATTCTTTTTCAGGTAGACTACCTATTTCCTCTTCATTTGTTAAGTCTGGTATGTTCTGACCCTGCTCCTTCATCTGCTGTGTGTTTTTCTGTCGTCTCATTTTGCTTATCTTACTGTGTTTGGGGTCTCCTTTTCACAGGCTGCAGGTTCGTAGTTCCTGTTGTTTTTGGTATCTGTCCCCAGTGGCTAAGGTTGGTTCAGTGGGTTGTGTAGGCTTCCTGGTGGAGGGAACTAGTGCCTGAGCTCTGGTGGATGAGGTTGGCTCTTGTCTTTCTGGTGGGCACGTCCACGTCTGGTGGTGTATTTTGGGGTGTCTGTGGCCTTATTATGATTTTAGGCAGCCTCTCTGCTAATGGATGGGGCTGTGTTCCTGTCTTGCTAGTTGTTTAGCATAGGGTGTCCAGCACTGTAGCTTGTTGGTCGTTGAGTGAAGCTGGGTCTTGATGTTGAGATGGAGATCTCTGAGAGATTTTTGCCGTTTGGTATTACGTGAAGCTGGGAGGTCTCTTGTGGACCAGTGTCCTGAAGTTGGCTCTCCCACCTCAGAGGCACGGCCCTGATGCCTGGCTGGAGCACCAAGAGCCTTTCGTCCACACGGCTCAGAGTAAAAGGGAGAAAAAATAGAAAGAAAGAAAGAAAGAAAGAAAGAGGCTATAATATAGTGAAGTAAAATAAAGCTATTGTAAAGCAAAGCTATACAGACAAAATCGCACCCAGAAGCATATACATATACACTCACAAATAAAGGAAAAGGGGAAAAATTAATATATCCTGCTCCCAAAGTCCACCTCCTGAATTTGGAATGATTCGTTGTCTATTCAGGTATTCACCAGATGCAGGCACATCAAGTTGTTTGTGGAGTTTTAATCCGCTGCTTCTAAGGCTGCTGGGAGAGATTTCCCCTTATCTTCCCTGTTCGCACAGTTCCTGGGGTTCAGCTTTGGATTTGGACCCGCCTCTGCGTGTAGGTTGCCTGAGGGCGTCTATTCCCCGCACAGACAGGACGGGGTTAAAGGAGCAGCTGCTTCGGGGGCTCTGGCTCCCTCAGGCCGCGGGGAGGGAGGTGTACAGAGGAGGCGGGGTGAGCCTGCGGCGGCCGAGGCCGGCGTGACGTTGCACCAGCCTGAGGCGGGCAGTGCGTTCTCCCGGGGAACTTGTCCCCGGATCACGGGACCCTGGCAGTGGCGGGCTGCACAGGCTCCCGGGAGGGGCGATGTGGAGAGTGACTTGTGCTCACACACAGGTTTTTTGGAGGCGGCAGCAGCAGCCCCAGCGTCTCACGCCCGTCTCTGGGGTCCGTGCTGATCGCCGCGGCTCACGCCTTTCTCTGGAGTTCGTTTAGGCGGCACTCTGAATCCCCTCTCCTTTCGCGCCGCGAAACAAAGAGGCAAGAAAAAGTCTCTTGCCTCTTCGGCAGCTGCAGACTTTTTCCCGGACTCCCTACCAGCCAGCTGTGGTGCGCTAACCCCTTCAGGCTGTGTTCACGCCGCCAGCCCCAGTCCTCTCCCTGCGATCCAACCGAAACCGAAACCCGAGCCTCAGCTCCCAGCCCCGCCCGCCGAGCAGACAAGCCTCTCGGGCTGGTGAGTGCTGCTCCGCGCCGAGCCTCTGTGCGGGAGTCTCTCCGTTTTTTTCCTCTGCGCCCCTGTTGCTGTGGGGTCTGCGGTGATCGCCGCGGCTCGCGCCCTTCTCTGGAGTTCGTTTAGGCGGCGCTCTGAATCCCCTCTCCTTGCGCGCCGCGAAACAAAGAGGCAAGAAAAAGTCCCTTGCCTCTTCGGCAGCTGCAGACTTTTTCCCGGTCTCCCTCCCAGCCAGCTGTTGTGCGCTAATCCCTTCAGGCTGTGTTCACGCTGCCAGCCTCAGTCCTCTCCCTGCGATCCGACCGAAGCCGAGCCTCAGCTCCCAGCCCCGCCCGCCCCGGCGGGGGAGCAGACAAGCCTCTCGGGCTGGAGAGTGCTGCTCGGCGCCGAGCCTCTGTGCGGGAATCTCTCCGTTTTTCCCTCTGCGCCCCTGTTGCTGTGGGATCCGCGTTGGTAGCTGCGGCTCGCGCCCGTCTCTGAAGTTCGTTTAGGCAGCGCTCTGAATCCCCTCTCCTCGCGCACCCGGAAACAAAGAGGGAAGAAAAAGTCTCCTGCCTCTTCGGCAGCTGCAGACTTTTTCCCGGACTCCCTCTTGGCTAGCTGTGGTGCACTAACGCCTTCAGTCTGTGTTCACGCCGCCAACCCCAGTCCTCTCCCTGCGATCCGACCGAAGCCCGAGCCTCAGCTCCCAGCCCCGCCCGCCCCGGCGGGTGAGCAGACAAGCCTCTCGGGCTGGAGAGTGCTGCTCGGCGCCGAGCCTCCGTGCGGGAACCTCTCCGCTTTGCCCTCCGCACCCCTGTGGCTGCGCTCTCCTCCGTGGCTCCAAAGCTTCCCCCCTCTGCCACCCGCAGTCTCCGCCCGCGAAGGGGCTTCCTAGTGCGTGGAAATCTTTCCTCCTTCACGGCTCCCTCCCACTAGTGCAGGTGCCGTCCCTATTCTTTTGTCTCTGTTATTTCTTTTTTCTTTTGCCCTACCCAAGTACGGGGGGAGTTTCTTGCCTTTTTGGAGGTCGGACGTTTTCTGCCAGCGTTCAGTGGGTGTTCTGTAGGAGCAGTTCCACGTGTAGATGTATTTCTACTGTATCTGTGGGAAGGAAGGTGATCTCCGCGTCTTACTCTTCCGCCATCTTCCCGAGGACCTCCTCTGATCTTTTTAATATGTTGTCGAATTTGGTTGCTAATACTTTGTTGAGAATTTTTGCATTTATATTCATTAGGAACGTTGGTCTTTAGTTTTGTTTTCTTGTAATGTCCCTATCAGGCTTTTGTGTCAGGATAATGCTGGCCTCATAAAATAAATTTGGGAATGTCCCCTCCTCTTCAAATTTTGGAAGAATTTGAGAAGAATTGGCATTAATTCTTCTTTAAATGTTTGGTAGAATTCATCTATAAATCCATCTGATCCTGGGATTTCTTTGTTGGGAGGTTTTTAATTACTGATTCAATCTCTTTACTCTTCATTGTGTTTC
The DNA here is from genome assembly GCF_965194825.1 of Balaenoptera physalus. NCBI lineage: Eukaryota > Metazoa > Chordata > Mammalia > Artiodactyla > Balaenopteridae > Balaenoptera > Balaenoptera physalus. The sequence continues at coordinate 53,832,275 of NC_138899.1, read as the reverse complement.
TATGCACTAAAAACAAACAATCAGAAAGAGAAATTAAGAAAAAAAATCCTATTTACAATTGCATGAAAAACAACAAAATACTTAGAAATAAATTTAACCAAGGAAGTGAAAGATCTATACAATAAAACCAGAAAATTTTGATGAAAGAAATTGAAGAAGATGTAAACAAATGGAAAGATATTTCATGTTCATTGAACAGAAGAATTAATATTGCTAAAATGTGTGTATGTATATATATATATATATATATATATATATATATATATATATATATATATACATGATATTATTCAGCTATGAGAAAGAAAGAAATCCTACCATTTTGGGCAATGTAGATGAAACTTGAGGGCATTATGCTAAGCAAAATAAGACAGACAGAGAAGACAAATGTTGTTTTATATCTTTTATATGTGGAATCTAAAACAGCTGAATTAATAGAAACAGGGAGTAGAATAGTGGCTACCAGAGGATGAGACTGTGGGAAAATTGGGGAGATTTTTGTCAAAACATACACAGTTGTTTTAGAAGTTGAGTCACTTCTGGGGATTTAATGTACAGTATGGTGATTATAGCTAAGAATACTGTAAAATATACTTGAAAGTTGCTGAGGTTAGATCTTAAATATCCTTGCCATAAAAATGAAGTAATAATTATGTGATGTAATGAAGGCATTAGCTAGATTATGTTGTAATCATATTGCAACATACAAGTGTTCCAAATGTTGACAAAGTTATATGTCAATTATATCTCCATAATAAAAAGGAGAAATTGGAAATATTCTTTGGTCTAACTTAAAAGTTCTTTTATGTCAGGCAATTTGTCATATAACATGATATTTGGTGGGCCAAATGTTCGTTCTTTTTTTTCCGTAAGATGGCTCTAGTAGTACTTAGTTGTCTTTAGCTTCATTCGATACAATTTTGTTAGATTGTATGTGACAGCTGTCATATCAGCAATACATTTAAAAAAAGACTTATCAAAATTGGTGACTCTTTGTGTAGCCATTTTAATATTGAAGATGGAAGAAAAAAAGCAACATTTTCAGCATATTATGATTTATTATTTCAAGAAAGGTAAAAACACAACTGAAACACACACGAAAAAAGATTTGTGCAGTGTATGGAGGAGGTGCTGTGACTGATTAAATGTGTCAAAAATGGTTTGCGAAGTTTCATGCTGGAGATTTCTGGCTGGACTATGCTCCATGGTCAGGTAGACCAATTAAAGGTGATAGCGATAAAATTGAAACAATAATTGAGAACAATCAACGTTATACCACATGGGAGATAGCCGACATACTCAAAATATCCAAAAGAATTGTTGAAAATCATTTGCACCAGCTTGGTTATGTGAATCGCTTTGATGTTTGGGTTCCACATAAATAAAGCGAAAAAAACCTCGTGACTATATTTCCACGTGCTATTCTCTACTGAAATGTAATGAAAACGTTCCACTTTTAAAACAAATTGTGATGGGTGATGAAAAGTGGATACTGTAAAACAATGTGGAACAGAAGGGATCATGGGGCAAGCAAAATGAACTACCACCAACCACACCAAAGGCCAGTCTTCATCCAAAGAAGGTGGTTTTGTGTATATGGTGGGATTGGAAGGGAGTCCTCTATTATGAACTCCTTGTGGACAACCAAATGATTAATTCCAACAAGTACTGCTCTCAATTAGACCAGCTGAAAGTGGCACTCAACAAAAAGCATCCAGAATGAGTCAACAGAAAATGCATAATCTTTTTTTTTTAACTTTTTATTTTATATTGGAGTATATCCGATTAACAATGTTGTGATAGTTTCAGGTACACAGCAAAAGGACTCAGCCATACATATACATGTATCCATCTCCCCCAGACTCCCCTCCCATCCAGGCTGCCACATAACATTGAGCAGAGTTCCCTGTCCTATACAGTAGGTCCTGTTAGTTACCCTTTTAAAATATAACAGTGTGTACATATCAATCCCAAACTCCCTAGCTATCCTTTCCCTCCACTCTTCCCCCCTGCCCGCCCAGTAACCATAAGTTTGTTCTCTAAGTCTGTGAGTCTGTTTCTGTTTTGTAAATATGTTCATTTGTATCTTTTCTTTTTATATTCCACATATAACTGATATCATATGATATTTCTCTTTCTCTATCTGACTTACTTCACTCAGTATGACAATCTCCAGGTCTATCCTTGTTGCTGCAAATGGCATTATTTCATTCTTTTTTACAGCTGAGTAATATTCCATGTTATATATGTATCACATCTTCTTTATCCATTCCTCTGTCAATGTACATTTAGGTTGCTTCCATGTCTTGGCTATTGTAAACAGTACTACAATGAACATTGGGGTGCCTGTATCTTTTCAGACCATGTTTTGCTCTGGATATATGCCCAGGAATGGGATTGCAGGGTCATAAGGTAGCTCTATTTTTAGTGTTTTAAGGAACGTCCATACTGTTCTCTATAGTGACTGCACCAATTTAGATTCCCACCAACAGTGTAGGAGGGTTCCCTTCTCTCCACACCCTCTCCAGCATTTATTGTTTGTGGATTTTTTGATGATAGCCATTTTGACTCGTGTGAGGTGATACCTCATTGTAGTTTTGATTTGCATTCCTCTAATCATTAACAATGTTGAACATCTTTTCATGTGCCTCTTGGCCATCTGTATGTCTCTCTTGGAAAAACGTCTATTTAGATCGTCTGCCCACTTTTTGATTGGGTTGTTTGTTTTGATGATATTAAGCTGCATGAATTGTTTGTAAATTTTGGAGACTAATCCCTTGTCTGTCACATCATTTGCAAGTATTTTCTCCCAATCTGTAGGTGGTCTTTTTGTTTTGTTTATGGTTTCCTTTGCTGTACAAAAGCTTTTGAGTTTAATTAGGTCCCATTTGTTTACTTTTGTTTTTATTTCCATTATTCTGGGAGACAGATCAGAAAAGATATTGCTGTGATTTATGTCAGAGAATGTTCTGCCTATGTTTTCCTCTAGGAGTTTTATAGTGTCCAGTCTCATATTTAGGTCTTTAATCCATTCTGAGTTTACTTTTGTGTATGGTGTTAAAGAATGATCTAATTTCATTTTTTTACATGTAGCTGTCCAGTTTTCCCAGCACCATTTGTTGAAGAAACTATCTTTCCAGCATTATATAGTCTTGCCTCCTTTGTCATACATTAATTGACCATAGGTGCATGGGTTTATTTCTGGGCTTTCTATCCTGTTCCATTGATCTATAGTTTTATTTCTGTGCCAGTACCATACTGTTTTGATGACAATAGCTTTGTAGTATAGTCTTAAGTTAAGGAGCCTGATTCCTCCAGCTCCACTTTTCTTTCTCAAGATTGTTTTGGCTATTCAGGGTCTTTTTTGTCTCCATGTAAATTGTAAGATTTGTTTACTCGAATTCTGTGAAAAATGCCATTGGTAATTTGATAGGGATTGCATTGAATCTATAGATTGCCTTGGATAGTAGAGTCATTTTGACAATATTTATTCTTCCAATCCAAGAACATGGTATATCTTTCCATCTGTTTGTGTCTTCTTCGATTTCTTTCATCAGTGTCTTGTAGTTTTCAGAGTACAGGTCTTTTGTCGCCTTAGGTTGGTTCATTCCTAGGTATTTTATTCTTTTTGATGCAGTGATAAATGGGATTGTTTATTGAATTTCTCTTTCTGATCTTTCATTGTTAGTGTATAGAAATGCAACAGATTTCTGTCTGTTAATTTTGTAGCCCACAATTTTACCAACTTCACTGATGAGCACTAGCAGTTTTCTGGTAGCACCTTTAGGATTTTCCATATACACTATCATGTCCTCTGCAAACAGTGACAGTTTAACTTCTTATTTTCCAATTTGGATTCCTTTTACTTCTTTTTCTTCTCTGATTGCCATAGCTAGGACTTCCAAAACTATGTTGAATAAAAGTGGTGAGAGTGGGCCTCCTTTTCTTGTTCCTGATCTTAGAGGAAATGCTTTCAGCTTTTCACCATTGAGTATGATGCTAGTTGTGGGTTTGTCATATATGTCCTTTATTATGTTGAGTTAGGTTCCCTCTATGCCCACTTTCTAGAGAGTTTTCATCATAAATTGGTATTGAATTTTGTCAAAAGCTTTTTCTGCATTTATTGAGATGATCATATGGTTTTTATTCTTCAATTTATTGATGTGGTTTATCACACTCATTTATCTGTGGTTATTGAAAAATCCTTGCATCCCTGGGATAAATCCCACTTGATCATGGTGTATGACCTTCTAATGTATTGTTGGATTCCAATTGCTAGTATTTTGCTGAGGATTTTTGTGTCTATATTCATCAGTGACATTGGCCTGTAATTTTCTTTTTTAGTGGTGTCTTTGTCTGGTTTTGGTATCAGGGTGATGGTGGCCTCATAGAATGAGTTTGGGAGTTTTCCTTCCTCTGCAATTTTTTGGAACAGTTTCAGAAGGATAGGTGTCAGCTCTTCTCTAAATGTTTGGTAGAATTCGCCTGTGAAGCCATCATGTCCTGGACTTTTGTTTGTTGGGAGTTTTTAAATTACAGTTTCAATTTCAGTGATTGTGATTGGACTGTTCATATTTTCCATTTTTTCCTGGTTCAGTCTTGGGAGACTCTACCTTTCTAAGAATTTGTCCATTTCTTCCAGGTTGTCCATGTTATTGGTATACAGTTGCATATAGTAGTCTGTTATGATGCTTTGTATTTCTGTGGTGTCAGTTGTAGCTTCTCCTTTTTTATTTCTAATTTTGATATGAGTCCTCTCCCTTTTTGTTCTTAATGAGTCTGGCTAAAGGTTTATGAATTTTGTTTATCTTTTCAAAGAATCAGCTTTTAGTTTCATTGATCTTTGCTATTGTCTTCTTTGTCTCTATTTCATTTATTTCTGCTCTGATCTTTACGATTTATTTCCTTCTACTAACTTTGGGTTTTGTTCGTTCTTCTTTCTCTAATTGCATTAGGTGTAAGATTACATTGTTTATTTGAGATTTTTCTTCTTTCCTGACGTAAGATTGTATTGCTATACAGTTCCCTCTTAGAACTGCTTTAGCTGCATCTCATAGGTTTTGAATCATTGTGCTTTCATTTTCATTTGTCTCTAGGTATTTTTTGATTTCCTCTTTGATTCCTTCAGTGATCCACTAGTTGTTTAGTAGCATATTGTTTAGCCTCCACATGTTTGTATTTTTTATAGCTTTTATATTTTGTTGAAGTTTATTTCTAATCTCATAGCATTGTGGTCAGAAAAGATGCTTAATATGATTTCAATTTTCTTAAATTTACCAAGGCTCACTTTGTGTCCCAGGATGTGGTCAATCCTGGAGAAAGTTCCATGAGCACTTGAGACAAATGTTTATTTTTCTGCTTTTGGATGGAGCGCTCTATAGATATGAATTAAGTCCATCTAGTCTAATGTGTCATTTAAGGTCTGCGTTTCCTTATTGATTTTCTGTCCATTGATGAAAGTGGGGTGTTAATTTCCCCTATTATTATTGTGTTACTGTCGATTTCCCCCTTAATGGCTGTTAGTATTTGCCTTATATATTGAGGTGCTCCTATGTTGGGTGCATATGTTTATAATTGTTATATCTTCTTCTTGGATTGATCCCTTGGTTGTTATATAGTGTCCTTCTTTGTCTCTTATAAGAGTCTTTATTTTTAAGTCTATTTTGTCTGATATGAGTATTGCTGCCCCAGCTTTCTTTTGGTGTCCAGTTGCATGGAATACCTTCTTCCATCCCCTCCCTTTCAGCCTGTATGTGTCCCTAGGTCTGAGGTGGGTCTCTTGTTGACAGCATATATATGGGTCTTGTTTTTGTATCCATTCAGCCAGTCTATGTCTTTAGGTTGGCACATTTAATCCATTTACATTTAAGGTAATTATTGATATGTGTGTTCTTATTCCCATTTTCTTAATTGTTTTGGGTTTGTTTTTGTAGGTCTTTTTTCTTTCCTTCCTCTTTTGTTCTCTTCTCTTGTGGTTTGATGACCATCTTTAGTGTTGTGTTTCAGTTGTTTTTTTCTTTTTTGTTTGTGTATCTATTGTAGTTTTTGGGTTTGCTGTTTCTATGAGGTTTTGATATAGCAATCTATATATGTACAAGGTTGTTTTAAGTTGCTAGTCTCTTTCCTGCCTAGAGGAGTTCCTTTAGCATTCATTGCAAAGTTGGTCTGGTGGTGCTGAATTCTCTTAGCTTTTGCTTGTCTGTAAAGCTTTTGATTTTTCCATCAAATCTGAATGAGAGCCTTGCTGGGTAGAGTATTCTTGGTTGTAGGCTTTTCCCTTTCATCACTTTAACTATATCGTGCCACCCCTTCTCACTTGCAGAGCTTCTTCTGAGAAATCAGCTCTTAACCTTATGGGAGTTCCCCCGTACGTTATTTGTTGTTTTTCCCTCATTGCTTTTTATCTTTTTTCTTTGTCTTAATTTTTGTCAATTTGATTACTATGTGTCTTGGCATGTTCCTCTTTGGGTTTATCCTGCCTGGAACTCTCTGTGCTTCCTGGACTTGGCTGGCTATTTCCTTTCCCATGTTAGAGAAGTTTTCAACTATAATCTCTTCAAATATTTTCCTGGGTCCGTTCTCTCTCTCTTCTCCTTCTGGGACCTCTATCATGAGAATGTTGGTGCATTTACTGTTGTCCCAGAGGCCCCTTAGGCTGTCTTCATTTCTTTTCATTCTTTTTTCTTTATTCTGTTCTGCAGCAGTGAATTCCACCATTCTGTCTTCCAGGTCACTTATCCGTTCTTCTGCCTCAGTTATTCCGCTATTGATTCCTTCTAGTTTATTGTTCATTTCAGTTATTGTATTGTTCATCTCTGTTTGTTTGTTCTTTAATTCTTCTAGGTCTTTGTTAAACATTGCTTGCATCTTCTCGATCCTTGCTTCCATTCTTTTTCCAAGGTCCTGGATCTTCTTCACTATCATTATTCTGAATTCTTTTACTGAAAGGTTGCCTATCTATCTCCACTTAATTTAGTTGTTTTTCTGGGATTTTATATTGTTCCTTCATCTTGGATATAATCCTCTGCCTTTTCATTTTGCCTATCTTTCTGTGATTATTGTTTTTGTTCTGCAGGCTGCAGGATTGTAATTCTTCTTGCTTTTGCTCAGAAAACGCATAATCTTCCATCAGGATAATGCAAGACTGCATGTTTCTTTGATGACTAGCAAAAACTGTTACAGCTTGGCTGGGAAGTTCTGATTCATCCACCATATTCACTACTCATTGCACCTTCAGATTTCCATTTATTTCAGACTTTACAAAATTCTCATAGTGGAAAAAATTTCAACTCCCTGAAGACTGTGAAAAGCACCTAGAACAGTTCTTTGTTCCTAAAGATAAAAAGTTTTGGGAAGATGGAATTATAAAGTTGCCTGAGAAATGACAGAAGGTAGTGGAACAAAAAGATGAATACACTGTTCAATAAAGTTCTTGGTGAAAATGAAAAATGTGTCTTTTATTTTTACTTAAAAAACCGGAGGTACTTTTTGACCCACCCAATAGTAATAGCACCTGCTTTGTAGGACCACATGGAAGATTAAATCATACAAACACATGTAGAACAGTTAGAATAGCTTGTTATCTACTAAGACCAAAGACAATCTACTGTTACTATTATTATTGGGGAGAGTGAGGCACATCTGTACCTTAGAATGATAGTGTGGGGGTAAAGATTAAATTGAATACTAGTAGACATTGAAGGGAATTAATATTGAAAAAGTAAGTGTAATAATTTAGTCCAGTGATGAAGAGGGTACTGCTAAGGCAATGCCATTGAAGTGGAAAAGAGAAAGACATATTAAAATCTTGGTGACCATTAAATGTAGTAAACCAGGAAAATTGTTAAAGATAACCCTAAGTCTCTTAAATTGTGTACCTGGATATACAATAATACCAGCAAAAAGGATAAGAAATAAACAATGAAAAGGTAAGGTAAGGTGTTCCAATTTTGATATGTTGAGTTTGAGTACCTTTGGAATAATCAGCTACTAGTCTCAATTAATATCTTGCAAGTAATTAGAGAAAATGTTATTAGGGGAAAAGTCTAGCTTATCCATCCACTACAATCTACAATGTGCTAGATTACTTCTTCAAAATCCATAAGATTAATTATTCTCAGTATACTTACAGAATTGTTTTCATTAAACATGTATGGCTAGTAATATTAAATTTGAGAACAACTGGTATTAAGAGAGAATGAGCAAGAGAAAGGTATAGAAAATATGTGGAAATAATCAGGTGATAAGATAAAGATATAAAGAAAGTAAAACACACATCCAGAGTTAAGCGAGAGAGAGATACAAGGAAGGATCATGAGGAAGATATTAAGACCAAAGAGAAAGAGTGTAGATAAAAACGAACCACAGAAAGTAAGACACAAAATGGCTTTGGAAGTGAACTTTACTTACAACCATTACATTTTAGTGTATCACATTGTCACTTTTGCAGTAGTGATTAGTGATTTAAATATTACTAATAGCTCTTTAACTGTTATACCTATATGTTTAGAAATATGCTGAAGAATGTAATAAAACAAATGTCTTATCAAGTCTAATTATTTTGGAGTTATATCAGTTTTAAAATATTTTGTCACTATAAACTGGTTATATTAAATCAAACAGAAGTTATAATTTGGCTCTTGTCCATAACTTCTTCACCGCATTGTAGTAGTTAACATGATTAGGATTATGTTTATACACAAAAAATTATATTGATCCACTCTACCCACATAAAAATATAAGAATTGTAATCTGTCTATATGGAGATTAAACCAGGGTAACAAATTATTCTAGTTATGGGTCACACCATGTCATAAATCTATTTGATAAGAGTTTGATATCAAACTGTATGATTTTGAAGCCCATACATACGTACACAAACATATATGCACACATTCATTCACCGTGATAGAAAACTCAGACTAAATATTTGACTAAATGAATTGAACTGTTTTAATATTTTGATAACAATTTTGCCAATGTAAGTGCACAGTTTATGTTCTCTGTTTGGAGAAGAAGATATCATTTTCTACGTAATAACTAATTAATAGAGACTAATTTATTATAAATTCTAAACAAAGTACTAGATATATATTTTCAGTATTAATGAAGTAATGATCTGATATAATTAAGATTCTTTTTTTTTTTTTTAAGATTTTTAGAAATTTCATGTAATGTCTGAAACATTTATATTAACATATTTCCATACATATTTCCATACAAATACAAATATAAGATTTTTAGGAATTTCATGTAATGTCTGAAACATTTATATTAACATATTTCCATACAAATAACCCAATGAAAGTTTAGTATTAGTTGTTTTGTTTGTTTTTTTTTTCTGCAGGTTCTTATTAGGCATCAATTTTATACATATCAGTGTATACATGTCAATCCCAATCGCCCAATTCAGCACACCACCATCCCCACCTCACCGCAGTTTTCCCCCCTTGGTGTCCATATGTCCATTCTCTACATCTGTGTCTCAACTTCTGCCCTGCAAACTGGCTCATCTGTACCATTTTTCTAGGTTCCACATACATGCATTAATATATGATATTTGTTTTTCTCTTTCTGACTTACTTCACTCTGTATGACAGTCTCTAGATCCATCCACGTCTCAACAAATGACTCAATTTCGTTCCTTTTCATGGCTGAGTAATATTCCATTGTATATATGTACCACAACTTCTTTATCCATTTGTCTGTTGATGGGCATTTAGGTTGCTTCCATGACCTGGCTATTGTAAATAGTGCTGCAATGAACATTCGGGTGCATGTGTCTTTTTGAATTATGGTTTTCTCTGGGTATATGCCCAGTAATGGGATTGCTGGGTCATATGGTAATTCTATTTTTAGTTTTTTAAGGAACCTCCATATTGTTCTCCAGAGTGGCTGTATCAATTTACATTCCCACCAACAGTGCAAGAGGGTTCCCTTTTCTCCACACCCTCTCCAGCATTTGTTGTTTGTAGATTTTCTGATGATCCCCATTCTAACAGGAGTGAGGTGATACCTCATTGTAGTTTTGATTTGCATTTCTCTAATAATTAGTGATGTTGAGCAGCTTTTCATGTGCTTCATGGCCGTCTGTATGTCTTCTTTGGAGAAATGTCTATTTAGGTCTTCTGCCCATTTTTGGATTGGGGTGTTTGTTTCTTTGATATTGAGCTGAATGAGCTGTTTATATATTTTGGAGATTAATCCTTTGTCCGTTGATTCATTTGCAAATATTTTCTCCCATTCTGAGGGTTGTCTTTTCGTCTTGTTTATGGTTTCCTTTGCTGTGCAAAAGCTTTGAAGTTTCATTAGGTCCCACTTGTTTATTTTTGTTTTTATTTCCATTACTCTAGGAGGTGGATCAAAAAAGATCTTGCTGTGATTTATGTCAAAGAGTGTTCTTCCTATGTTTTCCTCTAAGAGTTTTATAGTGTCCAGTCTTATATTTAGGTCTCTAATCCATTTTGAGTTTATTTTTGTGTATGGTGTTAGGGAGTATTCTAATTTCATTCTTTTACATGTAGCTGTCCAGTTTTCCCAGCACCACTTATTGAAGAGACTGTCTTTTCTCCATTGTATATCTTTGCCTCCTTTGTCATAGATTAGTTGACCATAGGTGCGTGGGTTAATCTCTGGGCTTTCTATCTTGTTCCATTGATCTATGTTTCTGTTTTTGTGCCAGTACCATATTGTCTTGATTACTGTAGCTTTGTAGTATAGTCTGAAGTCAGGGAGTCTGATTCCTCCAGCTCCATTTTTTTGCCTTAAGACTGCTTTGGCTATTCGGGGTCTTTTGTGTCCCCATACAAATTTTAAGATGATTTGTTCTAGCTCCGTAAAAAATGCCATTGGTAATTTGATAGGGATTGCATTGAATCTGTAGATTGCTTTGGGTAGTATACTCATTTTCACAATGTTGATTCTTCCAATCCAAGAACATGGTATATCTCTCCATCTGTTGGTATCATCTTTAATTTCTTTCATCAGTGTCTTATAGTTTTCTGCATACAGGTCTTTTGTCTCCCTAGGTAGGTTTATTCCTAGGTATTTTATTCTTTTTGTTGCAATGGTAAATGGGAGTGTTTCCATAATTTCTCTTTCAGATTTTTCATCATTAGTGTATAGGAATGCAAGAGATTTCTGTGCATTAATTTTGTATCCTGCAACTTTACCATATTCATTAATTAGCTCTAGCAGTTTTCTGGTGGCAGTTTTAGGATTCTCTATGTATAGTATCATGTCATCCGCAAACAGTGACAGTTTTACTTCCTCTTTTCCAATTTGTATTCCTTTTATTTCTTTTTCTTCTCTGATTGCCGTGGCTAGGACTTCCAGAACTATGTTGAATAATAGTGGTGAGACTGGACATCCTTGTCTCGTTGCTGATCTTAGAGGAAATGCTTTCAGTTTTTCACCATTGAGAATGATGTTTGCTGTGGGTTTGTCATATATGGCCTTTATTATGTTGAGGTAGGTTCCCTCTATGCCCACTTTCTGGAGAGTTTTTATCATAAATGGGTGTTGAATTTTGTCAAAAGCTTTTTCTGCATCTATTGAGATGATCATATGGTTTTTATTCTTCAGTTTGTTAATATGGTGTATCACATTGATTGATTTGCGTATATTGAAGAATCCTTGCATCCCTGGGATAAATCCCACTTGATCGTGGTGTATGATCCTTTTAATGTGTTGTTGGATTCTGTTTGCTAGTATTTTGTTGAGGATTTTTGCATCTATATTCATCAGTGATATTGGTCTGTAATTTTCTTTTTTTGTAGTGTCTTTGTCTGGTTTTGGTATCAGGGTGATGGTGGCCTCATAGAATGAGTTTGGGAGTGTTCCTTCCTCTGCAATTTTTTGGAAGAGTTTGAGAAGGATGGGTGTTAGCTCTTCTCTAAATGTTTGATAGAATTCACCTGTGAAGCCATCTGGTCCTGGACTTTTGTTTGTTGGAAGATTTTTAATCACAGTTTCAATTTCATTACTTGTGATTGGTCTGTTCATATTTTCTGTTTCTTCCTGATTCAGTCTTGGAAGGTTATACCTTTCTAAGAATTTGTCCATTTCTTCCAGGTTGTCCATTTTATTGGCATAAAGTTGCTTATAGTAGTCTCTTAGGATGTTTTGTATTTCTGCAGTGTCTGTTGTAACTTCTCCTTTTTCATTTCTGATTTTATTGATTTGAGTCCTCTCCCTCTTTTTCTTGATGAGTCTGGCTAATGGCTTATCAATTTTGTTTATCTTCTCAAAGAACCAACTTTTAGTTTTATTGATCTTTGCTATTGTTTTCTTTGTTTCTATCTCATTTATTTCTGCTCTGATCTTTATGATTTCTTTCCTTCTGCTAACTTTGGGTTTTGTTTGTTCTTCTTTCTCTAGTTTCTTTAGGTGTAAGGTTAGATTGTTAATTTGAGATTTTTCTTGTTTCTTTAGGTAGGCTTGTATAGCTATAAACCTCCCTCTTAGAACCGCTTTTGCTGCATCCCATAGGTTTTGGGTCGTCGTGTTTTCATTGTCATTTGTCTCTAGGTATTTTTTTATTTCCTCTTTGATTTCTTCAGTGATCTTTTGGTTATTTAGTAACGTATTGTTTAGGCTCCATGTGTTTGTCTTTTTTACGTTTTTTTCCCTGTAATTCATTTCTAATCTCATAGCGTTGTGGTCAGAAAAGATGCTTGGTATGATTTCAATTTTCTTAAATTTACTGAGGCTTGATTTGTGACCCAAGATGTGATCTATCCTGGAGAATGTTCCGTGCGCACTTGAGCAGAATGTGTAATCTGCTGTTTTTGGATGGAATGTCCTATATATATCAATTAAATCTATCTGGTCTATTGTGTCATTTAAAGCTTGTGTTTCCTTATTTATTTTCATTTTGGATGATCTGTCCATTGGTGTAAGTGACGTGTTAAAGTCCCCCACTATTATTGTGTTACTGTCGATTTCCTCTTTTATAGCTGTTAGCAGTTGCCTTATGTATTGAGGTGCTCCTATGTTGGGTGCATATATATTTATAATTGTTATATCTTCTTCTTGGATTGATCCCTGGATCATTATGTAGTGTCCTTCCTTGTCTCTTGTAACATTCTTTATTTTAAAGTCTATTTTATCTGATATGAGTATAGCTACTCCAGCTTTCTTTTCATTTCCATTTGCATGGAATATCTTTTTCCATCCCCTCACTTTCAGTCTGTATGTGTCCCTAGGTCTAAAGTGGGTCTCTTGTAGACAGCATATATATGGGTCCTGTTTTTGTATCCATTCAGCCAGTCTATGTCTTTTGGTTGTGGCGTTTAATCCATTCACGTTTAAGGTAATTATCGATATGTATGTTCCTATGACCATTTTCTTAATTGTTTTGGGTTTGTTTTTGTAGGTCCTTTTCTTCTCTTGTGTTTCCCACTTAGAGAAGTTCCTTTAGCATTTGTTGTAGAGCTGGTTTGGTGGTGCTGAATTCTCTTAGCTTTTGCTTGTCTGTAAAGCTTTTGATTTCTCCATCAAATCTAAATGAGATCCTTGCTGGGTAGAGTAATCTTGGTTGTAGGTTCTTCCCTTTCATCACTTTAAGTATATCATGCCACTCCCTTCTGGCTTGCAGAGTTTCTGCTGAGAAATCAGCTGTTAACCTTATGGGAGTTCCCTGGTATGTTATTTGTCGTTTTTCCCTTGCTGCTTTCAATAATTTTTCTTTGTCTTTAATTTTTGCCACTTTGATTACTATGTGTCTCGGCGTGTTTCTCCTTGGGTTTATTCTGTATGGGACTCTCTGCGCTTCCTGGACTTGGGTGGCTATCTCCTTTCCCATGTTAGGGAAGTTTTCGACTATAATCTCTTCAAATATTTTCTCTGGTCCTTTCTCTCTCTCTTCTCCTTCTGGGACCCCTATAATGCGAATGTTGTTGCGTTTAATGTTGTCCCAGAGGTCTCTTAGGCTGTCTTCATTTCTTTTCATTCTTTTTTCTTTAGTCTGTTCCGCAGCAGTGAATTCCACCATTCTGTCTTCCAGGTCACTTATCCGTTCTTCTGCCTCAGTTATTCTGCTATTGATTCCTTCTAGTGTAGTTTTCATTTCAGTTATTGTATTGGTCATCTCTGCTTGTTTGTTCTTTAATTCTTCTAGGTCTTTGTTAATCATTTCTTGCATCTTCTCAATCTTTGCCTCCATTCTTATTCCGAGGTCCTGGATCATCTTCACTATCATTATTCTGAATTCTTTCTCTGGAAGGTTGCCTATCTCCACTTCATTTAGTTGTTTTTCTGGGGTTTTTTCTTGTTCCTTCATCTGGTATATAGCCCTCTGCCTTTTCATCTTCTCTATCTTTCTGTAACTGTGGTTTTTGGTCCGCAGCCTGCAGGATTGTAGTTTTTCTTGCTTCTGCTCTCTGCCCTCTGGTGGTTGAGGCTATCTAAGCTAATTAAGATTCTTGATGTCTGGCAGAATTCAGACACTCCCTGCCATTATTAATGTTCTTTTCATTTTCTAAAGCCTACTATGCATTATTCATATGGGAAATTAAAGTGAATAGCACAAATGGACATTTTAAAAGCAGCCAAAAGTCAGGATTTGTGACTTACTGTGTGATAGCTGTTCTGAGTCCATAATCCATTTACCCTAAGAGTCAAAGAATAGCCTTAATTCTCTGTATTTAAGCCACTTTGTTTATAGTTTTACAAATATTTAAGTAGATAACCATTTTTCCATTTAAAACTACAAAAAAGGACATTGATAATTAATGATTGTAGTTCAGCATGGGGAGGTTGGTGAGTATTATCAGGATGGGATGGATTAAAGAATTTAAGCAGGGTGGTTTTATGCTCATTTGGATGATGGTGTTTTGTGTTTTCTACATGCTCTACTTTGGTTTACAGTTGAGTACTCTAACTACCTAACATCTTTTATGAAATAAGGCTAGATGTTAAGAAACACATAAACATAAACAAACTATTCATTATTACAGAAATATATTTTGTTTTTGGGGGGGAAGATTAAGATTACCATGTGGAAAAGTTAGTTCATGTCAGGTCTAGGAACGGATTGTCATAGTAGTTTTACGTGGTCCTCACTCAGGAGGCAGTTGATACCATACCCACCCTTCTCAGTTTCCCGGAGTATCTGTGCCTTAGAGAAGACTGTGCTCCTTTTCTATCAGCATTCTTCTCCCCCGCTCCTGCCACCCTCTTTAGTCAGTAATCCTTTAGGACTCAGTAAAAGAGCAGTGCATGCTCCTTTTATGGGAAATTTTGAGCCTAAAATACTATTTCTCATAGTCAATTTTTAGGGGTCAAATAAGTTATCATAGGGTCTCTAAGTTTTTACGTTAAACTTAAAAATCAGTTCGCAGCACTTAAGATGTGATTTATATGTATCTAAAAATAAACAGTCCTATGCTCTTTTTATTTATCTAGCTTGTCCTGTCCCTCTGTAACTAAAGACATTCATCTTTCTGTCCTTAACATATGGGTCTTCTGAAAGATTTTGGCAATACCATGCAAATCTGATTTTCTTTTTTTTTTTGGTCTTTTCTCACACACAACATAAAGCTATTAGCTGCCTTGAATTATACAAAGAAATTGAAACCTGCCAAGGCCAATGGAATGCTGACTCTGTTTCTTGATCTGTTTAACTTTTAGCACTTTTTAGGTCCAACTGCTTCAAATCAAAAATTTAAATATTTACTTACATGGAACGAAGTGTCTATTTTGAGAATATTAGTACTGATAACAGTGGAGCAATTATAACCATGCATTTAAGATAAACAACGTTTTTGACTAGAGATAAAGTAAATACTTCTGATCACATTTATTTTATGTTATGCTTGCCACATGGAAGAGTCAGTGCTAAAAGTAGAGTAATATATATAACACAATCTGGTTATTTTAATATGTTTTACACTGTGCTATCATTTAATGTCTCTACTTGCAGCTATTTAGATAGAAATCAATTAGACAGAGAGGCAGTTATGAGGATAACTATAATAAACAAAATATAAGAAATATTTAGTGGTCATTACATTTGACTATATTTATTTTTATATATTTTATTTATTCTCATTTTAATGACCATTAAAACCTGTCAATGAATTTACTGTATATAATCTCAATTTACTGTCTATATTTACTGTATAAACCACTTTTTTATACAAATGATTTTATTGAGTGACTACTCTGTGCTAGTTATACTCTGAAATCCTAGGACTTCATAGTGAGAAAATCAAACAAAAACTTTTCCACAGAAAGTATTCTGAGAGATTTAGGTTTGATATCGTGAGATTTTTCTAGTGGAGGTGACAGATAAATTGCTAGTGTAAGTATATGAGAAATTTGGGTGAGGTGCTTACATTTGGATAAAATTAGCTATGAAAAAAATTGAGATAGAAAAAAGTAAAGTTATCCCCAAGTAACTTTCACATTTGGGTAGAAAAGGAAGAGTAACTCAAACATGTCTGAGAAGGGACATCTGGTAATTGGACTAAACTCAGGGATATATATTTTCATCACTTATTCAAAAGAGAAACATTTTTCTAGCAATGTTATTTGATAACAAGCATCTAGAAAAACTGAGAATAGGAATCTGGGTGATTTTTATTTTGCTTTGTTTGAAGGATGAGGGAGACAAAAGCATATTTGTAAGCAGTGGGTAATGATACAGTAGAGAGTCTGAGTAGAGAGTCTGATGATGCAATACAATGGTGAGTTAACCAAAGAGGAAAAGTCCCTGCAAAAACAAAAAGTTATGGCCAGTGGGGAGTGGGGGAAGGGCAATATAGAGGTGTGGGCATGGGAGGTACAAACTACTGGGTGTAAGATAGGCTCAAGGATGTATTGTACAACAGGGGGAATAGAACCAATATTCTGTAATAACTATAAATGGAAAGTAACTTTAAAATTTTATAAAAATTTAAAAAATTAATTTAAAAAATTAGAAAAAATAAAAAGGGTATGGCATTCAAGATACACTGTAATGGTTAATTTTTGATAGGAGCATAAATTTCATCACCAAAATGGAAGAAAAGAATGGGAGCACAGACTAATAGTGTACTGGATTTATGGATGGATAATTTAGATGGCTTCTGTTTGTTCAGCATAGTATAATGAAAAGTCATGAGCTCAAAGAGAAGTGGTGAAAAGGGAATAAAATATTTGGGAAGAGAAAAAGTGATATGAACTATTTCCTTGGGGACTGTGAGAGTGATTTTACAGCTATCTATCAAAGAAATAGAGTAAATTGCTGAGCCAGCTAAAGGTTCATCTGATCTTGTAGATTGTGAATTCGAATGGACTCAATCTGCCCAGTATGCCACTTTTTTCCAGCCATGCTTAGTCCCTACCTCCCCATTTCCTACCACAGGAAATATGAGAAGGAAAAAGGGAAAATAGATCTGAGATAATTTTTTTCTTGTTTTTTTTTTTTTTTTTCAAAAGTGAGTTTATGATAGATCATGGATATATTAGTTTCCTTATGGTTGCCATAACAAATTACCACAAATGGGTAGATTAGAACAAGAGAAAAGATCTCTCACAGATCTCTGAAAGCTCTAGGGAGGAATTTTTCCAGCTTCTGGTGGCCTCAGATGTTCCTTGGTCTGTCTCCTTCTTCACATGACATTCTTCTGCCTGTGTATCTCTCTGTCTAAATCTACCTTTCCTTTCTCTTATTAAGATTCCAGTCATTGGATTTAGGTTCTACCTAACACCAAGAAGATTCCATCTTTAGATCCTTAACTAACTATATCTGCAAAGACTTTTTAAAAAAATAATCACAACCTGTCATTTCACTATGGCTTAGAGAGAATTACTTTCAAAGTTAGCTGAACTTGAAAATCTTAAATGCAAGCATTAAGGGGTCATCAGGAAGAAGAAAGAGGAAGTCCTAACTGGAGTAGGAATATTGGCCTTGAGTGACATTACAGACAGATCTTTCAGTATTACTGGAATGGAGTGGGAAAGGAGTGAGAATACAGGCAATTTTGGAGACTGATGGTAAAAGTTTGAGAGAGAACTCATTTAATGTCATTTTTAAAAATTGTGACAGTGACACCAGCATATGCTGAACTTGAGGGGGTGCTTTTGAGCTCAGAATCTGAGAATGAAAGAAAATGTTTAAAATTGAGAATGACCTACTGAATAACACGGGGAACTCTGCTCAATGTTATGTAACAACCTAAATGGGAAAATAATCTGAAAAAGAATAGATAAATGTAGATGTTAAAAAAATGAGAATAAACATTAATAAATACTGCAAGAGGATGAAGAGCAAACTTACAAGAGAAAAACATATCATGGGGCACAATTTAGGTGTTTAATGAGATCAATGACCGTGCTCTTAAACACGATTCTCTAATGCCTCTGAAAACTAATATCTGTAATGTATCGGGGTTTTTTATATGCCAGATGTTTTATACATATTATTATGGAGTCTCATAAAGACTCTCTGAGCTTGGTATAATTATTTTTACCCTTGAAGAAATTAAGACAATGTTGAAGTATCACTGAATTTCACAATTTGAAAGACAGTTTACCATATTTTATTCTGTATCAAGAAATGGCAAAATTAAAATTATTTACCTTTAACAAACATACTATTATTCGGATAAAATACTGGGGCTTGCTTCATTAGAAATGAAGATAAAAATATACTAAGAAAATAGAAACTAACAGGGGTAAATATTCCTAGAAATAATTTTCTTAGATTGATTTTATTGCCACTATATGACAATATACTTCATACAGATTTGTTTTGTCCATACACTAAATTATTATTGTCATTAGACTCTTTCTACCACTTGAATATATGCTACTAAATTTTGCTTAATATGATAATTTAAATGAATCTTTTTCTTTTTAATTACCTGCAAGAGAAGGTGAGCCAGAGCAATTTTATGCTTCATATGGTGTTCATAATTTGGCATACTACAATCATGAAAAGACCAAAAGCATGGAGTTTAAACAGATGTCTTACTTGTACAGGTCCATAATACATTGGCAGCTTTTTCATCATGAACTCTGAGACATCCTGATTTCAGTTAGTTGGAAGAAAAGACAGGCCTGATAAATGTCTAGGAGGAAAACATAAATTGGTGCAGCTGTGACCCAGGTCAGGATTATTCTTAATATTCACAATTAATTTCTGGAGAACAGCTTGTATACAACATTACCAGCTGCTCCTTTTACAAATATGTGCACATTTTGGCAACTACAGATTTAGCAATTTGCTCTACTCACATGAAAACCAAAAGGTGAACTCATCTTGCATGCTTTTCTTTTTTTTTTTTCTTCTAGTTTTCTTTATAGTGATAATGCTTTTCATCATATGAACTGCAAGTACAAGGAAATTAAGAATGACGTGACTGACACCTGAGCTATGAATGATCATTGTTCAAGTTAGGATACAGTCTTAATTAAAATGTTAGTGAATTGTAAAGATATACCTCTCAATGACTTTCTTTCTTTCTTTCTTTTTTTTTTTTGGTCCTGAATCGCTATAGAGATACTTTCCATTTCATTTTGTTAATCCCTGTATGTACTTTGTTTAAAGTATAGCTATCGAGTTAGATTGTATTATTTCAGATGCAGTCTGGGATGACTTGAATTTGTAATGAAAAGACACCATTTTATGCATTTTTTTTTACAGAGATGAATGGTCGGAAGCAGCCCATGTTATCGCCTATGCAAGGTGATACCTCTCTCCTACTGAATCTCTTTAGAATTTGTTTTCATAGATTCCTGTCCAGAAGCTGAAGGATGAACTACATGACCTTTTGACATCAATTCCATCTACATGCAGACTTCGAAAGCTAAAGATATGCCAATTAAGAAAATTCAATAGTATGATGTGACTATTATTTAAATGCGTTCAAAGTGGTGGGCAGCATCACAATTCTATAAAAGCAGGAGAACTTGGGACTAATACAGACTCTGTTTTTATTGTCAACGTACCAATTACAAGCAATATTTTCTTTCTTTTTTTAAAAAAATTTTATTTATTTTTGGCTGTGTTGGGTCTTCTTTGCCGTGCATGGGCTTTCTCTAGTTGCAGCAAGCAGGGGCTACTCTTCGTTGCAGTGCGCGGCCTTCTCATTGTGGTGGCTTCTCTTGTTGCAGAGCTCTAGGCACACAGGCTTTAGTAGCTGTGGTACATGGGCTCAGTAGTTGTGGCTCGCGGGCTCTAGAGTGCAGGCTCAGTAGTTCTGGGGCATGGGCTTAGTTGCTCTGTGGCATGTAGGATCTTCCCTGACCAGGGCTTGAACCTGCATCCCCTGCATTGGCAGGTGGCTTCCTAACCACTGCGTCACCAGGGAAGCCCAATATTTTCTTAAAATATCCAATATTTTTAAGTTTAATTTGTGAAAATTGGAGTATATGCACATATGCATAGGATTACTGATATGCAGGTTCAAATACCTAGCATCAATCTGTCATTTTGTGAATCTGAATTTTGTGCTAAAAAGGAATATACATTATGCCCTTCTTTTCTAGAATAGATTTGAGGCAGCTCAAGAACTAAGTGATGTGGAGGGGAAGGGGGAGCACTCCTAAGGACTATACTAAAAAATCCAGTTGAAGTAGTAATAGTTGAACAATAACCAATTTTTATTTTGAGCACTTGTATATTGGAAGAAATAATGGGAAGGACCAACTCCAAATTCATTTTTTATTTACTTAGAAATAATAATTTCTACTATTAATTAAAAAACAAAGACCTGTAGATTTTTGTCATTGTTAACTTTTACAAAGTTGTATATTTTTTGACCACTTCTAATTTTTTTGAAATATATTTGTTACATACATATATTTATATATATAGCCTCTATTATTTCAGGAATGGCTGAGGAAAAAGAAGCTGATTTTCTTTCAAATTCGAATGTATTCAAGCACTGTATTCATTTACTAGGGCTGCCATATGAAGTACCACAAACTGAGTGGTTTAAACAGCAGATATTTATCTTCTTACAATTCTGGAGAGCAGAAGTCCAGGATCAAGGTGAAGTCAGGATTGATTTCTTTTGAAGTCTCTCTCCTTGGCTTGTATATGGGCATCTTCTCCCTGTGTCTCACATGGTCTTCCCTCTGTCTATGTCCAATCTCCTCTTCTTACAAGAACTGGTCAGATTAAATCAGGGTCCTTCCATATGACATCATGTGATTGTCTCTTTAAAGATCCTCTCTCAAAGAAGAAAAAGAAATAAAAGGAATACAAATTGGAAAAGAAGAAGTAAAATTGCCACTGTTTGCAGATGACATGATACTATATATAGAATCCTAAAAACGGCGCCAGAAAACTACTAGAGCTAATCAATGAATTTGGTAAAGTTGCAGGATACAAAATTAATGCACAGAAATCTCATCCATTTCTATACACTAATGATGAAAAATATGAAAAAGAAATTATGGAAACACTCCCATTTACCATTGCAACAAAAAGAATAAAATACCTAGGAATAAACCTACCTAGGGAGACAAAAGACCTGTATGCAGAAAACTATAAGATACTGATGAAAGAAATTAAAGAAGATACCAACAGATGGAGAGATATACCATGTTCTTGGATTGGAAGAATAAATATTGTGAAAATGATGATACTACCCAAAGCAATCTACAGATTCAATGCAATCCATATCAAATTACCAATGGCATTTTTTACGGAACTAGAACAAATCATCTTAAAATTTGTATGGAGACACAAAAGACCCCGAATAGCCAAAGCAGTCTTGAAGGAAAAAAACGGAGCTGAAGGAATCAGACTCCCTGACTTCAGTCTATACTACAAAGCTACAGTAATCAAGACAATATGGTACTGGCACAAAAACAGAAACATAGATCAATGGAACAAGACAGAAAGCCCAGAGATAAACCCTCGCACCTATGGTCAGCTAATCTATGACAAAGGAGACAAGGATATACAATGGAGAAAAGACAGTCTCTTCAATAAGTGGTGCTGGGAAATTGGACAGGTACATGTAAAAGAATGAAATTAGAATACTCCCTAACACCATACACAAAAATAAACTCAAAATGGATTTGAGACCTAAATGTAAGACCAGACACTATAAAACCCTTAGAGGAAAACATAGGAAAAACACTCTTTGACATAAATCAGAGCAAGATCTTTTTTGATCCACCTCCTAGAGTAATGGAAATAAAAACAAAAATAAACAAATGGGACCTAATGAAACTTCAAAGCTTTTGCAGAGCAAAGGAAACCATAAACAAGATGAAGAGACAACCCTCAGAATGGGAGAAAATATTTGAAAACGAATCAACGGACGAAGGATTAATCCCCAAAATATATAAACAGCTCATTCAGCTCAATATTAAAGAAACAAACAATCCAATCCAAAAATGGGCAGAAGACCTAAATAGACATTTCTCCAAAGAAGACATACAGATGGCCAAGAAGCACATGAAAAGATGCTCAACATCATTAATTATTAGAGAAATGCAAATCAAAACTACAATGAGGTATCACCTCACACCAGTTAGAATGGGCATCAACAGAAAATCTACAAACAACTAATGCTGGAGAGGGTGTGGAGAAAAGGAAACCCTCTTGCACTGTTGGTGGGAATGTCAATTGATACAGCCACTATGGAGAACAATATGGAGGTTCCTTAAAAAACTAAAAATAGAATTACCATATGACCCAGCAATCCCACTACTGGGCATATACCCAGAGAAAACTGTAATTCAAAAAGACACATGCTCCCCAATGTTCATTGCAGCACTATTTACAATAGCCAGGTCATGGAAGCAACTTAAATGCCCATCGACAGACAAATGGATAAAGAAGTTGTGGTACATATATACAATGGAATATTACTCAGCCATAAAAAGGAACGAAATTGAGTCATTTTTTGAGACGTGGATGGATCTAGAGACTGTCATACAGAGTGAAGTAAGTCAGAAAGAGAAAAACAAATATCATATATTAACGCATGTATGTGGAACCTAGAAAAATTGTACAGATGAACCGGTGTGCAGGGCAGAAGTTGAGACACAGATGTAGAGAACAAACATATGGACACCAAGGTGGGGAAACCACGGTGGGGTAGGGATGGTGGTGTGCTGAATTGGACGATTGGGATTGACATGTATACATTGATGTGTAGAAAATTGATGACTGATTAAAAAAATAAATAAATAAAAATTAAAAAAATAATAATAATAATAAAAAAAGATCCTCTCTCCAAATACTGTCACTTTCTGATCTACTGGGGGATTGGACTTTGACATGAATTGGGGAGGGAGACACAATTTGTGCCATAACATATGCCTCATTATGATTTAAAATATGTTGAATTTTGTATTAAAAGAGCTGTCTTTGCAATACTCAGCAATACTTTACATGGAACATTATAGGACAAACTTGAAGGTTTGTGCATTGTATGTTAATCATTATAAAATATTGCTTTTTACCCATTTCTATTGTCTTGGTTTTCAGTTCAGCTTAACAGTATTGCTACCAATGCTTTTTTTTTTTTTTTGTAGTTTTATACTCACTTGCCTTGTACTTTATCCATTACATAATATTCAATGATGCTGTAATATTATTTTTTAAATTTCTTAACAATAAAATGTTAACGGATTTTTTTTAACTCAGTTTGAAAGTTCATTTGTATGTTGATTCGTTTGTTTTATTTGCATTACTTAAAAATAGCTTCGCATTGCACTCCAAATGAAATCTAAATCCCTTACCCTGGCCCACAGGGCCCCACCTGATCTGGTCTCTTCCTACTTATCTAACCTCTTTTCTCAACACTCTCACTCATGCACATGCCATGTGTCAAGGACCTACTTTTCATTCTAAGTTTTTCAAAGTTCTATGCCTAGTACTTATGCATAGTTCTTCCTTTTGCTGGAATGAACTTCCACAGGCTGGTGGCTCTCTTGACCTGGTCTAATCATTTAAGATTTCAGGTTGCATTGTTTCTTCTCACAAAAGCATTCTGTGACCTTGCTCTCTGTTATGCTGCCAGCTCTATTTTTTTTTTTTTTTAACTCCAGTCACTCTCTATCACATGACCCTCCCTTGTTTCACAGCCCACATCAGCACTGAAACTTCCTCTCTGTCATGTTACTTCTATATTAATACTTTCCAATAGAAAGTTTTACAATAATAGAAGTCATTTATCTGCACTGTCCAATACTGTAACTACTAACAGCGTGTGTCTATTGAGCACTTGAATGTAGCTACTGAGACTATGGAACTAAAACATTGATTTCTTTCAATTTTAGTTCATTCCAATTTAAAATTATGTAGTCACTTGTGGCTGGTGGGTTGTGTATTGGGCAGCACAATTCTGTCTCCTGCATTAAATCCAAAATTCCACAATGACAAGAAATTTTTTTGTGTGAAGGGGTCACCTTTATAACATAGTACTTAGAATGTTCATACTTAACAATAGCAAGTATATAAAATATTTATAAAATTATTAAATGAATAGATGAATAAATAATAGGACCATGTAATCTATTTATATTTATGTGGTTATTAACGTATTTTGTTTGAATTCTGCCTTCTTAGTATGATCATCTTTATTCTTTCCCCTCTCCTGACTTCAGTCAAATTTATTTAATCTTCCTCTTTTGTTTTTCTCTTATACATTTGAATATTCAAATAACAATTTTTAATGTATTTTAAATTATTTTAATTGATGCCAGACACTTCTCTGAGTTCTTTACATATATTAACTCATTTGATGTTCACAATAACCCCATGAAGTGGGTTTCATCATTACTCCTATTATACATATAGGGAACCGGAGGCACAAGCTGTTGAATTCACATGCTCAAGTTACCTACATCATAAATAAGGGATGAGGTCCTTCTGTACAGCACAGGGCACTATATTCAATATCCTGTGATAAACCATAATGAAAAAGACTATGAGAAAGAATACATATATATGTATAACTGAATCACTTTGCTGTACACTAGAAACTAACAGAACATTGTAAATCCACTATACTTTGATTAAAAAAAAAACAGAAAAGAAAAGAATATAAAAATTAAAAAAAAAATAAGTGAAGGATGGAGGCTCCAGAGATCTGTCTCCATCATTGTTCTACATTTGCTTCTAAATTTGAAAACATCCTCCTGTTATGCTAGTGGCTACCTTTAAATTAACAAACAAATATGAAATTATATTCATTATTATATTGAAATATAAATATTAAGAATTAAGAGTATTACAAAAAACAAAAAACACAGATATGTATAATACTTTCCTTTCCAGCAGTTTCTGTCTTTTACTTCCATCCTTACCTCAGGCTGAAAGTTGTGCTAAACTAATTTGGATTTGGAGGGAACTGAGACAAAAGTTGCCTCTTTGCAATAATCCTTGGCCTCAGTAAGCATGACACTAAGGGAATTCCAGAAAGAGCTAAGCCACATACTACCAATGTGGGCTCTTTCTTTCCCATCCAGGTAGCTACCTCGAATACCAGGACAGACAGTAAACTCTGCTTTTTTCCCATCATGTTTCTTTCACACTTCCATACTGACTAACTGCTAAACAAGTAAAGAAATTTGATATATAGTTATATAATTGATTAATGTCATTGATTAATCTAGAGTCAACAGGAAAACTAATTGTTCTATAGAAACCAAAAAAATAAAGAGAATCAAAAACTCTTATATTTAGGGCTTCCCTGGTGGTGCAGTGGTTGAGAATCTGCCTGCCAATGAAGGGGACACGGGTTCGAGCCCTGGTCTGGGAAGATCCCACATGCCGCGGAGCAACTAGGCCCGTGAGCCACAACTACTGAGCCTGCGCATCTGGAGCCTGTGCTCCACAACGAGAGGCCACGATAGTGAAAGGCCCGCACACCGCGATGAAGAGTGGCCCCCGCTTGCTGCAACTAGAGAAAGCCCTCTCACAGAAACGAAGACCCAACACAGCCAAAAAAAAAAATAAATAAAACTTAAAACTCTTATATTTAGAAGTACTTATTTACACACAACCCAAATCCATCTTTTGGCTCTATTTGCATTTTTAACTGCCTTTCTGGAACTATCAGTATCAAAGAACTGCCTACAGTCTTTCCCAAATTAGTCTTGCTTCTCCACCCTTTATTTACATGTCATTAGTGGCATTATAACTTGAATTTGGAGCTTGCACACCCCATTCTTGAAAGCTGTGTATTTCTTTCTTTGTAATGACCTGAAACCTAGTTGATTTTCTTCCAAATGTCCAGAAGATATGTTTCTGTGATCAGAATTTTACAAGGAACCAAATGTTTATTTCCTATTATGTCCTATAAAAACCATTTGGTGCTAATATGAACTTCACGCTTCTTATTTAATCGTGCAAACCTCTTTAACCTCAGATGGAGTTTATTTCTAAAACATGATTTGTGTTAAATACTAATATATTTCATCAGCTTTGATCTTCATCTTTTTACTCCCAAGATATATAGATATATAAATAGAAATACAGAAATATATAAACTCAAATCCTGATGGAATTAAGTTTTGTTTGGCAAAAACAATAACTTAAAACTCATAGGAAATGTAGGTGAATAACTTTTGGTCCTGATGTAGGAAAGGATTTCATAAGTAAGAAGTATAAGAAAAGTTTCATAAATTTGACCACATTAAAATAAAACACACTTAAAAATTGTAACGATATAGGTTATGAACTGGGAAAGATATTTAAACACACACAACCAACAAAGGATTCATATCAGGAATATACAAAGAATTTGCAAAAATCAATAAAAGCAGCACAAAAAAACTAGGGTAGGAAAAAGGATATGAACATATATTTCAAAGACTAGGAAAGACACATGACCAATTAACATATAGAAAGATGTCCAAACTGCAATCACAAATTCCAGTTGTCTCCTTTTATTTTCATTTTACTATAATTTTTTGCAGCACTGTATAATGTCATCACATTCCTTCATGAGTCTCTTTTCTTTTCTGGCTTGCAGTCCATGCTCAGTCACACATTTGTGTGTCACACAAATTCCTTCCTGTTACAACCTCCTGCCTATTCTTAGTTCAAGAATTTCATTTAACAAACTTGTCTTATACACTTTTTGTATCCCACGTGCTATGTGGCTCATGGATGATAGGAAATGAAAAAGACATAGCCCTTTCTCTCCTTGTCCTCGAAGTGCTTATGACCTAGTAAAAGAAGACAGGGACATAACAGGTAATTTTTAGCATCAACTTTCTCACCCAGTGATTCTAACATACTAATGTGATATATGACCTCCTCTCTGAAACCTTCCCAGAGCTTGTTTGTCAGCTGTCACAGACAATCTAGCTGCTATGGGTACCACTGTGACTTTATCTGCTTTTTGTGGGGAGATATGAACTTTTCATATGGTCTAAGAAGAGGGCAAATAGTTGAACATATAAAAAATTTCTTCTACATTTTATAATGAAAGTAATAAAATATATAGAATTTTGATGCAAGTAAAATCAATGGGAAATAACAGTGGAACTAGATGATGGTCAAAATAGGTATATTGGTAAGGGGCACTTGTTAGAAATGAGAGAAAAATGATTCAATGTTTATCTTGATGTGTGCAGAGAAATTAAGACTGTGATTTGACTCCCAAGAGGTCTTTGGATTTATAAACTTTGTTTCAAATCAACTAGAAATCATGAGCAAAAAGTGACCACAGTTTTCAAATGTGAGCAACTTTAGGGTATATAATACTAATGTAGATGGCATTGCACATATTAATCACATTTCCTGTACTTGAGGAATTGCAATATTGTAAGAAAAAAAGAATACTTATATAACATAATATGAAAAGTGCAGGAAGTTAAGAGAGATGAGTCAGAGATCCTACTGATAGTAAGAAGATTCTTCTTTTAATTGGAGAAGTATTTGTGTGTGATCCTGTTTATTTCTTCTACAAAAATAAATAAATAAATAAATAAATAAAAGAGACATTTTATCATCTCATAATTTATAATGTTGCTGTAAGGATGTGTGTAGCCAAATGAAGTCTCAGAAATTGTTTATCTCTAGTACTTGCCCATATTCTTCAGTTTAAGTGAATGGCATAAATGTACAGTATGGATAAGGATAGACTATTTTCACTATTTGTAAATATTGGTTGGCAGGTAATAGTCTGAAGGGTTCAGACATAGTATTTTGGGGGAAATATTCAAAAAGAAGCCTCCCCAAAACTAGTAATTATGTAGGCTACAAAAATTGACTGTAAGAAACCTGAAATCTGACCTTATTTTTTATGTTAATTTTTTCAAACATTTAAAAAAATTCATTCACCAAATATCTATATTACTGGGGCTTACTATTTTCTGGATATAATGCTAGTGACTATGTGTGTATTCATGGTGGTTGGGTGATAAGTAGACGTCTCCAACCTTGAAAAGCTCGTAGTCCAGTGCAAGAAACAGACGTGAACAGATAATAACCGGAAGGGAAAAACAGTAGTGCAAATACTGAGGAGTGAGCGTTAAGTAAGCCTCTGGGAAAGAAGCAAACCCTTCACAGCTGTGGTGATATTTGAGGTTGTTTTAAGGTTGATTATGATATTCAATGCATATTGTGAAGAAGAGCATTTCAGGCTATTTCCTTCCAACCCAACTCCACCATATCCCACAACCAACTTGATTCTCAGTCATCGCTCTGCTCTTCATTCATGGATTCTTTCCTTAGTTCTGAGTCTTGGTACTAAGTCAAGTTTCTATGAGCAGCTTGATGGAGTTGACTGTCTCTCAAGACCAAGACCTAAAACTTCCCAGGATTTGAATCCACCCTTTTAAACTAACTCCTCTACTTCAATCATTTCTGTATTTTTCCATATATTTTAATGCCTATTAATAACAGGAGCTCAGCTTTCCATTATGGGCACAGTTTCCTAATGGTCTCTCTGATGCGCAAAACAATTTGCATTGACCTGGTGACAAATTTCATAAAGCTCCATAAACCTTGAGTCACATTTATTTGTCCATTATTGCCTCGATACACTTATTAGTACTTAATTTTACATCTTTCCTTGTACTAAGTCCTGTGACTAGTGTTATTCTTTCTCTTTTCTTCTCCTAAAGTTCAATCTTCTTATCATACATAAATGTGTTACATATATACATTTTTCTTAGTGAGTAAAGTACTACTTCAATTTATACACCCCTCACAGTATGCCAAGTAATCAGGAATTGTGTTATAATTGTATCCATGCCCACAAAATTAAACTTGGTAGCACAAAAAAAAAATGCATTTCAAAATGCTATTAACTTTCCACTTTCTTTGGTGACTTTAACACAAAACATTACTTGCAGGACCCTTTTAATGCCTAATGGAAACTTTATTCTCTGAATTGAAGGGGAAATGTTTATTTCTGAAGATTCGAGAACACTAGGTAAGAAAAACTTGAAAAATAGGAAGAGAAAGTTTGCTTTTCTCAAGGAATTCACAGTCTAATTAAAGTAAGTTGATACACCATTATTTTTAATCTCTTAATCAGGTGCTCTTTGCATTTTTTCAATTTGAACATGTCTATATCTTTTAATCTAATGAACTGTATAGTTACAACTAGTCTGCAATGCTAAAAAGACAGACTTTCCAAATCATTAGGACTGTTCGGGTAACATAAGTCAATTTAATTTGTGTAAAGTAGATCTCCCTATCAGGGTTTTTTTGCTGTAGGTCTTTTAATTTCCCTATAGGTTTTTAACTCCATGATGATTTTTTGTAATTAAGAATTATGTACCTAATGACATGAGGCTTGCCAGGTAAAGTGCTGTTGCCCACACTGCTAACAGCAAACTAAGAGCTCTCTCTGAAAGGCTGGTTGAATTTCCCAGCTTTCCTCTACAGTAAACGTGCCACACTATTAGACCTATAATTCACCTGGTTCACGAGCAAAGGTTTGCTCTCAGCAGACTCCAGAAACAATCTCATATTGTTGAAAGGTTTCAGATACAATGGAAAACTATACAAAATTTGACACTATCGTTAAATTGAGACACTTTTCACTTGCTACTGGTGCAGGAAATGCTTTTATTTCACAGGCAAAATTTTGTTTTTAATTAAAAATCTAATAAATAAAAAAACTGCTACAAAGTAACCAGACTATACTTCTGGCTGTATGTTACCATTACTTTGCTGTGTTTCATAAAAGGGATGACTGACTATTATTATTACATATTAGAGAAGGAGGTATGCAACAGTGTATCTCTTAAAGGAGCAACTTTGTCGTGAATGGATGGTGTTCAGTTTCATTTATCTGTCTGTACTTGTAGCTAAAATGTATGATACTTATGCTCAACATTTTAAAATAATTCTGAGTTTTGGATCATTTACGATTTGGATCATTTGGATCATTACTCAGTGATTCCATCAGATATGAAAATTACTTATTAATCATTTGGAGATTTATATTGTGAGAAGGTTGTAATAAATGTAATACTTAATAATTTTTAACTCTTTAGATAAGGCAACACTATGTGCTTCAAGAGGACTTGATGGTTTCAGTGGCACCTGGACAAAAATGATGACTACTCAATTTCTCAGGCACAGGCTCGCTGACCCTTAATAATATTGTGAATGAGGTGAGCTTTGTTTCAGTTGACTTCGTAATTCACCTCTGCTTTAGGCAGAAGGTGGTCTTCTGTTCTCTCTTGGCTGAGTACATACAACTTCCCAATGTACAAGCAGAAAGGCAAATTCTACTTTTCTCTACCAATTACTTTTTGTTTTTGTCCTCATTCCTTCAGTGTCCATATTTATGGCAGTTTATATGATACAATTATACTGGTTAATTTGCTCAGTGTGAGCAAATTTCCTTGAAATACACAAACTATCAAAGCTTACTCAAGAAGTGAATGCCCTCTATCTATTAATGAAATGAATGTCCCCCAAGTCTAGATAGTTTCCTTTATGAATTCTACAAAATTTTGGAAAAAATCATACCAGTTTTACACAAAATCTTTTAAAATATCAAAGACAAGAGAACAATACCCAGTTTAATCCATGAGGCTAGAATTACTCAGCTACCATGCTATAAAAACCAGACAAAGACACTAAGATGAAAGAAAGAAAGAAAGAAAGAAAGAAAGAAAGAAAGAAAGAAAGAAAGAAAGGAAGGAAGAAAGAAATTACCCAATGTGCACAGAAAGAGCATTTGAAAGAAATTCACCTATTTGTAATAAAAAATTCAGCTATATAAAATTAGGAAATACCTCAACCAGATAAAAGGCATCTATGAAAAGCTTTAAATTAACAAAATTTTTAATAGTGAAAGGTTGAATGCTTTCTCCCAAAGATTGGGAAAAGGAGAAACATATCCACTCACAATACTTCAAATCCTAGACAGTGTAATTAAGTGATAAATAAGTAAGTAAATAAAAATACAGCAAAATTAAAAACTGCTTTCTCTTCAAAAGACAATGTTTTGAGCATTAAAAAAGCCAGCCATATACTGGGAGAATATATTTGAAAAACACATAACTGATAAAGGGTTGTATCCATATTATATAAAGAACTCCTATGAATCAATAATAATAAGAAAAACAACTCAATAAATAAAAATGCGTGCAAGGTTTGACCAGACATCCACCAAGGAAGATATATGGAAAGCATAATCACTACAAAGCTTCTCAAAAATATTAGTCATTAGGAAAATGAAAATTAAAACCATAATGAAATACCATTACATGCTCACCTGAATGACTAAACTTAAAAACACTAACAATGCCAAGTTTTGGTAAGGTTAAGGTTGTGAAGCACCTTGAACTCTTGTACATCGCTGGTCCATATGCAAAAGAGTACAAGCACATGTAAAAAATGTTTTGACATTTTTGTATAAAGTTAAGCATACACTTACCATGTAACTCAGTAATTTTGCTCCCAAATATTTTCCCAAGAGAAATAAAGACATATGTCTATGTGAAGATGTACTCAACTGTTCATAGCAATATTATTCAATTTGGAAAGAATCAAATTTCTATTAACTGGTGAACCTATAAATAATTTGTGGACTGTCCTTGCAATGGAATACTCAGAAATTTAAGAGAATATATTACCAAGTCAAACAAAAACATGGGTAAATCTCAAAAGTGTTACACTAAGTGAAAGAAGTCACTTACAAAAGACTATATGGTATATAATACCATGTGTCAGACATTCTAGGAAAGGCAAAATGATAATGATAGCAGATCAGTGTTATCACAGGCCAGGTGGTGTGGGGAAGGACTGAATTCCAAAAAGCAAGAGGGAACTCTTTTGAATGTTGGCAATATTCTGTCTCATGATTTTCTTAGTTGTAACAGGATGACATTTATTTTCTTAAAAAGCTGATGTATTTTGCACTTATATTTGATGGATTTGATAGATAAATAAAATTGACCTAAAACAAAAGAGCAGAAAGTTACAGATTAATTCAATTATTGTTGTCATACAATGAAATCACTAAAAATGAGAAAGAATGACTTGTTTCTTCATTCAATGCCATAGAAGTATATGTTTTATATATTGTTACGTTAAGAAGACAAGACATGTATAGAGTATAATTTACTTTGTGTTTTGAAAATAAGAATTGTCTGTGTCAATATGCAAGTTATAATCTTACATATGTAGACAACATGTCAAAAATTTTCTCTAAAATGTATTTCATGATGACGGGAAGATAGGGCATTTTACTTTTTAATTCACAAAATTCATTTCTATGTGATTTTGGTTTAAATAACGGATGCATTTAAAATAACATTAATACTTTTTAGAAGATGAATTAGTATTATTAAAACAAAAAAATCAAATTATTCTTTTTAAATAATGCAAAATGTGAGGCAGTCTGATACTGATGAAAGATTATGGATAAGTTTGTAGATGTCCATAGGTGGATTCCAGTCTTTGGAAATTTCCCTAAACTCCAAATCCATAAATTTCTTCTTGGGAAAAAATACTGTTATGGTATACTATTTACATACAGGTATTATATTAAACATAAAATGATACATTACATATTAAAATTCTCATCCAAAAATGTTCACTTCCTTCTTATTTCTCTTCCTCTTACTTTATTATTTTATACATCTGGTCATTCTCAATGGAAATAAAAGAGTGTGTGTGTTAGAAATGGAATAATTGAAAAACATACAGGAAATACTTTCAACTTCTTCAACTCACAGATAATGCCCAAGTATCACTGCTGGAAATCTTCCACAGATGTCAAGATTAGTTTTAATGGTTTTTATAAAGATTTTTATCTATAATCCCTTATTTATTCTCAAAGTACACTAATGAGACAGCACTCGTTGCTCAAAATGAAAGTTTTTATCTCACCTTTGTTTGGGTTTGATGAAGTTCTCCATTTGTTTTAAGTTCTCAGTAGTAACTTATAAACACAAAGTATTTTGCTTTTTATAAATCACCAAATGTTCTTGCCTAAAACAGAATAATTCCTACTTACCTATTAGGCAAACACACTTAGGTTTTCTGAAGCAAATTAAATACCTCTGTAAAAACTTTTAAAAAGAGGAACTTTGTATTTTTTACACTCCATTTTCTTTTCCTTAAACAAATATTGTGCACTGAAATTCCCATGCTTCATCATTATTATTTTCATCAGTTTTAAAATGTCTATTATGAACAATTGCTTTCATGGTTTTCTCTTACATTAGTCATTCTTTTACATAAGGGTTGCCCATAAAACACATTACAGAATTTCAAGAAATTTGTGTCTGGAAAATTCTGTAGCTTTGGAGGCAGTTATTTTTATAATTCTAGAATACTACTTGATATTACATTACATAGAATAAGTTACATCGCTTCTTACATTTAACTACTACTTCTTCCTTTGCTGGTATTTTATGGCCATCTTTTATTTGTCCAATCCTCTATTATTTCTTGCCTTTAATCTAACACCATTCTATATAACTATTTTATAAAAAATATAATTATGTTTGAACAATTGAAATATATCTATTCAGAATAAATTAGCTTATCACTGAACAAGAAAGACAAACATGGATAAATATTTTAGAGGTGGTTTCTTCTCTGCATAATAAATTAAGCTTTCATAAAACTAGCAATACTAATTGCAGTGGTTTACTGCTCTTTAAGCATCTTGACTTTTCCTGTTGCTAAGAACCAAAGATTCTACCTGACCCCCTAAAGCTCAGAGTTTTCAGTCAGATATGCATCCCAATTATCTTGCCTTTTAAATTCAATACCATGGAATTTTTTGATTCCATTTTCCAAATTCTCTCAGATGAGATACCAGAAGTTTTGTCTCAAAGACCCTACTGTAATATCTGTTTAATCTGGCAAATCTTTAGTTTGTTCTGAGTTAGAATCCAATCAGGACTTTTACTCAAGTGAAAGAAACACCAAAGATTTAAGCACTTAATTTTAGAAATAATTCTTTATCCAAAGGTAACCCAAGTGACTAAAGCTCAATTTGCATGCTTAGGATGTAACTTTTATACTTAAGTAAAGGTACTTTTAATTTTGCAGTCTCTTTTTCATTTGATTATGCTTAAAATCTCCAGGATTTCATTAAGAATGTGGTAACTGTTTTAGCATCCTTTTAATTAAATTTCAGTTTCAATTAAGAGCTGCTTGTATTGACAAATACTTTGTTTCACATTTTTGTCCATATATTTTACTATGCTTTCTTCTCTAGGAAAAATCAAATATTTAATATAGTTGTAGAATTACACTATCACCCAATGTTTTGAATTGTATCATTCAAATAGTTTTGATTATGAAAATTATCTAAAATGAGTGCATCCTGGAACAAATACATAACTATTTCACTTGGCCTTTCAATTCACACAATTTTTAAGAGTATTAAATAAAAAATAAATTAATAGGTTGCAGACATGTGCACACACATATATATGTGTAAAAGTAATTTTAATAAAAATGCATTAAGGTTTTACATTTTAAAATTTGAATCACCAATACATATAAAATTGAAATTATATCAATATATAGATCTTTAGCACATCTGTTACCAAGTCCGAACTCATTCTGCTTGCCACACAACAGGCCAGTAAATGGGGCAAGTAGTTGTTGGGGTAAGGAACAACAACTTTATTTGGAAAGCCAGCAGACTGAGAAGATGGTAGACAAATGTCTTAGAGAACCATCTTAGCGGAGTTAGAATTCAGGCTTCTTTTGTACTAAAAGAGGGGGCAGTGTGGTGGGTTGTTGTAAATTTCTTGGTGTCAGAATCCTTTGTTCTTGCACCTGTGCACTTAGGTCAGGTCATGATGCTCCTGTAAACCTCCAACAAGACAAATGTTATTCTCTGTTCTGCAACTTTTTATCTCTATATGAATGGGAAACTGTCATACCTTTAAAGGTCAGAGCCTTGAGAATGGGCTATCCTATATATTTCAGGCTATAGACAACATTCTTTTACAAAAGATGCAGAGCCAGCATGACTAAGCACAGGCAACAGAGCAAAAAGGTTAAAGTAAAAGAAACAGATCCAACATGGAATCATATTTGTTCTTCCCTATTACACACCCAGGTTATTCAGGCCTTCTAGTTTTTGTTTAACATTCCATTATTTATGATACAAACATACTTTCAGGCTCAATAAATTACTTCATTGCAGTAAGTTTAAAATTTATTTTACATGTTGAACACATGAACATGACATAAACCTATGAGTCATAGAAGAGAATGCGTGTTGACTTAAGGCATTCCATCTTCATTTCCTAAAGGTAAAGGTCTGTATATTACACTGAGAGTTTTTAAGGAATGGGCATATATGCACCCATATTTATGTTTTATGTGTGTATGTTTTACCTGAAATGTTTGGATTCAAACTTTTTGAATGTGAATTTTTTCCACATTTCTTATTACTGATGTTCTTAAACTGAAACTTTAGAGTGCATTTTTATTTTATTTTCTAAAGTTTCCTAGCTAATAACTATCCTCAGGAATTTCAGTGATAATCATCTCTATACTGATTTTCACAGAACTGAGATACTATTTTCTGTCTATTAGACTATAAAAGCCAACTGGCTTTCAGCCTATTAGTGCATAATTATATATTGTAGGCATAACTAATATATCCTACGTTGCTTTGGAGATGCTTCAAGGTAGACAAATTTTTTTGTCCACTTCAAACTGTAATGGGTGTGGACACGACTACATAATTTCTTTATTAGAAAGATATCAGAATATTTCAAGCATAGTGGTCCATCTATGAGTGAAACAATTCTTCTTGACCTTTTAAATGTATTTCAAGGGTTTTAAAAAAATCCCCAAATTTAACAAATAAATAAATACTACAAAATTTAACAATTTCTTATAAACTTCCCAAATAATAAAATGCTAGAGATTATAGCTAAGAATTAATTAAGCAGGCATTTATTGAATATCTACTCTATACTAAGCACTGTTTTACATGCTTGTTAAAGGTGTGTGAGATCTTATTCTTTTGTTGCTTTCTCTCTGGTGAGTAAAAATATCTCCCTAAAGAAAAAATATTATTCAAATAGAGATGAGTGATGTAGATAAAATAGAACAGGGTAATGTAAGAAGAATGATGGAGTTGACACTTACAAAGGCAGCTCTGGGCTGGTCTCTGAGAGGAGCAATATTTGAGCTGGGATTTGAAAGAGGAGAGAAAGCTAATAATGGGGAAATCTTGAAGATGGGCATTTTAGGTAGACATTCTACAAAGTTCAAGACCCTAAAGATGCAATGAGAGACTGAAAAATAAAAGGCCAGTATACAGGGCACATGAGAGAGAGAGTAGTATCGGATGTTTGGGGAAAGATAGGGACAATGTGATTCAAACTCTTTCTTGTGGAAAAGGGCATGGTGTTTATGCAAATAGTAATAGGATTTCATAGGCAATGGTTTAGTCATTATGTGATGCAACTCTATCATGAAAGTTGCCACTCACCAAACCCAAACATACAAACTATTAGACTCAGTGCCAAACTACAGTAGGAGTCACTTGACATTCTATTACAATTGCTCAAGACATACATATGTTTATGAAAGTAATTATATTCCCATATTATGCCCCCTTATCTGATATTTCTCACTTTTTCAATAATATCTCTTTAGTTATTTAAAATAAATATTATATTTATGGTGTCAGTTCATAATTTTTTATCTTACTTGGCATATTCCTTTGCTAAATTGTGTAGTCATGAAGGTAAAACTAAAGTGGCTCCAATATTGTGTTGTGATCTTACCGATAGTGTTCATATCCTCATTTGATGAATGATGGACCAAAAGAAAGATTGTGAAGTGAGTAGAAATTAATAGCAGACTTAAAATGTTCTTGTACTCTCATCATTTCATTGTTTGGAATTTGCTGTAGGCAAATGATTAGAGATTTTAATTAAATTGTTTATTTACTTGCTGCTTGGTTACTGTATTTCTTAAAAGTGTTCTTATCTCCATGGGAAAAGGAAAAGGAGAGAAAGAGAAATATTAATCAAAGAATTAGTCTAACCAGTATATCCTGAACTTAAGAGTTTAGTTATTGTGGAAATATTAAGACATGTATTGGGCTGACTTAAGTAGCTGAGTGAAAGCCAATTGTCTGCTGCCCTACATGTAAAGACAACCTGCACTTTCTGTATACTTTTCAATAATTTCCATTTAATGTAATTACTGATATGACTAGATTTAAAACTATCAGCTTGATTTATTTACTCCATCTCCTTTGTTTCTCCTTTCTTCTTTTTCTGCCTTCTCTCACTATTTTAAAAATAATTTTAGTTTATTTCCTTTTTTTGACTTATTAGATATAACTCTTTGCTTTTTAAAAAATTGACGAATAGTGGATTTACCACTTGTGTTAGTTTCTGCTGTACAGAAAAGTGATTCAATTATACATATATATACGTTCTTTTTATATTCTTTTCCATTATGGTTTATCACAGGATATTGAATTATAGTTCTCTATGCTACACAGTAGGACCTTGTCTTATATCCATTCTATTTATAATAGTTTTTATCTGGTAACCCCAAACTCTCAGTCTATTTCTCCCCCCTCCCCTTCCCCCTTGGCAACCAGAAGTCTGTTCTGTGTCTGCCTAACTCTTTGCTCTTTTTTTTACTTTTTTATTTTATATTTGAGTGTAGTTGGTTAACAATGTTGTGATAGTTTCAGGTGTACAGCAAAGTGATTCATTTATACATATACATGTATCTATTCTTTTTCAAATTCTTTTCCCATTTAGGTTGTTATATAATATTGAGCAGAGTTCCCTGTGCTATATAGTATGTCCTTGTTGGTAATCTATTTTAAATACAGCAGTGTGTACAAGTCAATCTTATACCCCATAACTATCCCTTTTCCCCCTTCCCTCCGTCCCCCCCCCCCGGTAACCATAAGTTCTTTCTCTAAGTCTGTGAGTCTGTTTCTGTTTTGTAAATCAGTTCATTTGGCCAAGAAACACATGAAAAGTTGCTCAACATTGCTAATTATTAGACAAATGCAAACCAAAACTACAATTAGATATCACCTCACACCAATCAGAATGGCCATGATCAAAAAACCCACAAACAACAAATGCTGGAGAGGGTGTGGAGAGAATAGTACCCTCCTACACTGTTGGTAGGAATGTAAATTGGTACACTCACTATGGAGAACAGTATGGAGGTTCCTTAAAAAACTAAAAATAGAGCTATCATATGACACTGCAATCCCATTCCTGGGCATATATCCAGAGAAAAACACGGTCCGAAAAGATACATGCACCCCAATGTTCATTGCAGCACTGTTTACAATAGCCAAGTCCTGGAAGCAACCTAAATGTCCATCAACAGAAGAATGGATAAAGAAGATGTGATATATATATATACAATAGAATATTCCCCAGCCAATAAAAATAATAAAATAATGTCATTTGCAGCAACATGGATGGACCTAGGGATTGTCATATTGAGTGAAGTAAGACAGAGAAAGAGAAATATCTTATGATACCACTTACATGCAGAATCTAAAAAGAAATGATACAAGCTCTTTTTATCTTAGTTTTTGCTTTAGGGCTGATAGTATAGATCTTTAACTCATCACAGTCTACCTTCAAGTGTTATACCACTTCACACAGTATAAGAACCATAAAATAGTATTCTTTCATTTGTCTTCTTCTGACCTTTGTGCTATTGTTGTCAGACATTTTACTTTTGGGGGTTCTCGGAGATAGCTATGTGGAAAAAGACTTCTGTTTTGTGATGACACTCCATTTGTAAGACACCAATAAATTATAATATACACGGACATTATTCTGGAAAAGCAAATGTTTTCTCCACAGTTTTTCTGGCTTATAATTTATAATTTACCTGGGGCTACCATTAGGCAGATGTAGGACATTGTTTATTCTTTATTTCAGGTATTCAGTGCTTATAAAAATGGAGTTAATAAATCTCTGAATCACAAGTCAATCACTTTACAAATCTCTTTTGAGACAAAGTTTTCTTCTGAGCTATTCCAGAAAATTAACTTTGTTAATTAATTAGTTTTGTGCATTTTTATAGTTTTCTGGGGGAGGAAAAACCAGGTGATATAACAAATTTTTTGACAGGATTATTTTCCTATTGATCAGTTATATTTTGTTATTTGTTTATTAATATTTATGGCCATCACAATCACATACACCTAAAAATATTTGATACAATTTTCAGGAAGATTAAATAGCAGTAAACACAATCAATACACTAAATGGGAAAAAGAACAATATCAGAATTTAATGATCTTTCTCCTGCCACGTTGGACAGAGGTTACATGCTCTTCAGATTTGAGCCAATCACATATTCAAGTACAGAATCCAAGATTTGTTGATAGAAGAAAAGTGCTCTCCTGTTTTCATGGAGAATAAGCCTTGGGTGCTTTAATATAGGATGTTTGCTTACATAAAATGTTTACCCTATAATAGATTGCTTGTCCTACCTTGACCCTGAAATTCAACTCTAAAGCAAATTTTGTTATGCAGGACTCTCACACAAAACTGCTTACACATCTGTCATTGTCCTCTACAAGGCAAGCTTTGAGCCTGTACTATATTTATTATGCAAATTCTTTTGAAATCTGTAGTGCAGGTGCCTCACGCCTTTCAAAATTACTTTGCATATTAAATGTAGCATAGAAAATGATGGCCTACAAACTTTAGCTGCTTTGGTTTTAATGAGAGACTGTAGAATAAAATGTATTAGATATTCAGGGTAATTCACACACAATGGAAATAATTAATGCGAAATACTCTAGCACACCCTTTGTTTCATACAATACAAGTTGAAGAAAGCAGCTGTTATCCAAACATGTTTTTCTCAATTGTTTCATTTTATTTGAAAAATATCTGAACAAGAAAAAAAAAGTGCAATCCTTGTTAGAACTATGTTTATGGGACTGTTACTTCTTTTTTTTCAAATTTACTTTTTTTAAGTGGAAAAAAAATTGCCTCAGGATGCCAAATATACTTTTCTGATGACTGTATAATGAGAATGGACAAATGCTTTATGAAAATATTTATCAGAAAAACAAATCATTGGAGCATTATTTTTTAAATAGAATGGATTTAAATTAATGTTATAAACCAGCAAATAAGTTGATTCATAATTTCAAGCATTTCAGAAATGTAATAATTACTTTAGTGTCTATTTCTATGGTGAAATCTGAATTATATGACCATAGTATGAAAATTTATTTTTAAAATACTTGCAGGTAATGGTAGGAGTGATAAATAAGTGGAACACAGAGATTTTTAGGGCAGTGAAAATACTCTGTATGATACCACAAGGATGGATACATATCATTTTATATTTGTCAAAACCCATAGAATATACAACAAGAGTGAACTCTAATCACCAAAATTTTGGTGATTATGATGTGTCAATGTAGGTTTATCAATTTCAGCAAATGTCCCAGTCTGGCAGGGGATGTTGATAATGGGGGAGGCTATACATGTTTCGGGGGGATAGGGGACATATATGAAATTTCTGTAACTTCCTTTCAGTTTTGTTGTAAGCCTAAAACTGCTCCTAAAAACATAAGTCTTTTAAAAAATTACTTCCAGGTAATGTTTAAATACTGCTTAAAAAGGTAACAGAACTTCCAGTTTCAGCTCTGATATTTAAAGAGCTTGGAAGTCATCACTCCATTCTTTCAAGAATAAATAGTTAAATAATCTGTAAATTAATAATTAATAATTTCTTGGAGCAATAAGAAAATTGAACTTTCAGGTAAACTGCCACCCTAAAATTTGGAGAGACAGGCAAATCCAGAGAATTACAGTCAGAGATCAGATTACCAGGTGCAGGAGCCAATGAGGCAATTAACTGGTAAGAACACTGATACTGCTGACAAATTGCTGGAGGCTGATTGTTTAAGAGTGAGAAACTGTTACCAAGTCTAAGCTTGTACTGCTCACCACATGACAGGCCAATAAATTGAAAGACGAGTTGTTGGGGCGAGGAATAGTGACTTTATTCAGAAGGCCAGTGGACTGAGAAGATAGTGGACTAAGGTCTCAAAGAACAATCTTGCCTGGGTTTGGATGCTAGTTTCTTTTATGGAACAAAGAAGGGGAAGTGAGAAGGTAAAGTTAAAAAGCTGATAAGTCGTTGCAAATATTTCCTGGTTCTGGCCAGACTCCAGAGGGTATGTGTTAATTTCTTCTTTCCTGTTCTAATTATTTGACAAGGTCTTTCAAATCTATAAATTCATTTAATCCTTACAACAAACTTTGAAGATAGAAAATATCATATTTCCTTTTTTCAGATATCAGAGAAAAGTAGAAGAGACTAAATGCTCAAAATTATATGGCTAATAAACTATGAAAATGTGATTTGAGCCCAAACCAAGGAGAAATATAGGGGAAAGTATACTATGTCCTTCTAAGTTTGCTTTGTAACATCGATTGGGTTATAGAGTTGAAAACAGAGAACAGCAAAGTAACTCTTTCTGAAATAGGTATAAGGCTCCATCAGTGAATGTAAATCTGAAATTTATGAAACAGATGAACACAGATGAACACTGATGAGGATTCCTAGGCAGTGGTGCAAAATCTTTAACACCCAAAGAATGAGTGACAGTTTTAAGTAACCTCTGGCTTTGTGAGGGTCAGCTGAGTACCTGGGATGGCTAATAGCTAGGTGGGCCATCTTTCTTGATCACAGGTATCAGGAGCAACACAGAGCCTGTCAAAGCCTTATCAAACTGGTCACTGTGACAGAATTCTGATTCATGTGAGAACAAGGCACAGAATCAGAGGACACATGAAATTTATTATTAATAAAGTTGAAATCCTTAGCTCAAATCTACAGGAAATGGGGCCAGATAGTGGATGGAAACATTTTAGCAAGTTAAAATTCATGAAGTGTAAAAATTATCATTGTGATGAGGGTGGTGTTGGAAGTGATGATGATGTTGGATGTGATGATAGCAATGCTAAGTATAAAAGCTTCCATTCATTGATTATACTCAGGTCACAAACTACATTAAACATTTAAATATATTATTTCACTTAAGTTTTATGGACATCTCTTCTTCATAAGAGTTAGAGCAAACACTTGAGAAAACATCCATCTTACCAAGCCCATGTTTTAAAAATTATTCTTAATTGAATTGCAGATAAAATATTAAAATATTAGGGAAAATGTCTCTTAGCTGTAAGATTGGAATGAGGAAGGTGGATTTAGAATTACAGATTGTATTTGTCAGTTGATAATAATGAAATCATCAAGTCATCTCATGAGGATCAGAAAGTTCAGGGATAGAAGGAGAATTCCTGACTTATTCAAACCAATGCCTTTAAAAAGTACATTTTAAAGTAGTTACATGTGGAAAAATGCTCTACGTTATGTTAGGGAAATGCAAAACAAAACAGCAATGAGATACCACCATGCATCTATTAGAAAAGCCAAAATCTAGAACACTGACAAAACCAAATGCAGGTGAAGATGTGAAGCAACAGGAATTCTCATTTATTGCTGGTGAGAATGAAAAATGGTACAGCCACTTTGGGAAACAGTTTGGCAGTTTCTTACAAAACTAAACACTTGTGCTCGTTAATATTTATCCAAATGAGTTTAAAACTTAAGTTCACACAAAGACCTGCACACAGATATTAATATCAGCTTTCTTCATAATTACCAAAACTTGGAAACAACCTAGATATCCTTCAATAGGTGAATGGATAAGCAAGCTGTAGTACATGGAATATGACGCAGTGCTAAAAGGAAATGAACTATTAAATCATAAAAAGATATGGATGAATCTGAAATGTATATTAATAAGTGAAAAAAGCCAATCTGAAAAGGCCACATATTGTGTGATTTCAAGTAAGTGACAGAAGTAGCCACTTTTTCCAGTCTTTACTAACTAGTTTTGGGAGAGAAATACCTTCACCTGGCAGCCCTGCTAGGGATTCTGAGGCTTTCTCAGACCTCTTCTATTGATGTGCCTGCTTCCCACTTTTTGTTCTGTCTTGATTGGGATTGGTTTTTAAAATTGCGTGCCTTCTCTTGATGCTGCAAAGCCAGGCTGGATGCTGTAGGACTCCTGTTCGTTAACCCTAGGGTATTTCTGAATGTTCCAGTTTGTGTATTTTCTCCCAGTCCCACTGGCTTGGGCTGACTTTCTATGTAAGCTCAATAGTCATCTTCAAAGGATTGCACCTATTTCCCACAGAGGGCGCTCACAGGGAGCTGGCCAAAGGAGAAATGTGTGGGTGAGGCATATGGAGTATTTGGGGGTGCCTGTGGACCAGTTGGGTGTGCACAGGCTAGGTGTCCCCAGCACATCATTGGCGGGTTTCTTGTTTGAGTCTATGAAATAATAAGATCTCCATCCCTTTGATGAATTCCAAGCCTTGGCTGCTGTGCTAACTTCTCCCCACATTTCAGCCATGCAGATCACCTTAGTATTCTGGCTTGGGTGGGAAAGAAATGTTTCTCTTTGACAGCATTCCACACAGCTGGGGAAGCCAGGCATTCACTCAATACACTTACTTTCCTCTGTTGGAAAAATCACCACCAAA
This sequence comes from Balaenoptera physalus, assembly GCF_965194825.1. Taxonomy (NCBI): domain Eukaryota; kingdom Metazoa; phylum Chordata; class Mammalia; order Artiodactyla; family Balaenopteridae; genus Balaenoptera; species Balaenoptera physalus. Next base: position 53,788,331 of record NC_138899.1, on the reverse strand, counting down.
AAGGTCTCTCTTGGCACTGAGCTGTGCTGTCCTGGGGGAGTGGTAATGTGAGTAAGGTGAAACTTTCTTCTTACCCTCTTCAATGCATCAATTCTTGCAGTTTTTGCTCCAGAGGTTACTGGAGCTTCTCCATTGGACTCATGGACTCTCACAAAAGTACTCTCATTCATGGGTAATTGTCAAAATTGGTGTTCTTTCAGGGGAAGACTATAGAAAACTCATATTTCTCCCATCTTTCTGACATCACTCTCCTCTGTCAGTTTTTTTAAAAAACCATATTGTTTCTATTATGTTCATTCATTCCAAAATTTAATGTCCTTTTCCTCTATTTCAGTGTTTTCTTTATATTCCTTGCTATTTTTAATTGTAAAAATGAACTATCTTTATTCAAAGAATTTCTGATGTGTGGTGGCTAAGCTAGAAAACATATTAAGACACTGCGTTCTACTTGGTAGGGGGAACAGACAATGAACACAATAATAACATGTGAAAGAGACACATAAAACAAGGTGAAATTAGGACAAATTTAGAAAGACATAAAATTCAGATAAGGTGGTCAGAGTAAGCTTACCTGAGAAGGTGTTATTTCAGGTGAGTCCTGAATGAGAGGGAGAAAACTACCAGGCATCTAAGGATATTGGGAATGTGTTCTAGGCAGAAGAAACAGAAAGTGCAATGATTTTGAGGAGGGGATGAGCTCAGTAATCTGTAGAAACAGAAGTCCTGTGTGTAGTATCTATTGATCTCATTTTGCTCTTGTGTTTATTATAGTTTCTTATTTTTTAATTATACTGAGAAGGCAAAACAGAGGTCTACTATTAATTTCAATTCTAATAGCATGCTCTTTCTTTAAAAAATATAGTTGAACAAGATGACATCAATTTAATATTATATTTGTCATTATTCTTTTTTCCCCTGTGTCCCCCATTACTCTCAGGTATGCTATTAAAATCCAAATCATAGTTTTCTACCAGATTTTTCACTTTATGCTGTTGATGATAATGTCAAATGGAAGAATCTGGTGTGCAGATCAGTCTCAGTGTTGAATCTCTACATGTTTCCTCCCTGTGTTAGGTAAAGCTCCCATTAAAAGGGGACAGCTTGCTAAATTTAGTGTTTGGGGTATTATTTGATTCATTCATTCACTCATTTTCCCCATACCACCACTCAATTTTGTAGCATGCCTATGCACACCATCATTCAAATATAATTTGCTACTCTCTTGTGGAGAAAGCACAAGACTTGCTGTCAAGGCTGTAGGAATAATTACTTCTCCATCAGCCTTTATTATAATTCCATATCTCTCCTATTCTGCTCTTATCAATGATCTTTTTTCAGTCTGTATCCACTTTGACCTACAGCTTTTGGTAAGATTGCCCAGCATATCACATTTTTGTCTGAACTTTTCCTCCTTTAAATCTTATGGAATTGTCTTCATTTTGCTTTCCTCCTGCTCTCTGATTACTTCTTCTCTCTTTTTGTTCAGTATTTTTTATTACACCACACTACACATAGAGTGTTTCCATGGTTTCTCTTATCCATCCATTCGCCTATCTAATTTGATTCTGTCTTGGTGATTTCAACCACATCATGGCTTTATCTATCTTCTTTCTGCATATGATTCTTTTCTTCTAGAATGTAAGCTTCACCAGAGCATATATTTGTGTGTGAGTGTATGTGTGTTTTTCCACTCATATGTCCCAACAACAGTGCCTGGCACAGATATAATATGTACCCAATACTTGTACTTGTTCATTGGATAACTTCTAAATGTACGTTCCCAATGAATCTCAAAGCTTAATATGAGTTATAATCACCTAAGGTATTTGTTTAAGGGGCATATTTCCAAGTCCCATACTAAAGGATTTCTGTTTATTGGTCTGATCTGTGACCAGAAATTATCATTTTTAACAGGTTCTTTGGTGACAGATGCTATTCTTGCTTTGAGAAACACTGGATTAGACATATATTTTTAAATGCTATGAAACGTCTCCAGCTGAGTATACCTTTAATACTTTAACTATTTTTAAATCAACACTTTTCTTCTAAATTTTTGCTTTTCTGTTTCTAAGAATATAGTTTTCTTTACTTTTCTCCTATATTAAAAATGCCTCTAATTCTCCTGTATACTTTACATGTAAGATTTTGCCCAGGTATGTTCCTTCTATTGAGCTCTTTTTTTTTTTTTTTTTTTTTTTTTTTTTTGCCTCCACTGCCATTTTACAATTTCAGGAACTTAAAGAATTTTAGAATGCTATAATTAAAAGGTGTTATTACTACATAGGAGATATCATATCCTTCAAGAATTTGAAAATAAAGATTAAGATAAGTAAACATGAATTTAGAATAAGAATAAATGTAAAAATATTCAAGATGCCCTAAATAGACAGATTTGGTTTATGACCCAAAGGTTTATTTATAAACCTTTGTTTTACATTATATTGCATTTCATCACATTGTTACATTATTCCTATTTTAAATATACTTATATTATTTTTTAATATTTATATTTATTGAGAATACATCCACATAAGACAGTATTTTAAGTACTTTTGGGTTATTTGCGTTAGATTAGTAAAAAGATCATGTATTCTAGCATATTAGAGATTCGAAGGAAAGGAAAATGTATAGACACAACTATGTTAAAAGGAAGACTGTTCTAAGTTTTAAAAGTTATACAGATAAAAATTACAGCAAGAGAGTTTTCAACTTTTGTTTTTATGTATATGTGTGTCTGTATGTGATATTACACATTTGTGAAAACAACTGTTAAATGATTAACTCAATTAGTAAAAATAATCTTCTGTTCTTGATGGAATAATGCCTGCCTATGACTATATCACATAAAACATTTAGTTTTTATTGAAAATTTTAAATCTAAATTTCTTCTTTAATGTATCTCTCTAGAGACTGAAAAAATTCTCTTCAATCTAAACAAAAAGCTTTGTATATAATGAACCCGAATGTATGTTAAATGGAAAATATGTTACAGAGAATCCATCAGTATGAACTGAAAAGTAGTATATATTTATAGAACAATAAAAAGATAAATTAAGAAATCAGTTTAGTTCTCTTTGAAGACTACTTCTATTATGAATAGCAATATTTTCAGCTTAATTATGAAAAATGTTCAGTATGTAAATATTTTTATTTAGTTTGATTCTTACTCTAAAGCAACAGATGCATAAATGAAGTATAATAGTAAAATTCAAATTTTATATGATTTTAACAATGATTAATTGTTTTATTTTTCTGTTATACTAACTCCATTTGTCAGTTCTACCCTTAAAATGTAGAGGAATTTCAGTATATAATGGATTTAATAAAAAATCACTTTGAAACTGTCACAGAGTAATGTTTTTAAAAATATGTGATTATGATTTCTTTTTCTCTTTTTTTCTGCATTTCTTTTTTCAGGAATCATTTCCTTTCTGGACATCTTAAGACATCTGTCTGTCACATTGGGGATGTGAGAAGTGGAAATTTTCAATGAGATAGGCATAGCAGAAGTGAAATAAGGCATTCATATTTTGATGACATTTTAATTTTTACATTGAGGCCATAGTTTTAAACTATGGCCTCAATGTAAAAATTGAAGTCATAGTTTCAATTCCAAGTCTGGTGTACTTGATCGTATCATTTTTAAAATAGCTTATATAATGTCTTTTCTTCTACATTTGTGGAAAAATAAACAACAGACATGGCATTTAAAAACAGTGCAACTTTACAGTTTCGAAGTCCTGCTTTGTTAGTCTGTCTTTGTGAAATAATGTTCTATTGTTTATGATGCTGCCAGGTTTTCCAATCACTAAAAAGTTCTGGCTTTAACATTAGTTCAGCAGAAATAGACAAAATAATTCAGTGAAAGTTCATATCACAGACTATGCAAAATACCTGTCCTTTCTGATCCAGCCTATTACGAAATGTTTTAGGAAAACAGAAATAGGATAGGATCACGTTGAGACATGTTGCAGTCCTCTCATTCTGCTTACTTCTGAGAGAAGTGGTTAAAAAATTGAGCGTGATTCTAGGAAAAATAGTGTAAGGTCCTAGGAAATGTATAAAAATCAATCTGGGATAAGAATAAATTCAGTAGAAGAGAATATTTAGAGCATGGATTTACCTCTAGCTGGCAACTCTTGGTTCCTGGGTTCAGATCACACTCAAGATGGACTTTCCATTATGGGTAGGAATTTTACTCTATAATTTTGTGGCATAAGACGTCTCCCTTTCCTTTCTGATATTGGGACAAGTACAGCAAGTGCTAATATGACAGGCTGCTTTCTTAACAGTTCCCCATGTTCATATTGTAAAAAATTCAGAAATCTGGCTATGTCACTTTGTTGCTTAGAACTCATGAGTGTTTCTGTATTACCTTCAGGATAGATTTCAGCTCCCTTTTCCTGGACATGAAACTTAATGATGGTCTGTCCACTTCCCCTCCCACCACATTCTGGCACCTGTTTAATCATTCCAAACATTGAAGTTTGCTACCCTCATGCCTCTCCAGGTTGTGCCTCTATTTCCCAATTTTGCTAATTTTGTTTTCTTCTTCTGGAATACCTTTCTCCTCCTCTTTGCTTGGCTAATTTCCTTTCAACCTTCAAAAAACTCAAGCACCATCTCTTCCAGGGAGCCTTCCCTAAGTTCCCAAGTTGATTGCAAAAGGCTTCCCATCCTTTTGCTCCCCAAACCAATTCAATCCCTAAACAACACCAAAATTGCTTTTGCATGACCAAAATAGCTTCATTAGAGCAGAGTAGATTTACATTTCTTAGTATGGGAAAACAACAAGGTAGGTTAGGTTCATATAAAAATAATGTGGGCTTTGTAAAGTCCCAGGACACCCAAATGTGTTCTAGTTCGGACATGAAAGGAGAGCCCATCCACATCTAGCTGGTGTTGGTAACAATCCGATGAGGTACGTAGCAAAAAACTGTAATCCAGAACTTCCACATGCCCTCAAGAAGTTTATGTGACAGTTGTCTGAACCTGAATTAGTATCTTTCCAGTGGGTATCTAAGTTGCTATGTGGTCACAGAATTCAGGGCAAGCCAGTTGTGTATAGGAAAATGTGATGTACATCCAAGGTGTAGGAAACTCCAACAATAGCTGAAGTGGAGTCTCAGGGAAAATCATTAGGCCTAACTGAGTTGGGAGAGAGTAGAGCCAAGGTAAAAACAGCCACCCAGTACCTCTAAACCATCAAGTTCTGAAGAAGGAGCAGTAGCTTGTGGAAAAGGACTATTGCTATAGAGACCAGAGGAGTTGAAGGACAATACTAACATCTAATGTGGATCTAAAATGGGAGGTCACCTCTTTGCCAACCCCTGGAGGTTGTTCAAGCCCTCCTTCCACATACATCACTATGTCAGGAAGAAAGAGAAAGGGGAGGATGTTGGAAAGCCTGGATATTTAAACTAATGAGGCTAAATTACTCAAGGAGAATAGATTATTGAATTGAACTGTGATTACTAGATTGATCTCTATTTAGTATTTTATTTCGATACTAATAAGTAAGATGAGGGCCTCAAAAGGACTACAATTGATTATGGAAAATAATATGTCACATTTTCTCTGTACTTTTGGATGTAGGATCTGTACAGGATTTAGATGCTGGTGTATAGAAAGTCCTTAATGGATATGTGTGTATTTCTCTTATGAATTTATGTCACTTGGAAAGGACTGAACACTTCATATGTAGTGTGAGTATCTTTTCCTAGATGAAAATAAAAATTAGAATTAAAAACCTACATATGTCTAAATTCAAACACTGAAAACAAGAAAAATCTTGATTTGTATTTATGTATTGAAAAGCTCTTTCATTTTATTTAAAATGTACTCACACTCCATACCTTAAAATTATTAACTCTGTTATTCTTAAAAGATGTCACTATTTTTGTTTGTTTGTTTCTTTGCTTTTTGGCTGTGTTGGGTCTTCGCCTCTGTGCGAGGGGTTTCCCCAGCTGTGGTAAGTGGGAGCCACTCTTCATCGTGGTGCACGTGCCTCTCACTATCGCGGCCTCTCCTGTTGCGGAGCACAGGCTCCAGACGTGCAGGCTCAGCAGTTGTGGCACACGGGCCTACTTGCTCCGTGGCAAGTGGGATCCTCCCAGACCAGGGCTCGAACCCGTGTCCCCTGCATTGGCAGGCAGACTCTCAACCACAGCGCCACCAGGGAAGCCCCCTGTTTGTTTGTTTTTTAATTTTATTTATTTATTTATTTATTTATTAACAACTTTATTGGAGTATAATTGCTTTACAATGGTGTGTTAGTTTCTGCTTTATAACAAAGTGAATCAGTTATACATATACATATGCTCTCATATCTCTTCCCTCTTGCATCTCCCACCCTCCCATCCTCCCTATCTCACCCCTCTAGGTGGTCACAAAGCACAGAGCTGATCTCCTTGTGCTATGCGGTTGCTTCCCACTAGCTATCTATTTTACGTTTGGTAGTGTATATATGTCCATGCCAATCTCTCACTTTGTCATATCTTACCCTTCCCCCTCCCCATATCCTCAAGTCCATTCTCTAGTAGGTCTGTGTCTTTGTTGCCATCTTGCCACTAGGTACTTCAAGACCTTTGTTTTCTTTTTTTTTTTAGATTCCATATATATGTGTTAGCATACTGTATTTGTTTTTCTCTTTCTGACCTACTTCACTCTGTATGACAGACTCTAACTCCATCCACCTCACTACAAATAACTCCATTTCGTTTCTTTTTATGGCTGAGTAATATTCCATTGTATATATGTGCCACATCTTCTTTATCCATTCATCCAATAATGGACACTTAGGTTGTTTCCATGTCCTGGCTATTGTAAATAGAGCTGCAACGAACATTTTGGTACATGACTCTTTTTGAATTATGCTTTTCTCAGGGTATATGCCCAGTAGTGGGATTGCTGGGTCATATGGTAGTTCTATTTTTAGGTTTTTAAGGAACCACCATACTGTTCTCCATAGTGGCTGTATCAATTTACATTCCCACCAACAGTGCAAGAGGGTTCCCTTTTGTCCACACCCTCTCCAGGATTTATCGTTTGTAGATTTTTTGATGATGGCCATTCTGACCGGTGTGAGATGATATCGCATTGTAGTTTTGATTTGCATTTCTCTACTCATTAATGATGTTGAGCATTCTTTCATGTGTTTGTTGGCAATCTGTATATCTTCTTTGGAGAAATGTCTATTTAGGTCTTCTGCCCATTATTGGATTGAGTTGTTTGTTTTTTTGTTATTGAGCTGCATGAGCTGCTTGTAAATATTGGAGATTAATCCTTTGTCAGTTTCTTCATTTGCAAATATTTTCTCCCATTCTGAGGGTTGTCTTTTGGTCTTGTTTATGGTATCCTTTGCTGTGCCAAAGCTTTTATGTTTCATTAGGTCCCATTTGTTTATTTGTGTTTTTATTTCCATTTTTCTTGGAGTTGGGTCAAAAAGGATCTTGCTGTGATTTATGTCATAGAGTGTTCTGCCTATGTTTTCCTCTAGGAGTTTGAGAGTGTCTGGCCTTACATTTAGGTCTTTAATCCATTTTGAGTTTATTTTTGTGTATGGTGTTAGGGAGTATTCTAATTTCATACTTTTACATGTACCTGTGCAGTTTTCCCAGCACCACTTATTGAAGAGGCTGTCTTTTCCCCACTGTATATGCTTGCCTCCTTTATCAAAGATAAGTTGGACATATGTGCATGGGTTTATCTCTGGGCTTTCTATCCTGTTCCAGTGACCTGTGTTTCTTTTTTTTTGCCAGTACCATACTGTCTTGATTACTGTAGCTTTGTAGTATAGTCTGAAGTCAGGGAGCCTGATTACTCCGGCTCCGTTTTTTGTTCTCAAGATTGCTTTGGCTGTTCGGGGTCTTTTGTCTTTCCATACAAATTGTGAAATTTTTTGTTCTAGTTCTGTGAAAAATGCCAGTGGTAGTTTGATAGGGATTGCATTGAATCCGTAGATTGCTTTGGGTAGTAGAGTCATTTTCACAATGTTGATTCTTCCAATCCAGGAACATGGTATACCTCTCCATCTATTTGTAACATCTTTAATTTCTTTCATCAGTGTCTTATAATTTTCTGCATACAGGTCTTTTCTCACCTTAGGTAGGTTTATTCCTAGATATGTTATTCTTTTAGTTGCAATGCTAAATGGGAGTGTTTTCGTAATTTCACTTTCAGATTTTTCATCATTAGTGTATAGGAATGCAAGAGATTTCCAAGCATTAATTTTGTATCCTGTTACTTTAGCAAATTCATTGATTATCTCTTGTAGTTTTCTGGTAGCATTTTTAGGATTCTCTATGTATAGTATCATGTCATCTGCAGTGACAGCTTTACTTCTTCTTTTCTGATTTGGATTCCTTTTATTTCTTTTTCTTCTCTGATTGCTGTGGCTAAAACTTCCAAAACTATGTTGACTAATAGTGGTGAGAGTGGGCAACCTTGTCTTTTTCCTGATCTTAGTGGAAATGGTTTCAGTTTTTCACCATTGAGGACGATGTTGGCTGTGGGTTTGTCATATATGGCCTTTATTATGTTGAGGAAGGCTCCCTCTATGCCTACTTTCTGCAGGGCTTTTATCATAAATTGGTGTTGAATTTTTTCAAAAGCTTTCTCTGCATCTATTGAAATGATCGTATGGTTTTTCTCCTTCAGTTTGTTGATAAGGTGTATCACGTTGATTGATTTGCATATATTGAGGAATCCTTGCATTCCTGGAATAAACCCCACTTGATCATGCTGTATGATCCTTATAATGTGCTGCTGGATTCTGTTTGCTAGTATTTTGTTGAGGATTTTTGCATCTATGTTCATCAGTGATATTGGCCTGTAGTTTTCTTTCTTTGTGACATCTTTATCTGGTTTTGGTATCAGGGTGATTGTGGTCTCGTAGAATGAGTTGGGGAGTGTTCCTCCCTCTGCAATATTTTGGAAGAGTTTGAGAAGCATGGGTGTTAGCTCTTCTCTAAATGTTTGATAGAATTCACCTGTGAAGCCATCTGGTCCTGGACTTTTGTTTGTTGGAAGATTTTTAATCACAGTTTCAATTTCAGTGCTTGTGATTGGTCTGTTCATATTTTCTGTTTCTTCCTGGTTCAGTCTCAGCAGGTTGTGCATTTCTAAGAATTTGTCCATTTCTTCCAGGTTGTCCATTTTCTTGGCATAGAGTTGCTTGTAGTAATCTCTCATGATCCTTTGTATTTCTGCAGTGTCAGTGGTTACTTCTCCTTTTTGATTTCTAATTCTATTGATTTGATTCTTCTCCCTTTTTCTCTTGATGAGTCTGGCTAATAGTTTATCAATTTTGTTTATTTTCTCAAATAACCAGCTTTTAGTTTTATTGATCTTTGCTATTGTTTCCTTCATTTTTTTTCATTTATTTCTGATCTGATCTTTATGATTTCTTTTCTTCTGCCAACTTTGTGGGTTTTTTGTTCTTCTTTCTCTAATTGCTTTAGGTGCAAGGTTAGGTTGTTTATTCGAGAAGTTTCCTGTTTCTTGAGGTAGGCTTGTATTGCTATAAACTTCCTTCTTAGAACTGCTTTTGCTGCATCCCATAGGTTTTGGGTTGCCGTGTGCCCATTGTCATTTGTTTCTAGGTATTTTTTGATTTCCCCTTTGATTTCTTCAGTGATCACTTCGTTATTAAGTAGTGTATTGTGTAGCTTCCATGTGTTTGTATTTTTTAAAGATCTTTTCCTGTAATTGATATCTAGTCTCATAACGTTGTGGTTGGAAAAGATACTTGATATGATTTCAATTTTCTTAAATTTACCAAGGCTTGATTTGTGACCCAAGATAATATCTATCCTGCAGAAAGTTCCATGAGCAGTTGAAAAAATGTGTATTCTGTTGTTATTGGGTGAAATGTCCTATAAATATCAATTAAGTTCATCTTGTTTAATGTGTCATTTAAAGCTTGTGTTTCCTTTTTTATTTTCATTTTAGATAATCTGTCCATTGGTGAAAGTGGGGTGTTAAAGTCCCCTACTATGATTGTGTTACTGTCAATTTCCCCTTTTATGGCTGTTAGTATTTGCTTAGGTATTGATGTGCTCCTGTGTTGGGTGCATAAATATTTACAATTGTTATACCTTCTTCTTGAATCGATCTCTTGATCATTATATAGTGTCCTTCTTTGTATCTTTTAATAGTCTTTATTTTAAAGTCTACTTTTTCTGATATAAGAACTGCTACTCCAGCTTTCTTTTGATTTCCATTTGCATGGAATATCTTTTTCCATCCCCTCACTTTCAGTCTGTATGTGTCCCTAGGTCTGAAGTGGCTGTCTTGTAGACAGCATATATACGGTCTTGTTTTTGTATCCATTCAGCCAGTCTGTGTCTTTTGGTGGGAGCTTTTAATCCATTTACATTTAAGGTAATTATTGATATGTATGTTCCTATTCCCATTTTCTTAAATGTTTTGGGTTTGTTATTGTAAGTGTTTGCCTTCTCTTGTGTTTCTTGCCTAGAGAAGTTCCTTTAGCATTTGTTGTAAAGCTGGTTTGGTGGTGCTCAACTCTCTCAGCTTTTGCTTGTCTGTAAAGGTTTTAACTTCTCCATCAAATCTGAATGAGATCCTTGCTGGCTAGAGTAATCTTGGTTGTAGGTTTTTCTCCTTCATCACTTTAAATATGTCCTGCCGCTCCCTTCTGGCTTGCAGAGTTTCTGCTGAAAGATCAACTGTTAACCCTATGGGGATTCCCTTGTGTGTTATTTGTTGTTTTTCCCTTGCTGCTTTTAATATGTTTTCTTTATATTTAATTTTTGATAGTTTGATTAATATGTGTCTTGGCGTGTTTCTCTTTGGATCTATCCTGTATGGGACTCTCTGTGCTTCCAGGACTTGATTAATTATTTCCTTTCCCATATTAGGGAAGTTTTCAACTATAATCTCTTCAAATATTTTCTCAGTCCCTTTCTTTTTCTCTTCCTCTTCTGGGACCCCTATAACTCGAATGTTGGTGCATTTAATGTTGTCTCAGAGGTCTCTGAGACTGTCCTCAGTTCTTTTCATTCTCTTTTCTTTATTCTGCTCTGCAGTAGTTATTTCCACTATTTTATCTTCCAGGTCACTTATCCGTTCTTCTGCCTCAATTATTCTGCTATTGTTTCCTTCTAGAGTATTTTTAATTTCATTTGTTGTGTTTTTCATCATTGCTTGGTTCCTCTTTAATTCTTCTATGTCCTTGTTAAGTGTTTCTTGCATTTTGTCTATTCTATTTCCAAGATTTTGGATCATCTTTACTATCATTATTCTGTATTCTTTTTCAGGTAGACTGCCTATTTCCTCTTCATTTGTTAGGTCTGGTGTGTTTTTACCATGCTCCTTCATCTGCTGTGTGTTTTTCTGTCTTCTCAACTTGCTTATCTTACTGTGTTTGGGTTCTCCTTTTCGCAGGCTGCAGGTTCATAGTTCCTGTTGTTTAAGGTATCTGTCTCCAGTGGCTAAGGTTGCTTCAGTGGGTTGTGTAGGCTTCCTGGTGGAGGGGACTAGTGCCTGTGTTCTGGTGGATGAGGCTGTATCTTGTCATTCTGGTGTGCACGTCCACGTCTGGTGGTGTGTTTTGGGGTTTCTGTGGCCTTATGATTTTAGGCAGCCTCTCTGCTAATGGATGGGGCTCTGTTCCTGTCTTTCTAGTTGTTTGGCATAGGGTGTCCAGCACTATAGCTTGTTGGTCATTGAGTGAAGCTGGGTCTTGGTGTTGAGATGGAGATCTCTGGGAGATTTTCGTTGTTTGGTATTACGTGGTGTTGGGAGGTCTCTTGTTGACCACTGTCCTGAAGTTGGCTCTCCCACCTCAGAGGCACAGCCCTGATGCCTGGCTGGAGCACCAAGAACCTTTCATCCACACGACTCAGAATAAAAGGGAGAAAAAATAGAAACAAAAAAAGAGAGAGGATAAAATAAAATAAAGTCAGATAAAATAAGATAAAGTTATTAAAATAAAAAATAGTTATTAAGAAAAAAAATTTTTTAAGTAAAAAAAAAACCAAAAAACGGACGGACAGAACCATAGGACAAATGGTGAAAGTAAATCTATACAGATAAAATCTCATACAGAGGGCTTCCCTGGTGGCGCAGTGGTTGAGAATCTGCCTGCCAGTGCAGGGGATACAGGTTCGAGCCCTGGTCTGGGAAGATCCCACATGCCGCGGAGCAACTAGGCCCGTGAGCCACGACTACTGAGCCTGCGCATCTGGAGCCTGTGCTCCGCAACAAGAGAGGCCGCGAGAGTGAGAGGCCCGCGCACCGCGATGAAGAGTGGCCCCCGCTTGCCACAACTAGAGAAAGCCCTTGCACAGAAACGAAGACCCAACACAGCCAAAAATAAATAAATAAATTAATTAATTAAAAAAAAAAAAAAAAAAATCTCATACAGAAGCATACACATACACACTCACAAGAAGAGAAAAAGGGGAAAAAATAATATATCTTCCTCCGAAAGTCCACCTCCTCAATTTGGGGTGATTCGTTGTCTATTCAGGTATTCCACAGATGCAGGTACATCAAGTTGTTTGTGGAGCTTTAATTCACTGCTTCTGGGGCTGCTGGGAGAGATTTCCCTTTCTCTTCTTTGTTCGCACAGCTCCCGGGGGTCAGCTTTGGATTTGACCCTGCCTCTGTGTGTAGCTTGCCTGAGGGTGTCTGTTCTTCGCTTAGACAGGACGGGGTTAAAGGAGCAGCTGCTTCAGGGGCTCTGGCTCACTCAGGCCGGGGGGTGGGAAGGGTACGGATGTGGGGCGAGCCTGTGGCGGCAGAGGCTGTTGTGACGTTGCACCAGCCTGAGGCGCACCATGCATTCTCCCGGGGAAGTTTTCCCTGGATCACGGGACCCTGGCAGTGGTGGGCTGCACAGGCTCCTGGGAGAGGAGGTGTGGACAGTGACTTGTGCTTGCACACAGGCTTTTTGGTGGCGGCAGCAGCAGCCTTAGCATTTCATGCCATCTCTGGGGTCCGCGCTGATAACCGCGGCTCACGCCCATCTCTGGCGCTCATTTAGGCGGTGCTCTGAATCCCCTCTCCTCGTGCACCAGGAATCAAAGAGACAAGAAAAAGTCTCTTGCCTGTTCGGCAGCTCCAGACCTTTTCCCGGACTCCCTCCCGGCTAGCTGTGGTGTGCTAACCCCTTCAGGCTGTGTTCACACCGCCAACCCGGTCCGCTCCCTGGGATCTGACCTCCGAAGCCAGAGCCTCAGCTCCCAGCCCCCACCCATCCCGGCGGGTGAGCAGAGAAGCCTCTTGGGCTGATGAGTGCTTGTCGGCACCGATCCTCTGTGCGGGAATCTCTCCGCTTTGCCCTCCGCACCCCTGTGGCTGCGCTCTCCTCCGTGGCTCCGAAGCTTCCCCCCTCTGCCACTCGCAGTCTCCACCCACGAAGGGGCTTCCTAGTGTGTGGAAACCTTTCCTCCTTCACAGCTCCCTCCCACTGGTGCAGGTCCCGTCCCTATTCTTTTGTCTCTGTTGTTTCTTTTTTCTTTTGCCCTACCCAGGTACATGGGGAGTTTCTTGCATTTTGGGAGGTCTGACGTCTTCTGCCAGCATTCAGTGGGTGTTCTATAGCAGCAGTTCCACGTGTAGATATATTTCTGATGTATCTGTGGGGAGGAAGGTGATCTCCGTATCTTACTCTTCCGCCATCTTCTCCTCTCCCCCTCACATGTCACTATTAACAAAGTAATACATTTTACAATTAAAGATACATTTTATAATAATTTTGTTTTTCTATAATGCTTTATTATTTATTTCACAAAATCTCTTGTTTTTCTTTTATTCATCTTTATCTTTGAATAAAATATTTTAATATTAGATATAAAATAAACTGAAGACTATATAAATATAATGTTCTAGAAAAAAATTCATTACAGTATATATTTAGGTTTTACATTACATTGGGGCATAAATGATTTATATTACTTAGAATTCATTATCTCTTGAAGTTGTAGTTTTCTATATTTTACTTGAGATAAGTATTGCAGTATTTAACATGATCTCTCATTTTAGTGAATACTCAAATACCTTTTATAGTATTTCCTTTTTCTGTTTATTCTTTATAAACTAAAAAGTAAAAGTGTATCTTGTTATTATGAAATTATTAATCAATAACAAAAGAGACATTTTAATAAAGTTTCATTCTTTGGAATAAAATGCTCAATTTTCCATCTTATCTATTAATTTTTAAAATTCATTCATTCATTCATTTATTTTTGGTTGCGTTGGGTCTTTGTTGCTGTGTGCAGGCTTTCTCTAGTTGCGTTGAGCACAGGCTGCTCTTCATTGTGGTGCGTGAGCTTCTCAATGAATTGGCTTCTCTTGTTGTGGAGCATGGGCTCTAGGTGTGCGTTCTCAGTAGTTGTGACTTGTGGTCTCTAGAGCACAGGCTCAGTAGTTGTGGCTCACGGGCTTAGTTGCTCTATGGCATGTGGGATCTTCCCAGACCAGGGATTGAACCGTGTCCCCTGCATTGGCAGGTGGATTCTTAACCACTGTGCCACCAGGGTAGTCCATCTTATCTTAATGATCTTTAAGTCATAGAGAAAATAGGCATTGAAGAGCTAATTATTAGAATATAATAGCAATTGAGAATTATTATTTTTATAATTGAACCTTATATTTTTTGTTATATAAGAATTTTACACAAGAGTTGATATTTTATAATTCTAGGATATAAAACAAAGAAATTTAATTAATTTATAAAAATAAAATCCTAATTAATTTTTTTGAAAGAGAGTATGGTAATTAATATCAACAAACAAATATTAGTTTGAAGGAATGTATGAACTTCAGAGAACTTCCAAAAATAAATATCAACCATTAGATAATTTAAAAAATCAAAAAGAGTAAGACATATCTCATCTGAGGGTGCATCTAATTTAAGAAGTGCCCACTATGCTTTAAATGTCAAAATATACTATTTCCTTTATTGAAGGAAATGCTGCCTAGAGAGACTGAGGAGGTAGCAGGATATGATCTTATGAAGGATGTCAGTATGCAATAATATTGACTTGCCTACCACTGATTCATTATTTGCAGATGGCACAGACAGATGCTTGGAGGAATTTAGTTCCTTGTCCAAAGTCAATACCAGAGAGAACAGGGGTAAAGCAGATGCTCTGGTTCCAGAGCCTGGACTCCTATTCCTAACCACTATACTGATAGCTTCTCCTTGATGCATAAAATGTCTTCTTCTCAGGGAAATGAATGATAAGGATCTACAAGTCATAATTTCCTCATGAAAGGAGAAGGAGGAGACAATTATAGCAATAATTGATCAATGAGGAGATAGCCCATTAACCAAGGACATTATTTCAGCAATAGTTGACATCAGTGAGGTTGTAAAGACATGAGCCTTACTAACTAGGTATTGCCAATTTTGTAGAATATGAATTAGGAGCAGAGAAGAACATATACATCCAAATGTAAAGAATAGTATTCAACTCATGCAAGTATACAGATTATTGACCATGATGTAACAAGATTATAAGGAAGCCACAGCCACCAAAATCTTGGGTCAGGGAGAAGGAAAACAAAAGAAGTTATTAAAAATCTGGAAAGGGTTCATGGCAGAAATAAATCTTATTATTGCATTTTATTTTTTTATAAAATGAATTAACTGGTCACTCTAATTATAACCATTTTTAATTTCTTTTTAAAAATAATCATTTTATGCCCATTGACCATTTCCTTCTAGATAACAAGCTTGATTTGCTACTTGTTTTATTTTTTATATACTTTATTTTTTAGAACAGTTTAAAATGTAATGAAAAACTGAGCAGACAGTGTTCAAAGTTCCCATATGCCTCGTCTCCCATCCTCATACCTTGTTTTCCCCATTATTAACATCTTGAAGTAATATGGTATATTTGTTACAATGAGTGAATGAATATTGGTACATTATGATTAACTAAAATACATAATTTTCATTGTATCACTCTTTGTTTTATAAATCTCTATGGGTCTTGATAAATGCATAATGTTATGTATCCAGCAGGACAGTGTGATACAGAATAGTTTCACCATTTTGTGTAAGCTAAAGATTTCCTCTTTATCTATTCATCTCTCCTTCCTCCTGCAGATCCCTAGTAATCACAGATATTTGTACTATCTTTGTAGTTTTGTCTTTTTCACAATGTCATATAGTTGGAATCATACAGTAGGTGGCCTTGTCATATTGGATTATTTCAATTAGCAATATGCATTTCAGTTTTTTGGGGTTTTTTTCCTATGTTTTTCATGGCTTGGTAGTTTATTTCTTTTCATTGCTGAATAATATTTATTATATATATATTAATATACCACATTTTGTTTCTCTATTTACCTATTGATGAGCATATTAGTTACTTCTAGTTTTGGCAATTATGAATAAAACTGCTGTAAATGTCTGTGTGTAGTTTTTTTTGTGTAGACATAAGTTATCAACACAGTTGGGTAAATACCTAGGAGGAGATTTGCTGAATCATATAGTAAGACTATCTAGTTTTTTAGAAACTGCCAAACACTTCCAGAATGGCTGCACCATTTTGAAATCCTACCAGCATCAATGACTATTCCATTATATACTCTCCAGCATTTGATATTGTCAGTTTTTCCTATATAAGGTCTTCAAATAGGTGCACAATGTTATCTCATGTTTTTTGCAATTTCTTAATGACATGAAGTTACTAATTTCCATCTGTTTATCTTCTTTGATGTGGTGTCTGCTTAGATATTTTGTCCATTTTTAAATTAGATTGTTTATTTTTTAATTTTTTGCTTTTTAAGGATTATTTGTATATTTTGGCCACTAGTCCTTTATCAGATCTTTGTTTTGCAAATATTTTCTGCCATTATGTGCCTTATCATTTAATACTTGACATGTCTCAGTCTTTCACAGAGGAAGTTTTAATTTTCATAAAAACTTAATATTTTTATTTCAAGTAAGCATTATGTATGATTCCATTTTATCCCCTCTCTTAGCATATTAATTTTACTTCCACTTTATTGTTTTTAGTAGTTACCCTAGACTTTGCAATAGACATTTACAACTAATTTAAATCCATTTTCAAATAACACTCTACCATTACATGGATAGTAGATGTAATTTATGACAGACTGCTTCCAATTCCTCCCTCCTATCCCTTACAACAGTGTTGTCATTTGTTTTATTTAGTATTTATTATACTATAATTATTCAATACATTGTTGCCATTGTTACTTTGAACAAACAATTGTCTACTAGGTTAATTAAAATGAGAAAATACATTTTTATTTTACCTTCACTTATTTTTCTTTGATGTACTTCCTTTCTTTGTATAGATCCAATGTGTATGTATCAGTTATGTAATTTTCCTTCTCTCTGAAGAATTTCTTTTAACATTTCTTGCAAGGCAAGTCCAGTGCTCACAAATTCCCTCAGTCTTGTTTGTCTAAGAAAGTATTTATTTCTCCTCTTTTGAAGGATAATTATTCTGAATGCAGAAATCCAAGGTCTTGTTTGCTTTTTGTTTTTTCATTCCATTTTCTCAACAATTTAACAACTCCACATCACTCTCATCTTGCTTGTGTGGATTCTGACGCAAAGTGCACCGTGATTCCTATTGTACTTTCTACCTCATCTACAAGTAAGTGTTTTTTTTAACTCTGATTTCTCTCAAGATTTTTTCTTTTTCTTTGTCTTTTTGCAGTTTGAATATTATATACCTAGGTGCTGGTTTCTTTTTTTTTTTTTATGTTTAGCTTTTTTCTTTTTCTTTTTTATTATTAAGAATCAACATGATCAAATTAATAGGTGCTGGTTTCTTAGTATTTTCCTGGTTGGTATTCTCTGAGCTTATCTTGGTTTATGATTAGGTGACTGTTACTCATTTTGAAAAGGCTTCAGCTATTACTGTTTCAAATGTTTCTCCTGCTTCTGTCTTTCTTCTTCTTCTAGTATTCCCATTAAGTATGTATTATACCATTTGCAATTGTCCAACCATGCTTGGGTATACTTGTTCAATTCTCCCATTATTTTTGTCTCTTTGAATTTCAGTTTAGGAAGCCTTTATTGCTCAATTTTCAAGGTTGCTGATTCATTCTTTGACTGTACCCAGTTGACAGATGAGTCCATCAAAGTCATTCTTCATTTCTATAACAATGTTGCTGTTGTTGTTGTTTAAATTTCTAGCTTTATTTTTGCTTATTGTATGAGTATTTCTCTGCTGTCAGGTGTAACTACTCTTTTGTCGTTTCGAACTCATATTTTGCTCCTCTCTTTTTCTTGATGAGTCTAGCTAAAGGATTATCAATTTTGTTTCTTTTCAGAGAACTAGCTCTTAGTCTTATTGATCTTTTGTATTTTTTAAGCTCTATTTTATTTATTTCTACTCTGATATTTATCTTACCTTCTACTAACTTAAGGTTTTTTTTATATATTTTTCTAATTCTTTTAAGTGTAAGGTTAGGTTGTTTATTTAACATTTTTCTTTTCTTCTTTCTTGAGATCCACTTTATTGCTATATACTTCCCTCTTAGAACTGCTTTTCCTGTGTCCCATAGATCTTGTATAATTGTGTTTCCATTTTCATTTGTCTCCAGGCATTTTTAAATTTCTTTTTTGTTTTCTTCACTGACCTATTGCCTTTAGTAGTATATTGTTTAGCTTCCATATTTTTGTGTTTTTTACAGTTTTTCTTATACTTGATTTCTAGTCTCATAGCATTGTGGTAGGCAAAGATGTTTGATGTGATTTCAACCTTCTTAAATTTATTGAAACTTACTTTGCAACCTATCATGTGATCTGTCCTGGAGAATCGTCCATGTGCCCTTGAAAAGAATGTGTATTCTGCTGCTTTTGGATGGAATATTTTGTATATACCTGTTACGTTTATCTGATCTAATGTGCCATTTAAGTCCAGTGTTTCCTTACTGATTTTCTGTCTGGATGATCTGTCCATTGATGTAAGTGGGGTATTTAAGTCCCCTTACTGTTATTATGATAATGTCAATTTCTTCATGTTTGTTAATATTGACTTCATATATTTAGGTATTCCTATGTTGGGTGCGTATATATATTTACAATTGTTATATCTTCTTCCTGGATCAATCCCTTCATCATTATATAATGTCTTCCTTTGTCTCGTTACAGTCTTTGTTTCAAAGTCTACTTTGTATGATATAAGTATTGCTACTGCAGCTTTCTTTGTGTTTGCATTTTCATGGAATGTCTTTTTCCATTCCCTCACATTCAGTCTATGTTTGTCGAGAGCTGAAGTGAGTCACTTGCAGGCAGAATATATATGTATATATATATATATGTACCCAGAATATATTTGTACCCATTTCGCCACTCTATGTCTTTTGATTAGAACACTTAATCTATTTACTTTTAAAGAAATTATTGATAGGTATGTACTTGCTGCCATTTGGTTAATTATATTCAGTTTGTTTTAGTTGTTCTTTTTTGTTCCTTTATTTTTCTTTCGCTCTTTTTCCTTGTTATTTAATGACTTTGTTTAGCGTTATGTTTGGATTCCTTTCTTTTGCATGCGTGTCTAATATACATTTTTGCTTTGTGGCTACCACAGGGTTTATATGTAGTAGCTTGTATATAGTAATATATAGTTATTTATATATATATTACTTTAATTTGTTGATCTCTCAAGTTCTAAAACATTCTATCAATCCTGTATTTTTACTCCCCTTCACTACTTTTACTCTTTTGACATTATATTTTGCATATTTTTGTGTTTTTTATTCCTTAACTATTTATTTTGGCACAGATTATTTTACTCCTTTTGTCTTTTAACCTTTCTACTAGCTTTATAAGTGATTGATCTTCTACATTTACTGTATATTTTTTTTACCAATGAAATTTTTCTTTTTGTTATTTTCTTATTTCTCATTGTGGTCTTTTCTTTTCCGCTTACAGAAGTCCCTTGAATATTTGTGGTAGAGACAGTTTAGTGGTTCTGAAATCTTTTAGCTTTTGTTTGTCTGTAAAATTTTTTATTCCTCTTTCGAACCTGAATGATAGCCTTGCTGCATAGAGTATTTTTTTTGGTTGTAGGTTTTTCTTTTTCCTTTCATAACTTTAAATACACCATGCCACTCACTTCTGGCCTGTAAAGTTTCTGCTGAAAAGTCAGCTGACAATATTATGAGTTCCACTGTATGTAAGTAGTTGCTTCTCCCTTTCTGCTTTTAATAGTCTCCCTTTATCTTTAATTTTTGCCACTTTAATTACAAAGTGTTTTTGTGTGGACCTCTTTGGATTAATCTTGTTTGGGACTCTGTGTGCACCCTGGACCTGGATGTCTGTTTTCTTTGATAGGTTAGGAAAATTTTTAGTTTTTATTTCTTCAAATGTGTTCTTGGCCACTTTCTTTCTCTCTTTTCCTACTTGGACCCTTATAATGCCAATGCTTGTACATTAGATGTTGTCTCAGAGGATTCTTAAACTGTCCTCCTTTTTTAATCCCTTTTTCTTTTTTTTGTTTAGCTTGGGTGATTTCCATTTGTCTGTCTCCAGTCACTGACCCATTCTTCTGTAATATCTAATCTACTTTTGAATCCTTCTGGTGTAATTTTTGTCAGTAATTGTATTCTTCAGCTCTGTTTGATTCTCCTTATATTTTCTAACTCTTTGTTAAACTTCTCACTGTGTTCATTCATTCTTCTTCTGAGTTTGTTGCACATCTTTATGATCATTACCTTGAACTCCTTATTGGGTAGATAGCTTAACACCACTTCATTTATTTCTTCTTCTGGGGCTTTATGTTATTCCTTCCTTTGAAACATATTGTCTTGTCACTTAATTTTGCCTAATCCTCTGTCTCATTTGTATGTATTAGGTTGGTTGTTTACATTTTCCAATGTGGAGAACTGAACGTATGTAATAGATGTCCTATAGGGCCTGGCAGCACACTCCTCTCTGGTCACCAGAGCTACATGATCTAAAACTGACCCATATGTGGGCTGAATGGGGTCTTCTGTTGTGGCAGGGCTGACTACTGTGGTGTGTTGGTAGCTTGGGCTAGTCCTTGGCCTGGTTGGCTTCCAGTCTCTGCCTTGTGTCTTGTGAAGAGGTTGCCAGTCTCTGGTGAGCAAGGCCTGATAAAGGAATAGTTGGCTGTCTTGCCTGAGGAGTCCTTGGGCTATTGCTGGCCTGCTTTGGGGCAAGACCAGTTCCAGTGTGGCTGACTGCAGAGCTCAAGGTTTCTGAGGCAGTTGTCTGCCAGCTGGTTGAAAGTGTTGGGTCCTGGCATGGATGGATGAAGGATCTGTGTGATTCTGGGGTTACTGGCAGCTCACAAGTGGGGGGGGTGAGGCCTGGGTGGCTGGCTGTGGGCCCAGGTGTCCTGGGATTAGTGCTGGCCTACTGGTTGATGAGGCCATGGTGTTGAAAGTCTGGGGACTGTTGTTATCCTGGTGGGGGTGGGGCCTATCCTGAAGTGGCTGGCTGGGAGACCTGGGGAAGCCCAGGGCTGGTGTTATTCTGATGGTGGGCAGGGCTGGGTCCCCAGAAGACTGGTTACTTGGCCTGTGGGTCCTGGGATTAGCTGGTGGGCAGGATTATGCCCTGGTGCTAATAGTCTAAAGGGAGGACTCCAAAATGGTCCTTGCCAGCACCAGTGTTATCATGGTAGAACAAATTCCAAATTTGGCTGCCACCAGCATGTATGTCCTCAGGGGTTGTCCCAGTGGCCTCCTGCCTCTCTGAGAGCAAGTGGGTCTGACCCAGGCCCCTTTCAAATTACTGCCTCTATGCTGGGTCTCAGAGGATGTTAGAAGTGCCATGCTCTTTTTAAGAGTGAAGTCTCTTCTGCTCCCTTCAAAGCAAGCCATGCTGGCCTTCAAAGCCAGGAAGTTTTAGGGACTCATTTGATGCAGGACTCCTGAGCTGGGGAGCTTAGGAGCCAACATGGGGCTCAAATTCCTTGCTCCTTGTGGGGGAAGTTTTGAAATTCTGATTATCTGCTTGTTTGTGGGTTGCCTACCTCAGAATGTGGGTCTTGAGTTTACCATGTCTCTGCTGCTCCTACCCATCTTGTTGTGGTTCCTTCTTTATATCTTTAGTTGTGGAAAATCTTTTCTATTAGACTTCAGAATTATACTTGCTCTATAACTTGTAATTTTAGTGTGCCTGAGGGAGGAGATGAGCTCAGGGTCTTCTCACTCTACCATCTTGGCTAAACTTTCTAAATTTTGATCAACCATAGTTATTTTAAGTTCTCTGACTAACAATTCAAAACTATGTTGTTTATCTGAGTCTGGTTTTAATATTTGCTTTATTTCTTCACACTGAGTTGTTTCTTTTTTTTTTTTCCTTAATTTTCAGTCTGCTTTGTAATTTTTTGTTGAAAGATGCACAAGATGTGTCAGATAATAAGAACTGACATAATTTGACATTTAGTGTGAATTTTCATGTTAATTTGGCTAGGAACTGAGTATTATTTACTGTTTGCTATAGCTGTTGGTGTCAGAAATTTCATTTTACTCTATTTTCCTTGTTTGCTTGTTTTTGTTTGATTATTTTTTCTTTTGCATCTCATTTTTAAGTTTCTTTAAGAAATACTGCTAGTGTCTGTGTATTGTACTCTCTCAGTTGCAATCCACTGCATTTATGCTGAAGCTTGCTGATGTTGTGGTAAAGTTTTGGGAAAGAGACGAAAAGTGTTCTATCATGATTAAATCTCAGTTTTTTAGTGGACTTTGACTATGATCTTTAAACTTGTTTCTTATCTTTTCTTCTCTCCTTTAGTGAGATAGAATGTCTAATTTGGAGTTTACTAATTACCCTTCCCCAGATCATAAAAAGTCTTTGGTAATGTTGATATCCTTGGAAGTCAGGCTTTGGTTATTAAAAAAACTTTAGTGTATTTCAAAGTGACTTTTTCCTTCCTCTGATAAAATATAGGAGATTCTCCTGAAATCTTTTCCATGAGAAAGTGGTGGCCATACCCACAATGGTTTAGGGGCTTCTATAAGATTGCTTCTGGTGGTTTTTGTTTTGTTTTGTATTATATTGTTATTAAGACTTTATTTTTTGGAGCAGTTTTAGGTTAATAGCAAAATTAAGGGGCAGTATAGAGATTTCCTATACAGCCCTACCCCCACATATCCATAGACTCCATCATTATAAATATACCCTAATAGTGTAGTGCATTTGTTACAGTTGATAAACCTAAATTGACACATCATAATCACCCAGTGTCCATAGTCTACGTTAAAGTTAACTCTTGATGTTGTAATTCTATGGATTTGAATAAATATATCCAACATTATGATACCATACAGAATATTTTCACCCTTAAAAATCATCTGTGCTCTGCCTGTTCATTTCTACCCCCAGAAAACCCCTGGCAACCACTGATCTTTTTACTGTCTCCATACTTTTGCCTTTTCCAAAATGTCATACTTTGGAATCATACAGTATGTAGCCTTTTCAGATCAACTCTTTCACTTAGTAATATGTATTTAAATTTCCTCCATGTCTTTTCAAGGCTTGTTAGCTCATTTTTTAGCACCAAATAATATTCCATTGTCTGGATGTACCACAGTTTATTTATCCATTTACCTACTGAAGGGTACTTTGATTGCTTCCAAGTTTTGGTAATTATAAATTAAGTTGTTATAAATATCCTTGTGCAGGTTTCTGTGTGGAAATATTTTCAACTTTGGATAAATACCAAGGAGCATGATTACTGGATGTTATGGTAAGAGTATGTTTAGTTTTGTAAGAGCCCTCCCCCCAAACTGTCTTTCAGAGCCATTTTGCACTCTCACCAGCAATGAATAAGAGTTTCCATTACCTCACATCCTCACCAGCATTTGGTGTTATTAGTGTTTAGATTTCATTCCTTTTAATAGGTGTGTAGTGGTATCTCATTGTTGCTTTAATTTACATTTTCTTGTTGGCATATGATGTGAAACATTTTTTCATATGCTTATTTTTTATCTGTAAATATTCCTCGGTGAAATATCTGTTAATGTGTTCAGCCCTTTTTAAAATCAGGGGGTTTGTTTTCTTACTGTTGAATTTTAAGAGTTCTTTGTATATTTTGGGTTACAGTCCTTTATTGGATCTGTCTTTTGCAAATATTTTCTCTGAGTCTGTGACTTGTCTTCTCATTTTCTTGAGCTTAGGTTTTCAATTTTAATAAAATACAGCTTACAAAATATTTCTTTCATGGATCCTGTCTTTTCTTTTGTATATAAAAAGTCATTGCCCAAGGTCATCTAGGTTTTCTCCTATGTTATCTTCAAGGAATTTTTATAGTTTTGCATTTTACATTTAGGTTTATGATCCATTTTGAGTCAACTTTTGTGAAAGGTAAGTTTTGTGTCTAGATTAATTTTTTTTGGAATTTGCATGTCCACTTGTTCTAGCACCATTTTGAGAAGACTACTTTTGTTCCATTGTATTGCCTTTACTCCTTTGTCAATAATTATTTGGCTATATTTTTGTGCGTCTGTTTTCTAGGCTGTCTGTTCTGTTGCATTGATTCTTTGTCTATTCTTTCACACACTACACTTTCTTGATTGCTGTAGCTTTATAGTAAATCTAGAAATCAGGTAACATCAATCCTCCAACTTTGTTCTTCTTCAATTTTTTTTTGTTATTCTGGGTCTTGTGCCTCTCCATATATAAACTTTAGAATCAATTTGTCAATATCCACAAAGTAACTTGCTGGGATTAGATTGAGATGGATTTGAATCTGTAGATCAAATGGGAAGAAATGCTACCTTGACAATATTTAGTTTCTATCCCTGAACATTTTCATAAATTTAGTTCTTTGATTTTATTCATTGGAATTCTTTAGTTTTTCTCACATATATGTTGTACATATTTTGTTATATTTGTACCTGAGTATTTTGGGGGTGTGTTAATGTAAATAGCATTGTGTTTTTTATTTCAAAATTAATTTGTTCATTGTTGGTATATAGGAAAGCAATTGACTTTTCTATATCAACTTTGCATCCATAACCTTCTTATAATCATTTATTAGCTCCAGGATTTGTTGTTGGTGGTGGTGGTGGTTTTTTCAGATATTCAACATGGATGATCATGTCATCTGTAAACAAGAAAATTTTATGTTTTCCTCTCCAATCTGTATACCCTTGATTTCCCTTTCTTTTCTTACTGCATTAGCTAGATCTTCTAGAGCAATGTTGAAAATGAGTGTGAGAAAGTACATCCTTGTCTTGTTTCTGATCCTAGCGGGGAAGCTTCGAGTTTCTCACCACTAAGGGTGAATTTAGCTGTAGTATTTCTTGGTAAATATTCTTTATCAAGTTGAGGAAGTTCCCCTCTATTCTATATTATTAAGAGTTTTTATCATGAATGGGTGATGTGTTTCTGTCAAATGATTTTTCTATATATATTGATATGCATGTGTTTTTTTTTTTTTTAGCCTCTTTATGTGATGAATTACATTAGTTGATTTTCAAATGTTGAAACAGCCTTGTATTCCTGAGATAAATCTCACTTGGTCATGGCATGTAATTCTTCTTTTACTTTATTGGATTTGATTTGCTAATATTTTCTCAAGGATTTTTGCATCTATGTTCATGAGATATATTGGTCTGTAGTTTTCTTTTTTTGTAATATCTTTTTCTGTAACTCTCTTATTCCTTGCAAGGATTCTGAGGAGAAGTTTGATGTTATTCTTAATATTGTTCCTGTCTGGTTGAAGTGTTCCCCTCCACACCCCCTGGTTTCTTCCTGGATTTTTTTCTTTATCTTTGATTTTCTGTAATTTGGAAGAGATGTCCCTAGGTGTGGTGTTTTGGGCTTTTATTTTGCCTGGTGTACTTTGAGCTTCATGGATCTTTGGTTTGGTGTCTGACATTAATTTGAGGATATTCTCAATCATTATTGTTTCAAATATTTCTTTGTTTTAGTTCTCTTTTTCTTCTCTTTCTAGTAGTCCCAGTATAAGTAAGTCACACCTTTTTATATAGTATCACAATGTTGCACATTATATTGTAAATACTGTTCTGTTTTTATCAGTCTTTGTTCTTTTAGCTTTTCGGTTCCAAGGATTCTGTTGATAAGTGCTCTAGCTCAGATGCTCTTTCCTTATCTGTGTCCATTCTACTAGTAAGCCCATGAAAGGTATTCTTCAATTCTGTTACAGTGCTTTTGATCTCTAACATTTATTTTTGATTCCTTCTTAGGACTTCTATCTCTCTGCTTACATTGCTCCCCTGTACTTATATGCTGTCTCCTTTATCCATTAAAGACTTTAGCATATTAATCATAAATATTTTAAATTCCTGGTCTGATAATTCCAACATTCCTGCTATGTCTGGTTGTGATGTTTAATCTGTCTCTTCTAATTTTATTTTTCTCCTTTGGTATGTCTTGTAATTTTTTCTTTGTAGCTAGGCATGATGTCCCAGGTAAAAGAAACTGCTGTAAATAAGCCTTTAGTAATGTGATGGTGAGGTGTGAGGAGAGGTGGAGTGTTCTATAGTTCTATGATTAGATCTAAGAATTTCAGTGAACCTATGCCTCTGGATTGCAATCTCCATGGGAGTTTCTCAGTATTTTCTCCTCCCTTAGGTGGGACAAGTTTGCTGTAGTGGGCCAAAGTTGGGTATTTTCCTTATCCCAGGTCACTTAGGCTCTGATAATACCCCAGCAGGTTAGGCCCTGGTTAACAAATTATCCCAGAGGGCAGGCCTTGTTGAGAAGAACAAAGTGTCCTGATATATTAAAAAATGTTTTTTTTCCTCGTCTCTCAGACAGAAGCACAAGGGGATTGTTCTGTGATATTTAATTTAGGAAACTGTTCAAGGTCTTAGTGATAAATTTTGCAATATGGTGGGGGACTCACACTGTGACTGCGTCCCTCTGGAGTTTTTAACTTCAGTATTGTCTGCACTGAGCTTCCAGCAATTTGTCAATTACAGTTCAGGTTTTCCTTTCCTGGCATTATTTCTTGTGTTGGTTTTCAACCATGATCCTCTTTTGTGGTCAGCAGTGAGTTCTGTATCCACCTGTCCGTCTCTCCAGTCTCGCAGGCAGTAGTTTTCCCTCCATCCTTCTCTCTCTTATGGATCTAAAAAGAGTTGTAGATATTTCAGTCTGCTCAGCTCTGACTTGTTGTTAGGCAGAGTGGCAACTTCTAAGCACCTTACATGTGAAACTGGAAACCTTCCCAGTAGTTTTTAACTCTCAAGATTGTCCACACTCAGCCTCCAGCAATTCTCTGAAGTTTCTGTTTAAGTATTCCCACTGGCTCTAGTGTCTTCTGTTTCAGGTAATGTGATCTTGGCTGTAATTATCTTTATTCACCTGCCTCTCAAGGTTTTGAGGTGGCAGTTTGCCCTGATACCTCAGTTCTCTGATGGATCTGAGAATAGATAAGTGCCTAGGTATGTAATGTAAACAAGCATTGCTTAAGCTGTGGTTCTTTGACTTTGCTGAAGAAAAGAGTCACCTGGGTAGCTCTTAAAAAATACCTGAGACGCATGCCAGACCAATTAAACCAGTATGTCTGAGAGTGAGACCCAGACATTTATATATTTATAACTTCACTTGGGATTGCTGTGTAAAGCCAGGATTGAGATCCAGGCAGGGTATCTAAGCTAAGGTCCCTCAGTTTGAATCATGCCTCTCAGATTACTATCGATGTGCAGCTGGATAAACCAGTGAATCAGTCTGTGTTACATTTCCCTCATCTGGAATAAGAAAATCATATATGTCTCATAGTTTCTTTCTTAGCACATAGTAAGTGCTATGTAAGTGCTCACATTTATTTTTTAAATTATTATTATTCCATACTTGGACAATAAATTGAACCTTAGCAGTGCCTCAGGAATTTTCTGTGTGCTCCACTTTAATGATGTACTATTCTTCTCCACCTCCAGAAGTGATTATTTGAATATTTTATTTACTATTGACTTGCTTTTTATTAATTTTAGAATTTTCCTGCTTTTCTTTATAACTGTGCTACACTCGTACACCTAAACAATAAATTACATTGTTTTCATGTTTTAAAAACTTCTGAAGATACAATCATACTATGAGTATTCTTTTGTTTTATGTTTGTTTAATCTACTTGTACTTTTGATATCTACTTATGCTACAAGTACCTGTACTTCATTTATTTAGAGGGTTCTACAGTGATCCATTTTATGAATATGCCACAATTAGTGTATCCATTCTACTGTTAATGGACATTTGTTTTATCCAGTTATTCTGTTGTTTTTACGGAGAACAATAATCTAAACATATTCTTGAACATGAATAATAGTACATGTTCACAGGAAATTTCTTTAGAGGATATACCTAAGAGTGAAATTCTTGAGTCATAAACTATGGATAGAGTTGATTTTATTAAGCAACACAAAATTGTTTAATATATCAATGTTACTATTTTGCACTTCAATGTGGATTAATGTAAACATTCCTCCACATTCTTGTTATCCTTTGACACAGTTTAAAAGTTTGTGTCACGTTGATGGATATGGATTAACTTATTTCTTCTTTTTTTTTTAAAGTACCTATTGAAGTCTTTTGACAATTTTTTTATTGAGGGAGTTCTCTTTTTCTTACTTTAGGAGATTTTTTGAAATAAATGTTGAATATCAATTCTGTCCCAGTTATATCTGTAGTAAGTAACTTCTAGTTTATGGATTGCTGTTTCATTTTTCTACAGGGTCTATTTATAAAAAAAGAAGTTCTTTATTTTCTTAGATCAGTCTCCCAAGGCAAAAGAAAAGCAAAAATAAACAAATGGGACCTAATCAAACTTAAAAGATTTTGCACAGCAAAAGAAGCCATCAACAAAACAAAAACACA
The DNA here is from genome assembly GCF_965194825.1 of Balaenoptera physalus. Lineage (NCBI taxonomy): Eukaryota > Metazoa > Chordata > Mammalia > Artiodactyla > Balaenopteridae > Balaenoptera > Balaenoptera physalus. The sequence goes on along the minus strand of NC_138899.1, from coordinate 53,759,554 downwards.
ACCTAAGGAATGAGAGAAAATATTTGCAAACAATGAGATTGATAAGAGGTTAATTTCCAAAATATACAAACAGTTCGTACAGCTCAATAAAAAAACAAACAAAGAACCCAATCAAAAAAATGAGCAGAAGACCTAAATAGACATTTCTCCAAAGAAGACATACAGATGGCCAACAGGCACACAAAAATATGCTCAACATCACTAATTATTAGAGACATGCAAATCAGAACCACAGTGAAGTATCACCTCACACTGGTCAGAATGACCATCATCTAAAAGTCTACAAATAATAAATACTGGAGAAGGTGTGGAGAAAAGGGAACCCTCCTACACTGTTGGTGGGAATGTAAATTGGTACAGCCATTATGGAAGAACAGTATGGAAGTTTCTTAAGAAATGAAAAATAGAGCTACATATGACCCAGCAACCCCACTCCTGGGCATATATCTGGGAAAGATGAAAACTCTAATTTGGAAAGATACATGTACTTCAATGTTCACAGTAGCACTATTTACAATAGCCAAGACATGGAAGCAACCTAAGTGTCCATGAACAGATGAATAGATCATGAGTGGACCTAGAGAATAGCATACTAAGTCAAGTAAGTCAGACAGAGAAAGTAAATAGTACATGATATCACTTATATGTGGAATCTAAAAAATTAATACAAATGAATCTATGTACAAAAGAGAAACAGACTCACAGACATAGAAAACAAACCTATAGTTACCAAAGGGAAAAGAGATGGAGGAGGGGTAAATTAAGGGTATGGGATTAACAGATACACACTACTATATATAAAATAGATAAGCAACAAGAATTTACTGTATAACATGGAGAATAATATTCAATATTTTGTAATAACATATAGTGGAAAATAACCTGAAAAAAATAATAGATGTATATACCTAAATTCCTTTACTGTACACCTAAAACTAACACAATATTGTAAATCACTATACTTCAATAAAAATGTTCTTAAATTTTAATTTAATAAAATTTGTCAAACTTTCTTTATATTTTCTTTATATTTTCTTACATGCATCTCATTCAAAAATTAAGACAGGTTCTAGACTAAGTCTGAAGTTATTCCATTAAAACTACATTGTGAAATTTTTCCTCTGTAATATTTTTTAAATGTTTGAAAGTTTTATTTTTCTCATTTTGATCTTTAATGTACCTTAAATTATTATTTTTTGTATATGGTATGAAATAGGAGTCTAAGTATATTTTTTTATATAACTAAATATTTCATAATTTTTAATAGCCCATCAATTTCCTTACAAATATATAAACTCACTTTTCGATAACTCAAGTTTTTGTATATGTATTTTCCCCCCTGGATACTCTATTCTGTTTCATTGATCTATCTCTGCACCAATATCAACTGCCTTTATTACTAAAATTTTATGTCTTGATATCTGGTAGAGAAATATCCCTCACTCCCTGCTTGTTTTTTCTTTTCTTTAAACTGTACTTTGGTGAAATGTGGTACATCTTTTCAGAGAGGGGCTCACATTAATGACGGCCCTTACATGTTTTTCATATGGAAAGGACAAATAGACTTCTAGAAATTTTATGATAATTCTAAAATAATAGAGAACTTGTTCCATATTTATTCCTTCCTTAAAATTTGCCTCTAGGCTTTTCTTCCTCAGGGAACATTTAAATTAGTTTCTTTACTTGTTCACTCTTGTCTGATACTTAGTCAATATAGCTTACTTCTGCTTTTCACAACATCTTTGCTCTTCTAGAGATAATATACATATATCCTCAAGGTTCTTCCTGTCATTTATATTAAAGAAGTTTAAATTGACTGAGTAATATATTTAGTTACACTTCCTGAAGTAATATTTGGATGGCTGCATTTTTTTCTACACATTAAAAGGTATATTTTGTAATTCCTCACTAGAGTAGACACATTTTAAAATAGGGATATTTGTCAACATTTACATTTTTTCTTGAAATAATGCATATTTGTTTGAGAAGGATGAATATACTGCCTGAGTAAAAAACAATGGTTTTGTTATATTTTGTTTTATTCTGTGGTTTAATTTGAGTAAGAGATAATTCAGTTAACATTAAAAAAAATTTAAATAATTTTAAACAAATTATGGAAATTAAAAACAAATTTACAAACTATAGACACAGAATAGTGCCTGTGAGTAAAATAGTGATTAAACTTTTTACGTTTCTGATACCTATGTTTATAGGACTCTAACAATAGGCATAACTTCAATATTTGGGCACAACACATATAGATATGTGTGTGAGTGTGTGTGTGTGATGTCTAAAGAGTATGAGAATAAAAGCTCATTCAACACATATTTACTGAGGATGTAATATGTAACAAGACATAAGTTTGCCATCATTTAGGATAAAACAAATGAAAAATATGTTCCTGATGAACTTAGGTATCTCCCAAGTTAATGAAGGGTAACTAATCCAATATAATGACCTTCCTGTAGTGTGATAAATGTTAAAATAAAGGGAAAGCAAAATACTATGTGAGTATAAAGAATAGAATAATAACATGCAAACTCAAAAATTCTCCCCCAAATTTGTATAATTTATGTCAAAGAAATTCTTATAGGAATAGCTGGAATTTCAGGAATTTTTCAACTAGTGGAAGATAATTGTTTACATATGTTGAATATTCCAGTCTCATAAGTTCCAGAATGCATGTGTAGTTTTAGATCTATTCAGGTTTGAAAATGAGAATTTCAACTGTATTACTCAGAGACTTGAATTTAAAACTTAAACTCAGAAAATGTTGTATGGATTTCCAGTTTTCCTGCATAGAGCACATTTTTCTGAATGTCTTATTATAAACACATTTCTTGGGACCTCCCTTGTGGCACAGTGGTTAAGAATCCACCTGGCAATGAAGTGGACATTTCGAGCCCTGGTCCGGGAAAATCCCACATGCAGTGGAGCAACTAAGACCACGTGCTACAACTACTGAGCCTGCGTGCTACAACTACAGAAGCCCGTGCATCTAGAGCCTGTGCTCTGTAACAAAGAGAAACCACTGCAAGGAGAAGCCCGTGCACCAAAACGAAGAGTAGCCCCCACTCGCCACAACTAGAGAAAGCCCGCATGCAACAATGAAGACCCAACACAGCCAAAAATAAATAAAATAAAATTTTAAAATTTATTAAAAAAATTTAAAAAAACACATTTATTTATAGTTTGGTTAACATAGGAAATTTATTTTATAAAACACACACATACACATACATATATATCTTTATATAACATATGCATATGTAATATACACATATACATGCATATATATATATTTATAATATCCTTATATATTTTTTTCATCATGCATGATTATAAAATATTCCTTAAAAACAAAACAGAGGTCTGGAGATGGTTTGAAAGCCCTCATCTTGAAAAATAAATTTAAAATATTAATAATGTATTTGTAGATCAAGGAACTATGGTGGGTATAAAGATAAACCTAGACTTATCTTGTTTTTTAGAACTATAAAATTATTGTTTGCATAACATTTTAGTTGTTTCCCATTAAACATGATGTGAAAATCTTTATTAAAGGAAAATATTTATGTATTAAAAAAATTGTCATTATATTTATAATTCATGTTGACTATAAAAAGAATGTGACGAATACAAGAACAATATAAAGTTCTATGAAATCAAGGAGGATGGAGTTGTGTGTGATGGGTAGTGAGAGTTGAAGTTATAAATATTTTAGTCCTAAAAGAGGGTACAAATGGTACATTCACAGCATTCATTACAGACTTCAACAACCCGAAATGGTAATAGAAATCTAATTTCACTGTATACAACAGCTTTAATGTACATGAGGAAAGTGCAGATCAGTTTTCTTGTTTGCATGAAACAGAAAGGAGGGAAGAGAACAAATGTTTGGAAAAGTGATATTTTTTACCACCTCACTAAGACACTTGAATATTATTTTAAGTTCTTTGGAGCTTATTTTGAAGACACTTTTTAGCATGATATATACATGGTTGTTAACAGAGAAGTCAGTGAATTGGAAATGAAATGAAACTAGAAATGGACACAAAGCAAATCAGGTATTGCAGTATTCCAGGCAAGAGGCGATGAGGATACTTGGCGTGTTATCCGTGGACATGAAAAGAAAGTAGTTATTTCTAGAGAGAATACATAAATAATAACAGCAAAAATATCATAAGAGGTTACTGGATACTAAGAATTTTGCATAAATTATTTCATCCGAGTTTCATAATAACGCTATTGCTATCATTCATTTTTACAGAGGAGAATTCTGAAAAAGACTAAGTAGAATGCCCAAAATAAGGTCATGTGGCTAGTAAGTGCCTGAACCTGAATTCAAGCGTAGACAATTTGACTCCAGAGAGAGAAAGAGGTAGAGAGAGAGAGCTCATATATTCTCAGGCTGAGTATGTAGAGGACTTGGTGACTGATATTGTAAAAAAAAAAATCAGGGAGAAATTGACAAGTGTCCTAGGTTTCAAGCTGGGGTGACAAACTGTGATGGTGTTAACAAAAATTGAATTATTAGAGAAAGAACAAAGTTTGGGGACAGAAGCATGAGTTGGGTTTTGATTATGTATTTTTTTGGTTTGGCAATTCATCTAGGTAAAATTAGAAATAGAACAGTTCAGGTTAGAGTACAAATTTTGAAGTTTTGTTTAGCAGATATAAATTGTAGTTTTAAGACGCTACATAACATGAATAGTTTTGCATACAGTCCTGGAAAGTTGACCAAAGCTATGATATTCCAATGAAAAAGAATATTAGCTTCTTCAGATACTAAAATACCATTCACTATTATTTCATGTGCTTTTGTGACTCTTGGTTATCATCTTCCATGTTCCCCTTTAGAGTTCTCTTGCCAGCACTACTTGGTTCATGATATATCTAATTAAACCACCAATAATCTACTCTGGTTTTACCTTGCATATCTGTCCTTTACTTCTTAGACAGTGTATATCACTCACTTGCAGCTTTCAGAAGCTTCAGAAATCAACATAAACACATTTTCTCTTACATGCTCATATTTTCCACTAACAAAGATATTTAACACCTTGGATGTCATGCAACAATAAAGGGATAATATTTCTGATTTTTCCCTACCACCCCCACCACCAAATGTTCTTAACTACCCCCACATCTTTTCACCCAATGAATATATGGCATTTAGTGCTTCTGGAGTTAGAAAGAAATAGCCTATTATAAAGTCATACTTGGGTGTTTTTAATAGAGTTTTGTTTTGCTTTTTTAAATATCCTTTGCAGATAGTAGTTTGAAAGCAAACACATTTAATTTGCAGAAGTATGATTCCACTAAGACAGAATACTCAAAGTAGGACACTAAAAGTATAAGACAAGTCTGGATTCCTGTAGACTATAAAATTTATAAAATAAAACCATCAAGCTGATACAAATTATGGCATAGATTCTAACCATACAGGATGAAGAAGAAAAATTTGAGCGTTAAGAGTTAAGCTACTCCACGGCATTGCATCCATTTTGTAGTGACCTTGAACTGACACTAGTCCCTTCATGCAGGTGAATGCCTGAGATAGCAGCCTAGAGAGTCACAAGCAAATGTAACTTTCTGATATGACTTCCCCAGTAGACTTTGTGATCAACAGTCTCGCCTGCCTCCCAGCAATTGTACGACTTATGTTCTTCTTAGATAAGTCTCCCATGGAGCTTAACAAACCTCAATCTTTGGATTAAATAGACCAATCTAGATTCACTTTAGAAACCCCAAAACACTCCTCTTATGAACCCTAATAAAGGCATGTGCCCAAGGTCCTATCTTTTTCTGCACTCTGCCTTGAGTTGCCCCTGTGGACCCTCAAAGTGTACCAGTTGCTTCCTCCAGGACCTGTGAGTAATAAAATTCTCTAATTTATTTCCTCTTGGGGTCTGTTGTTGAACCAAAGATCATCGTCAGGCACCCTGGCCTCTAGTTGATAGTGTTAATTTGACAAATTGATTACATTGAGTCTCAGGGGTAAACCAGTAAGAAAAGAGAACTGCACGTAAGAACTGATTGTCCCCTACTGCTTTGCTCATGTTAAAAGTCCAGTGAGAAGAAGGTAGAAATATTCATCTTGGCTTGGAGGAGTCCAACCACGTGTCTGGTGCTTATTTCCTCCAACAAACACTATGGATACTATCAACCTCTGTAATCAGTGCATTGGACAGGGAGCCAGGTCCAAGGTAATATAGCAACAGGAGAGTAGCAAGGGGAGGTGTCTGAGCATCTTGAATGAGGGTGTGTGTGATAAGACATGAATTTAAAGAGTTTCTTGTAAAATTTTTTAAATTTTATGGTACAGGGAATGAGATGCAGTTGAAGTCTACATACCCAGTCATCTTTTGATCTGTTTTACCTTTTAAACAAACCACTCCAGCTGCTATAAAAATAAATTGTGGAGATAAGAATGGAGATTAAGAGTGGTGAGAGACTAGTTACTAGTCTATAGTAATGGTTCATTTTAGAGCTGAGAGTGGATTTGACTAAGGTTGAATAATGAAATAGTGAGAAGTAACAAGGAACGTGAATTATATTAGAGATAAAATTGAAAAGACAATGCAAGTGTTGTGGGCTATAAAGAAAAATGGAAGGATGATCGATCATGCCAAAGTTTTAAGTAAGAGCATGTGAGTTGCTGGTGTTAAAACAAGTTGAGATGAACTCATAAAGCTGCCAGACTTTATGCTACTAAATATCTGACTCCAATAACTAGATTCCTTTGCCTTTTTTTTTTTTTTTAATGCCCATTCAGTTTCTTCCCATGTAGGTTGCTTATAAGGAAAACAAATTAGTACTTAGGCAAACACAAAAATTTGACCTACCTCCTGTAATATCTCTCACTGTAAATTAATTGGTTGCCTCTCTGGATTACATACTTTGTGTTTTGTGAGTTTTAATTGGTGGAAGTCATGCATTAAAATTACAGTCAACAGTGTGAACTGACAAGTCTTATAGTTTGGTCCCCTTAGATAATATTACAAATTCAGCAAAGTAAAAGTTACCTTTCAGAACCAACCACTTAGAGTAACCACTTTTCGGTTCCATTCAAATTTCTGTATCCATCCACCTGTTGTACACTATGCAAAAAACATAAAATACATGTTTCTGGTCAAGAATAACCTTTAACATCTTTCTGTGGAAACTAATGCAGGGTTCACTCAACTGCCACAACAAACGTAACATTTGAAAAGGAATATCACAATCAATTTGAATCCTCCCAACCCCCATAACTTCTTGAGGATTTCTTTCACTATCTATTTCACCAGAAAATTGGTTGTCTTATGTCCAAATATTTGAGGCTTCCTCTCTCTTTCTCTCTCACTATTCTCCACTGTGCTGTGTTCCTGGAACAATTCTGGAATAAGCCACTTTACCAACAAGTTGCCTTCTTAATCCCTGAAGGCACTGAAGTTCTTCTGGAGATGAATTTTAGTACATACATATAAAAAGTTTGGCGTTTCAGAAGATACCCATTATTTATTATTTTGAATATCTACTAAAGACCCATTGCTCCAGTAAAGCAGAAAATATTTGTCAACTATCCGTGGCAATCCCTTATCTGCAGTTTCCTGTCTAGAGTTAAAAAAAAAATCATGGTTCAAATCTAATCCAGTGAAACGGCTCTTTAAGTAACCTTACTGAGCCTACCTCAATTTTCGACAGAAAACTTGGTGTAAAGAGAGGAAAATGCATTTTCACTTTAAGGTACACTTTCCTCAAGGAAATGTATTAGAGATTGAAAGAGGTACTATAATTTATTTAAAATTGGTTTTTCATACAAAGTGTGATATATATTTTTGCCTTGGTTTTAATAAAGTGAGTCTACACGCAAGTTATACTTTGAGGTACTCTAATCAGCATCACCGGTCTCAGGAATGGTTTTGTAATATTTGAGAGACTAAACAGGAGTTTTTGGTCCCAAGCATTAACAGAACGTTACAAATATTCACCACTGATAACCCTAGTAGGTGTTAAGATACAGAGATTTACTAGAGATACTGTAGCGTCCATAGAGTTGTATGAATATTATATAATAATGTGACACCCCCAGCAGTTTCACACACTGCAGTGGCTCCTGAGGCCAAGAACTCCATTCAATCCTGTATCCCGCCACTAAGATGAAGGAGACACACACTTACTCGACTAGAGATGTAGTTAATCATACAACAAAAATTGCAAGTTTTTTCTTTGATTGCTGATAAAGTTTATTTATGTGGTAAAATTTGGTCTTAGATTTACATTCATTGTATCAAATAACCAGGTCATATGACCATGGGGATGGGGAACACAAGCCCTTTTCTTCCTCTAAATCTGGAGGCTACAAAGTCCAAGTAAGTACATGATAAGGGGAAGAAGTAAAATAACATTTATTTAACATAAACTAAGCTTCAGACTTTATATTAAATCAGTGCTTCTTTCAAGTTATGGTGCATATAAATCACCTAGGGATCATGAAAAATTGCAGAATCTCATTCAGTAGGTCTGGGGACTGGCCTAATAAGCTCTTTTTTCTTTCTTTTTTACAGTTTCTTCTAGTAGTTACATTTAAAAAAAAATTATTTATTATCTTTGGTTTCTAACGTAATTATTCATCTAAGTTTAGTTATTATAGATATATTTATTAAAATTCACACAGAACTGGAATATGAAAAAGCAATACAGGTCATTTGTTTTTATATATATTTTTATAGAAAAATACTGATGAGTAATAATGAACATTAAACACCAGCATGCATATTTAACAGAAATAAAATGTCTTAAAAGAAAATGCTTTTGCTTTAAATATTGAGAATCCTAAATAACGAATGCCATTGCCATTATGCTAATCTGTTAGATAATCCTATATATATATAATTTGTTATTTAATTTTTGCATATCTTTATTAAGATATTTTACTTATGCCCAGATTTGTTTCAGGAGTCAGCTTTCATTACCTCATTATGAAATGAGTTGAAAGTGGGGAGAATGAGAAAATAAAAATAACAGTGGTAAAAAGCAAAGCCCTATATAAGGCTTAAATTATCAAACATAATGATTTCATGTATACTAAATTTGGGTTCACAGATTTATCCTCTGAAGGGAATATCAAAAAGGCTAACTTTATTAGTCAAAAAATTCAAAATGATATGTGATTAAAAGCAACAATAACAACAACAAAAAAATAAAGTTTCTCAGGAGAAATATATTACATTTGGTAACAATGTATGATTGGATTTTTCTCAGAATTTTCAGTAAACACTGAATATCTCACTTTTATCAACCCCCAAATTAAGCAATTTGCTTTTTATAAAAGAAATTCTGTTGGTGTTCCATAAATTGTGATATAAATATCCAATTGTCTCCTGAACTGGCTTGATGTAAGGACATGCATTATAAAACAAAGAAAATGAAATGAATTTGTTTTACTTTTTTACTGAAGTATAGTTGACTTACAATATTATATTAGTTTCAAGAGTACAGCATAGTAATTCAATAATTTTTGTAGATTATACTTCATATAAAATTATAAAATATTGGCTACATTCCCTGTGCTGTATATTATATCCTTGTAACTTATTTATTTTATAGATAGCAGTTTGTACCTCCTCATCCCTCTCACCTATCTTGTCCCTCTCTCCATCCCTCTCCCTTCTAGTAATCACTTTTGTGCTCTGTATCTGAGATTCTTTTTCTGTTTTGTTACATTTGTTCATTTATTTTAATTCTACATATAAGTGAAAACACACAATATTTGTCTTTCTCTTTCAAACATATTTCACTAAAGCATAATACCTTCCTGGTCAATCAATGTTGTTGCAAACGTTAAAATTTCATTCTTTTTTATGGCTGAATAATATACCACTGTATATATTTATCACATCCTCTTTTTCCATGCATCTGTTGATGGACACTTAGTTTGCTTCCATATCTTGGTTATTGTAAGTAATGCTACTATGCACATTGGGGTACATATATATTTTCAAATTAGTGTTTGTGTTTTCTTTGGATGTATACCCAGGACTGGAATTGCTGGATTGTATGGTGGTTCTATTTTTGATTTTTGAGGAGCCTCCAAACTGTTTTCCATAGTGGCTATAGCAGTTTACAATCCTACCAACATTGTACTAGGGCTCCATTTTCTCCACATCATTGCCAACACTTGTTATTTGCTGTCTTTTTGATGATAGCCATTCTGACAGGTGGGAGGGGGGTGATATCTTATTGCTGTTTTAATTTGCAATCCCCTGATGATTAGTGATGGTGAGCATCTTTTCATGTGTCTACTGGCCATCTGTATGATATCATTTGTAACTCTCTTTTTTCACTTCTAATTTTCATTATTTGGTCCCTCTCTTTTTTAATTAATGAGTCTGACTAAGGGCTAATCAATTTTCTTTTTCTATTCAAAAACTCTCTTAGTTTTATTAATATTTTCTATTGATTTTTTTTTGAAAACTAGTGGCAAATTTTTCTCAAAAATATATCAAACCCATTTTCATTCCCATAAGGTCAAATGAGAATTACCTCAATAGTTCTCTGCATTAAAACTTTGTAACTTTGAATCCTAATAGATAGAAAGAATACATCATTATTATTTAACTTTGTGTTTATTTATGAATGATGTAATAATTTTAGAAGCCATTGTAAGTTAGTCATATATTTCTTGTAAATAGCTTATTACTGCCATGTGCATATTTTCTATTGGAGTGTCAATTGCTTTACTTATTTGTAAGCATTTTTTAAGCATTAAATGGATTTTCTATGTATCTTTTCAATGTGCTGCTAGCTATGACTTTTATTATAATTCTACATTTAAATCTTTCATTCTGGGGGGACCTTCATGATGGCGGAGGAGTAAGATGTGGAGATCACCTGCCTCCCCACAAATACATCAGAAATACATTTACATGTGGAACAACTCCTACAAAATACCTACTGAACACTGGCAGAAGACCTCAGACTTCCCAAAAGGCAAGAAACTCCCCATGTACCTGGGTAGGGCAAAAGAAAAAACAGACAAAAGAATAGGAACTGGATTTGCACCTCTGGGAGGGAACTGTGAAGGAGGAAAAGTTTTCACACACTAGGAAGCCACTTCACTGGTGGAGATGAGGGGTGGGCAGGAGGAAAGCTTTGGTGCCACGGAGGAGAGCACAGCAACAAGGGTGAGGAGGGCAAAGCGGAGAGATTCCCACACAGAGGATCAGTGCTCACCAGCACTGTCTGAGAGAGGCTTGTCTGCTCACCTGCCAGGGCAGGTGGGGTCTGGGAGCTGAGGCTGTGTCTTCGTAGGTCAGATCCCAGGGAGAGGACTGGGGTTGGCTGCATGAACACAACCTAAAGGGGGCTAGTGTGGCACAGCTAGCTGGGAAGGAGTCTGGGAAAAAGTCTGGAACTGCCTAAGAGGCAAGAGACCATTGTTTCAGGGTGCATGAGGAGAGGGGATTCAGAGCAACGTCTAAATGAGCTCCAGAGATGGACGCGAGCCACAGCTATCAGCACGGACACCAGAGATGGGCATGAAATGCTAAGGCTGCTGCTGCCGCCACCAAGAAGCCTGTGTGCAAGCACAGGTCACTATCCACACCTCCCCTCCCAGGAGCCTGAACATCCCACCACTGCCCGGGTCCTGTGATCCAGGGACAACTTCCCTGGGAGAACACATGGTGTGCCTCAGGCTGTCGCAATGTCACACCGGCCTCTGCCACCACAGGCTCACCCTGCATTCCATATCCTTCCCTCTCCCAGGCCTGAGGGAACCAGATCCCCCTAATCAGAGGCTACTTTAACCCCGTCCTGTCTGGGTGGGAAACAGATGCCCTCCGGCGACATACAAAGAGAGGCAGGGCCAAAACCAAAGCTGAACCCCAGGAGCTGTGAGAACAAAGAAGAGAAAGGGAAATTTCTCCCGGCAGCCTCAGGAGCAGCAGATTAAATATCCACAGTCACCTTGATGTACACTGCATCTCTGGAATAACTGAATAGACAACTAATCATCCCAAAATTGAGGCATTGGACTTTGGGAGCAACTGAAGTCGTGGGGTTTGCTTTCTGCATCTAATTTGTTTCTGGTTTTATGTCTAGCTTAGTGTTTAGAGCTTAAAATCATTTGTAGATTTGTTTATTGATTTGGTTGCTCTATTCCTTTTCTTTTATATATATATATATATTTTTTTTTTTTTTTTTTTTTCCTTTTTCTCTTTTTGTGAATGTGTATGTGCATGCTTCTTTGTGTGATTTTGTTGGTATGGCTTTGCTTTTACCATTTGTCCTAGGCTTCTGTGTGCCCATTTTTTTTTTTTTTTTTTTTTTTTTTTTTTTTTAGTATAGTTTTTAAGGCTGGCTATCATTGGTGGATTGGTTTTTTGGTTTGGTTGCTCTCTTCTTTATTTATTTATTTATTTTTCTTTTTCTTATTACTTTTTCATTTTTCATTTTTAAAAATATTTTTTTAACTTTAATAACTTTATTTTATTTTTATTTCTATCTTTCTCTCTTTATTTCTCCCTTTTATTCTGAGCCATGTGGCTGACAGGGTCTTGGTGCTCCTGCTGGGAGTCAGGCCTGAGTTGGAGAGCTGAGTTCAGGACATTGGTCCACCAGAGACCTCACAGCCCCACATAATATCAAATGGTGAAAGCTCTCCCAGAGATCTCCATCTCAACACTAAGACCAAGCTCACTCAACGACAAGCAAGCTACAGTGCTGGACACCCTATGCCACACAACTAGCAAGACAGGAACACAAACCCACCCATTAGCAGAGAGGCTGCCTAAAATAATATTAAGTTCACAGACACCTGCAAACAAACCACCTGACATGGTCCTGCTCACTAGAAAGACAAGATCCAGGCTCATCCACCAGAACACAGTCACCAGTCCTTCCATGAGGAAGCCTACACAACCCACTGAACCAACCTTACCCACTGGGGCAAGACAACAAAAACAACAGGAACTACGAAACTACAGCCTGTGAAAAGGAGACCCCAAACACAGTAAGTTAAGGAAAATGAGAAGATAAATACACAGCAGATGAAAAAGCAAGACAAAAACCCACCAGAGGAAACAAATGAGGAGGAAATAGTCAGTCTACCTGAAAAAGAATTCAGAGTAATGATAGTAAAGATGATCCAAAATCTTGGAAATAGAATGGAGAAAATAAAACAAACGTTCAACAAGGACCTGACAGAACTAAAGAGCAAAGAAACAGTGATGAACAACACAATAAATGAAAGTAAAAATTCTCTAGAAGGAATCAATAGCAGAATAACTGAGGCAGAAGAATGGATAAGTGACTGGGAAGATAAAATAGTGGAAATAAATACTGCAGAGCAGAATAAAGAAAAAGGAATGAAAAGAATTGAGGACAGTTTCAGAGATCTCTGGGACAACATTAAACGCACCAACATTTGAATTATAGGGGTCCAAGAAGAAGAAGAGAAAAAGAAAGGGACTGAGAAAATGTTTGAAGAGATTATAGTTGAAAATTTCTCTTATATGGGAAAGGAAATAGTCAGTCAAGTCCATGAAGCACAGAGTCCCATAAAGGATAAATCCAAGGAGAAACACGCCAAGACATAACTAATCAAACTATCAAAAGTTAAATACAAAGAAAAAATATTAAAAGCAGCAAGGGAAAAACAACAAATAACATACAAGGTAATCCCCATAAGGTTAACAGCTGATCTTTAGGCAGAAACTCTGCAAACCAGAAGAGAATGGCAAGACATATTTAAAGTGATGAAAAGGAAAAAAACTGCAAACCAGACTACTCTATGCAGCAAGGATCTCATTCAGATTTGATGGAGAAATTAAAACCTTTACAGACAAGAAAAAGCTAAGAGGATTCAGCACCTCCAAACCAGCTTTACAACAAATGCTAAAGGAACTTCTTTAGGGACAAAACACAAGAGAAGAAAAGACCTACAATAACAAACCCAAAACATTTAAGAAAATGGTAATAGGGACATACACATTGAAAATTACCTTAAATGCAAATGGATTAAATGCACCCATCAAAAGACATAGACTGGCTGAATGGATACAAAAACAAGACCTATACATATGCTGTCTAAAAGAGACCCACTTCAGACCTAGGGACACATACAGACTGAAAGTGAGGGGATGGAAAAGGATATTCCACGCAAATGGAAATCAAAAGAAAGCTGGAGTATCATTTCTCATATCAGAAAAAAAAGACTTTAAAATAAAGACTATTACAAGAGACAAAGAAGGACACTACATAATGATCAAGGGATCAATCCAAGAAGAAGATATAACAATTGTAAATACTTATGCACCTAAAATAAGAGCATCTCAATACATAAGGCAAATGCTAACAGCCAAAAGGGGAAATCCACAGTAAAACAATCATAGTTGGGGACTTTAACACCTCACTTTCACCAATGGACAGATCATCCAACATGAAAATAAACAGGGAAATGCAAGCTTTAAATGATGCATTAAACAAGATGGACTTAACTGATATTTATAGGACATTCCATCCAAAACCAACAGAATACACTTTCTTCTCAGGTACTTATGGATTATTCTCCAGGATTGATCATATCTTGGGTCAAAAATCAAGCCTTGGTATATTTAAGAAAATTGAAATCATATCAAGTATCTTTTCTGACCACAATGCTATGAGACTAGATATTAATTACAGGAAAGAAACTGTAAAACATACAAACACATGGATGCTAAACAATACACTACAAAATAACCAAGAGATCACTGAAGGAATCAAAGATGAAATCAAAAAATACTTAGACACAAATGACAATGAAAACACAGTGACCCAAAACCTACTGGATGCAGCAAAAGCAGTTTAAGAGGGAAGATTACAGCAATACAATCCTACTTCAAGGAACAAGAAACATCTCAAATAAACAACCTAACCTTATATCTAAAGGTATTAGGGAAAGAATAAACAAAACCCAAAGTTAGTAGAAGGGAAGAAATCATAAAGATCAGAGCAGAAATAAATGAAATAGAAACAAAGAAAACAATAACAAAGATCAATAAAACTAAAAGCTGGTTCTTTGAGAAGACAAACAAAATTGATAAACCATTAGACAGACTCATCAAGGTAAAGAGGGCGAGGACTGAAATTAAAAAAATTAGAAATGAAAAAGGAGAAGTAACCACTGACACTGCAGAAATTCAAAGGATCATGAGAGATTACTACAAGCAACTCTATGCCAATAAAATGGACAACCTGGAAGAAATGGACAGATTCTTAGAAAAGCACAACCTTCAAGACTGAACCAGGAAGAAATAGAAAATATAAACAGACCAATTACAAACACTGAAATTGAGACTGTGATTAAAAATCTTCTAACAAACAAAAGCCCAGGACCAGATGGCTCCACAGGTGAATTCTATCAAACAATTAGAGAAGAGCTAACACCTATCCATCTCAAACTCTTCCAAAATATAGCAGAGGGAGGAACACTCCCATATTCATTCTACGAAGCCACTATAACCCTGATATGAAAACCAGACACAGATGTCACAAAAAAAGAAAACTACAGGCCAATATCACTGATGAAAATAGACCCAAAAATCGTCAACACAATACTAGCAAACAGAATCCAACAGCACATTAAGAGGATCATACACCATGAGCAAGCAGGGTTGATTTCAGGAATGCAAGGATTCTTCAATATATGCAAATCAATCAATGTGATAAATCATATTAGCAAACTGATCATCTCAATAGATGCAGAAAAACCTTCTGACAAAATTCAACACCCATTTATGCTAAAAACCCTCAGGAAATTAGCCATAGAGGGAACTTACCTCAACATAATAAAGGCCATATGTGTCAAACACACAGCCAACATCTTTCTCAATGGTGAAAAACTGAAACCAATTCCTCTAAGATCAGGAACAAGACAAAGTTGTCCACTCTCACCACTATTATTCAACATGTTTTGTAAGTTTTAGCCACAGCAATCAGAGAAGAACAAGAAATAAAAGGAATCCAAATCAGAAAAGAAGAAGTAAAACTGTCACTGTTTGCAGATGACATGATACTATACATAGAGGATCCTAAAGATGCTACCAGAACACTACTAGAGCTAATCAATGAATTTGGTAATGTAGCAGGATACAAAATTTATACACAGAAATCACTTGCATTCCCATTTACTGATGATGAAAAATCTGAAAGGGGAATTAAGGAAACACTCCCATTTACCATTGCAACAAAAAGAGTAAAATACCTAGGAATACACCACCAAAGAGAGAAAAGACCTGTATGCAGAAAACTATAAGACACTGATGAACAAATTAAAGATGATACAAACACATGGAGAGATATACCATGTTCTTGGATTGGAAGAATCAACATTGTGAAAATGACTATATTACCCAAAACAATCTACAGATTCAATTCAATCCCTATCAAACTACCAATGGCATTTTTCACAGAATTAGAACAAAAAATTGCACAATTGTTATGGAAACACAAAAGACCCCAAAGAGCCAAAGGAATCTTGAGAAAAAAAAATGGAGCTGGAGGAATCAGACTCCCTGCCTTCAGACCATACTACAAAGCTACAGTAATCAAGACATTATGGAACTGGCACAAAAACAGAAATATAGATCAATGGAACAGGATTGAAAGCCCAGAGATAAACCCATGCACATATGGTCACCTTATCTTAGATAAAGGAAGTAAGAATATACCATGGAGAAAAGACAGACTCCTCAATAAGTGGTGCTGGGAAAACTGGACAGCTACATGTAAAAGAATGAAATTAGAGCCCTTCCTAACACCATACACAAAAATAAACTCAAAATGGATTAAAGACCTAAATGTAAGGTCAGACACTATAAAACTCTTAGAGGAAAACATGGACAGAAAACTCTATGACATAAATCACAGCAAGATCCTTTTTGACCTACCTCCTAGAGAAATGGAAATAAAAGCAAAAATAAACAAATGGGACCTAATGAAACTTAACAGCTTTTGCATAGCAAAGGAAACTATAAACAAGATGAAAAGACAGCCCTCAGAGTGGGGGAAAATATTTTCCAACAAAGCAACTGACAAAGAGTTAATCGCCAGTATATAAAAGCAGCTCATGCAGCTGAATATGAAAAACACAAAGAACCCAATCCAAAAATGGGCAGAAGACCTAAATCGACATTTCTCCAAAGAAGATATGCAGATTTCTAACAAACACATGAAAGGATGCTCAACATCACTAATCATTAGAGAAATGAAAATAAAAACTACAATGAGGTATCACCTCACACCAGTCAGAATGGCTATCATCAATAATCTACAAACAATAAATGCTGGTGAGGGTGTGGAGAAAAGGGAACCCTCTTGCACTGTTGGTGGGAATGTAAATTGATATAGCCACTATGGAGAACAGTATGGAGGTTCCTTAAAAAACTAAAAATAGAACTACCATACGACCACCAATCCCACTACTGGGCATATACCCTAAGAAAACCATAATTCAAAAAGAGTCATGTACCAAAATGTTCATTGCAGCTCTATTTACAATAGCCAGGACATGGAAGCAACCTAAGTGTCCATCAGCAGATGAATGGATAAAGAAGATGTGACACATATATACAGTGGAATATTACTCAACCATAAAAAGAAAGGAAATTGAGTTATTTGTAGTGAGGTGGATGGACATAGAGATTGTCATACAGAGTGAAGTAAGTCAGAAAGATAAACGTTAATACCGTATGCTAACACATATATACGTAATCTAAAACAAAACAAACAAACAAAAAATGGTTCTGAAGAACCTAGGGGCAGGAAAGGAATAAAGACCAGACATAGAGCATGGACAAGAGGACACGGGGATGGTGAAGGGTAAGCTGGGACAAAGTGAAAGAGTGGCATGGACATATATACACTACCAAATGTAAAACAGGTAGCTAGTGGGAAGCAGCTGCATTGCACAGGGATATCAGCTCGATGCTCTGTGACCAACTACAGCAGTGGGAAAAGGAAGGTGGGAGGGAGATGCAAGATGGAAGAGATATGGTGATATATGTATATGTATTGCTGATTCACTTTGCTATACAGCAGAAACTAACACACCATTGTAAAGCAATTATACTCCAATAAAGATGTTAAAAAAAAATCATTCCTATTTTATTTCATTGTGATAAGAGAATATAAGAAGTCCCAAATTTTTATTGTACAAAAACTTTTATACATGAATAAAGTATTTTTTTTAATTTGTTTAAATATTTTCCATGTTTTTGTCATGGTATATTGATGGTGCTTAGCGAGAGTTTTTGAAATAGAACATTTTTTTAAGTTTGCTTTTTTTATTTATTTTAAATTTATTTCTATATTTTCATTGAAATACAGTTGATTTACCATATTGTGTTTGTTTCAGGTGTACAGCATAATGATACATTTTTGGTTTTATATTTTTGCAGATTATATTCCATTAAAGCCTATTGTATGATACTGAATAAAATTCCCTGTGATATAGAGTAAATCCTTGTTGCTTATCTATCTTATGTATAGTATTTTGTATCTGTTAATCCCACATGACTAATTTATTTCTCCATATATGTCACATCTTCTTAAACCGATCATCTGTTGATGGACACTTGGGTTGTTTCTATGTCTTTGTTATTGTAAATAATGCTATTATGAACATTGGGGTGCATGTATGTTTTCAAATTAGAGTTTTCATCTCTCCCGGATATATGCCCAGGAGTGGGATTGTTGTATCACATGTAGCTTTTTACTTTTTAAGGAACCTCCATACTGTTTTCCATTGTGGTTGCACCAATTTACATTCCCACCAACAGCATAGAAGAGTTCCTTTTCCAGCATTTACTTATGGACTTTCTGGTGATAGCCATTCTGACAGGTGTGAGGTGATACCTCATTATTGTTTTGATTTGCATTTGTCTAGTCATTAGGGATGTTGAACATCTTTTTTTTGTGTCTGTTGACCACCTGTATGTCTTCTTTGGAAAAATGTCTATATAGGTTGCTCATTTTTTGATTGGGTTGTTTTGGGGTTAATATCCAAAATATACAAACAGTTCAATTTTATTTTTTTAACGAATACCTGAACTTTGTTAAAAGTATCAAATAGTATACAAGATTTTACAATGAAAAATACAAAACTCTTGGCTAATTCACACTCCTCAGATAGAATGAATTTCAACTCTTATAAATCGTTTCTCCTTAGTGTTTATCTCTATATTTATATATAATACACTTTTCTTAATTCATAAATTTAGTTAATTTTATCTTTCTTCCTTCTAATATTAGAATCATGACCCATGCTCTCATTTTGTTTGCATTTTGCTGTCTTCGCCTATGCTTTAATTTAATTATTTTATTATATCACCTTTGAGAATGTATACTCCAAAATGGATATTTTTTTCCTGGCAATAGATAACTTTATTTACATTTATTAAAGTAACATTTGTTTAGTCTTAGGTCTGATCCTTCTTTTTATATTCTGCTTTCTTTTTGATGGTTTCCCTTTGATTTTTCCTAACACTCTATATTGTGTTCTGACTAAATTAAAGTAACTAAACCAAGGCAACAAATTGATCAAAAAGTATGGGTCAACATATTAAAAGCTTATTTCTGGCTGATCTAAAGTCAACATGTTTACCATTTTTTAAATTGTGTCTCCCACACTAGACTGCAATTTCCGTGAAAGAAAAGATCTTTCCTGTCCTCTAAAACTTTTATAAAACAAATAAATATATATTGTAGCATTGGTGTCTATTTTCTCACTAAAATTTGCATATTGTTTTTGATTTGGTAATATGTTTAAGCATTTTCCTTTTTCTCACTTGTCCATTTATCTTGGTGTCTTTTGCTTTATATGGTTACATTTTATCATTACAACTTTTGTTTTTTTATTTTTTTTCTTTTACATGAATATCTTCCTTTCTCCATCTGGGTCAAGTATAACTATTGTGTTTTTCAGTAGCATCTTGTACAAAAATCTTGTCTGTCTTACAAAATTAACATTATAAAGACTATCATCTCTTGTTTAGTAGTCCAATCCCTGTGATGTTCTGAAGTAGTAGAGAAGACAGACTATTTTGACTCCAGAATTCAAGCTTTTATTTGACTCCATGATAAGTTCAATTTCAGAGGAAAATAAAATACTGGTGCTAAAATTAGACCAAAGCTATATTTTTACTAAAGATTAATGTGGCCACCCCAACTCTCTGACCTCTTTTCCAAAATTTCTTCCCATTGTTCACTTGGCACCATCCAGCTTGTCTTCTTGATTTTCCTCAAAACATGCCGAACTCATTCTCACTCAAGAGCGCTTGTATTTAATGTTATCTCTATCTGGAATGATTTTGAACAAAATATCCATGTAGGTTGCTTGCTTCCTCACTTCATTCAGGCCTCTGCTCCAATGTCACTTCATCAGAGAGGACTTCTGCAACAATTTTTCTTAAACAAGCATCCCCAATTTATCATTTATCATTGATCCCACTTTACTGATCATCACAGCACTGATTACCACTGACATATAATTTATTGTCTGTTTGTTTCACTAAAACATAAGCCCTATGATAGTTTTATACATGGTTTTGTAAATTTCTGCTTCCCCAGTACCTAGATCAATGCCTACCCAATGAATGTTTGTTACATGAATGAAACAGTAATGCATCAGCAATATATGATGGATGTTCAACAAATGTTCATTAATATCCCTAGCCTAACACTCCAGGTTCTTATATAGATACTAAATATTTAATACTAGATGGACAGCTTATTACATTCAAAATCATAGTACCCAAATTGCATAGATCATTAAAGGTAAACAAGTTTTCAATACCTCTTAATGCCTGGATACATAAAATGCTAGGGTCATAAACATAAATAAAGCACAGTTCCTGTATTCAAGGAATTCACAACCTAGGGAAATAGATGAGATATGTGCATATATATTCCAAGCTGTTATATTTATACCTTAGTTGTTGGCAACCATCTTATTTTTTATTCTGGGGCCTCTACCTAATTATAATTCCCCACCAAGGGCTATTTTATTTGACACATAAACTCTTTACATAAAGCAAATTAAAATTCTTTTTCCATGCATGCCAAGCCAGTGATTTCTGCCTACTTATAGCCAGAGTTCTTTAAATATAAAATAAATAGGTTGTTGTCCTGAATGCTTGAATCTGCATATTTTTGTTCTCAGTCCTTGTTATTAGGCCAAATCTTTCAAAGTACATTTTGGAAATAAGACAAAACGTAGGTAACATTTTTCTTTAAAAGCCATCTGAGCCATGTGCTTACATAGAAATAAGTATAAAACTATCTAGTTTCTACTCCAACTCACCCACCTCTAAAGGCAACATTTATTATAATGCAAATTGCCACTGTTGAGATACATCTTTTCATCTTTATAAAGTAAAAATCACTAAGTATTCATTTTGTAAAACGCAGTGTCTCTGTGCCAGCCATTTAGGTAGTACCAGTGCTAGGCTAGTAACACTGCCATATTTACTGTAACTGAATTTCTGTAGAATAGCAAGCTGTTAGGACTATTAAGTGCCCAATCAGAAACTTCCCATATGTCTCAATTAAAATGTATCCAACTACACAGGATAAATAAATGTGCATGCCTTTAAGCCATATGAAACACTAAGATTTTGCTGTCAAATGAATAATTTTAAAAGCCTCTTTACGAAAAATATGTACCTATATATTTTATTCTTCCAAACTTTTCATGATTATATGACTTACCCTCTTGAAGTAAAGCCAATTTAAGACTAGTTGGGTTAGAGGCTTATCTTTTATTAATTGTTCTTAATGAATTTTAAACATTCTATATGTTGGAATACATTTACATGATAATTATGACTCATGACAGTACTGCCACATATGTACTGAATTGAAATTGTAAATTATATTTATCTGATAATGTTTAGGGTTGGTTTGGTTGCCTTAAGGAGGAAAGCAAATGAACCATGTGCAGCAAATGTATTTTAGTTTTTAAAATCATTTATTTTTCCACCAGTTTTGAATCTTCATTCTTATTTATTTTCCAAAGAAAGAGAATTTTCTGCTGACCAAATACCAATTTATATAGATTGGATATAAGTGTGAATGCGGGGGTGAGCCTGTGTATACACAGGCTTTCCGTTTTTAGGTTCTTTACTATTTCTAATTTACAAATAGATCTATTGTTTTTAGTATATGTACATGGAAACATGTTCATGTATATTTAATAGCTACATGTAAAGTGAGTATAATAGATTTCTCTAACATTAAGTTTACTGAAGAATTCGTTATGCTCTTTACGGAAAAGAAATGACTGCCACGCTTATAGATGTCATTGCTATAGTACAACAAAAATACATTAAAATAAAATTCACAACCTTAGTGGTCACAATCACTGTATATAAAAATTAGAATTCTTGTACTA
Source organism: Balaenoptera physalus (assembly GCF_965194825.1). Taxonomy (NCBI): domain Eukaryota; kingdom Metazoa; phylum Chordata; class Mammalia; order Artiodactyla; family Balaenopteridae; genus Balaenoptera; species Balaenoptera physalus. The sequence goes on along the minus strand of NC_138899.1, from coordinate 53,737,134 downwards.
TTGCATTTGTCCAGGAACTAAAAACATAGGCATTTAGAGACACTTGATGGAAATGTGTCCACAGAGGCATTGTTTTGTTCAGTCTACAGATTAATGTTTCAGATTTTAACCTTAAATATCTCTAACCTAATGCTATTTAACTTGAGAAGTAATTGGCATATGGTCGTACTTTTAAATTATAGCAATCTCAAAGTTACAAGAATATCAAAATATTTGTGTGGGAGAATTTCTTAGTTCTGTATAAGCATTTTCTCATTCAGGACTTTTACCCTCATCAATCAGAAATGCATTATGGTCTATTATATAATCTGAGAAAAAAAGTCTTGCATGTCTGATGGCACTCATTGGAATTTCTCAGTGCTGTGCTTTTTAACCTTTTACAGGAATATTTTTTTTTTTTTTCTTTTATCCTCAAGTTAATCTTGAACTCAGAAAAAAGTACATTTTGGTCAGGGATTATCCTGTTTTGAAAATGAATGTGTGCCTCCCCAAACACCTCCTCTGACCACTTGACTATTTTCTCTAACATTGGCGAGAACCACAATTTATTATTTTTCCCTTTATGATTAGTTTATCAATACCTAATTAATTTTATGTGTTTAGATATACTTCATGTATTTATGTTAAGAATGTATTGTGTGCCTGCTGTGTGCCAGTTTCTAAGGCACTGGGTATTGTATATTAGCAAATATGTAATTCTCTTGTGGAATTTGAAATCAAGTAAAGAAGACAGGCAGGTAAGGAAGTAAATGAGGGGCAGTGCTAGAGACAAGAGGAAGGAGAAGGGAAAGTGTAGGGTACGTTCCTTAGACTGGGTCATCAGGATCATTTTCTTTGAGCAGATAATATTTAAATGATAACCATAAAGATTGCTGTTGGGCTTCCCTGGTGACGCAGTGGTTGAGAATCTGCCTGCCAATGCAGGGGACACGGGTTCGAGCCCTGGTCTGGGAAGATCCCACATGCCGCGGAGCAACTGGGCCCATGAGCCACAACTACTGAGCCTGCGCGTCTGGAGCCTGTGCTCCACAAGAAAGGCCGCGATAGTGAGAGGCCCGCACACCGCGATGGAGAGTGGCCCCCACTTGCCGCAACAAGAGAAAGCCCTCGCACAGAAACGAAGACTCAATGCAACCATAAATAAATAAATAAATAAAAATTTAAAAAAAAAAAAGAAAAATATCTCCCAGGAATCTGAAAACAAAGACTAGATTCCAAAATAATTACTGTGAATGTACAGGGAGCATATCGCTAAAAAAAAAAAAAAAAAAAAAAAAAATTGCAAAAAACAAAAGAAATGCAACTCCAAGCAGAAAGAAGAGCAGGAGTGAGAAAGGTCCTGAAACAGGAAAGAATGCATTTACTATCTACTTTTTTGCCCTCAAATAAAACCTCACTATGAGCAAGAAACACAGTGATTTCATGCACCACTACCCCCAGCATGGTGTGCATTATAGAAAAGGCATTTAATAAGAATTTGTTGAACGAAATTTAAATAAACTGGGAAATACTTCAAAGCTCATCGCCATAACTACTTCCTTTAACATTTGAGGAGAATAGAAATTTTTAAATTTAGGAAAATTTACTTATGATAAGTGCCCTTGTTATTGTTTTAATTTTGGACCTTGAGTTGAGGAAAATATTTTCATTGTCAAAATTGTTGTACTGGTCTGTAAAATAACTTATTTTATACATGAACTTATGTATATTTATGGACATATACTTACTAATCTAAACTTTTTACATCATTCTCCTTCGTATTAGCAATCATTTCAATCATTTTAATGTTATTTGTGTATCAGTCTTTCTTATATTATTGTAGATTATGTATTATTGTTTTGAAATTGATTTTTATTTTCATGGATAGCACACTGCTACAGGACTCATTCTGCTTCTTCTTTTACAAACTCAAGTCTATATTTTAAACAGATATATTGGGGATGTATATTACCAAACCAGGTTTGTTTGCCCAACACACAGGAAGCCAAATGCTGGGGGGTGAGACTTGCAGCAGAGAAAGGGTTTATTCTCAAGGCAGCCAAGTGAGGGGAAGAGAGAACAAATCTCAAATCCACCTCCCTGAATGTGAAGGGGTTAGGGGTATTTGTGGGATAAAGCTGAGGTATGGGGAGCATGCGGAAAAGTAATTAGAGACAAGAAAAAGGTGAAATAATCATCTTTCTGTGAAAGTGCAATTAAGCTACAGGCTTCTTCATGGGACGTGGTCAGAAATTGGTGGCATTAGCATGTTCTGAGGGGAGAGTTTTGGCCCTCTGACATTGAAAGGTCACAGATCAGACACTCGTGTGTGCCCAGTTGGAGGGTGGGTGGCCCCAACCAGTCTTAACTGGCTCGAAATTGAACTGGACCCAAGGTCCTGAAAAACAACTCAGGCAAACATCTTATTGTATAAGCTGTATGAAGCATGGAGGACATGCAAATTTTTGTTAAAACAATTAAAGCGAGCTTGATCAGTGAAGGCAGTTTACAGTTCTTCATTTATTAAGCAGTTTATAGGTTAATGGATCTAAGTGATGCCTACCCTTGGTTTCATTATTGTTGACATATGACAACAAACTGCATATATTAAAAGTATACAACTGAATGAGCTTATCTATCAACCCCAAAGCTTCCTTGTGTGTCATTGTAATTAATTATTTTCTATTAATTCCCCCATTTCTAGGCATCCATCTGCTTTCTGTCATAGTGGATTAATTTGCATTTTCTAGAATTTTATTTAAGTGGAATCACACAGTATGAACTCATGTCTTCCTGACTACTTTTACTCGGCATAATTCTTTTGAAATGCACACATATTGTTGCATGCATCTGTAGTTTATTCCTTTCATTGGTGGCAATATTCAATTGTATGAACATCCCCATTTTTTCACCTATTCAACTATTGGTGGTCGTTTGAGTTATTTCCAGTTTTGATTAATATAAATAAGTTTGCATGTGTACAAATGTTTTTATTTTTCTCCAATAATTACTTTGACATAAAACAGCTGGGTTGTATGTTAGATATATGCTTAAATTTTTAAGAATCTTTCAAACTGTTTTTTTCCAAATGGTTGTACCTATTACAATCTCACAAGCAGTGTATGTGAACTCTGGATGCTCCAAATCCTTCCCCTAACATTTTACGGTTGGTCAATCTTTTAAATTTTATCTCTTCGTTGTGTGTTTGTGTGGGTAGTCAGATTGCATTATAGATTTAATTTCAATTTCCTTAATGTCTGACAATGTTAATTAACATCTTGTACTTTTTTAAAAAAATCCAAGCGTCTTCTTTACCAAAGTGTCCATCTGAACGTACAGCTTTTAAAAATTTTGCTCATTTTTAAAAATTTGGTCTGTTTGTCTTCTTATAATTGGGTGAAAGTTTTCTGCATATGCTACTTACAAGTCTTTGTTGGATATATGTTCTGAGAATATTGTTTTGACTGTCTATTATCATTTAATATCATTCATTATTCCACTTTGCATTATCTTAGTGTATTTTGAGGAACAAAGTTACATTTTTATGAAGTCAAATTTATTAATTTTTCTTGTCTTGTTTTTGAGTAATAATTAAGAAATCTTTGCCAGACCCAAGATCACTATGATATTCTCCTGTTTAACTTATAGAAATTTTAGCATTTTACATCTAGTATTTATTTCTATCATTTATTGCTATTAAATTTTGAATTTGGTATAAGGAAAAGGTAAGGTTCACTACTTAGCTTATGGCTGTTCAATTTTTCCAAGACAATGTGTTTTAAGTTTATTCTTTCATCATTGAATTGCCTTCGTAATACTGTTGAAAAATTAACTGACCGTATAATTGTGGGTTTACTTTTAGACTTTATTTGGTTCACTGTTAAAGTACATGTCTATGTTTACCAAAAACCCACTGCTTCGGTAACTGTAGCTTATAATAATAAGCTTTATAATAAGTCTTGAAATTTGGTAATATAAGTCCTCCACTATTTTTCTTCTTTTTCAAAGTTGTTTTGGCTATTGTAGTTCTTTTTAATTCTATACAATTTGAGAATTAGCTTCTCAACTTCTGCAAAATCAATCAATCAATCAATCAATCCTGTGTCTCTTTTAACCTGGCATGTCTCTCAGTATATCCAAAGCCAGCTCACACCCAGACCAGGTGCACTGGCAGGGTAGGAGAGCACTGTCACTCTCTTCTCACCTATGTGTTGCTTGCTTTTCTTCTTTTTTGTAATTCAGTCATCAAGATCTTCTTGGATCCAATGTTCTTTGCTAGTTCCACAGAAAACTATGGTTTTTGTTTCACTGTAGTTTTGGCTACCACATGAAAGCAGGTGTCTTATGCAACTGTAGAAGCATCTGGGCCCACACGGTTTTACTCTTTTAACACCTATTTGTTTAGACAATTTTTTTTTATTATTTCTTATGCCACTTTTAACGATTTATATTTTTTCAGAAATGTTTCCACTTTTTCCAAATATTCAAGTTGACTAATACATACAGGAAATCCTCATTTTGCATGCTTCTGATATGTACAAATTTTACTTACCACAGCTTAGTGATATAACACTAGTCCCCCAACCACATGGTTCAAATTTCAGTTACTATGGTTTATTAACTTTGAGTAGTCACATAAAGAATGAACTTTGCTGCTAGCACTTCAATTTACATATCACTACATAAATAACAGATGTCTATCATGATTAGTGAACAATCATCACTTCTATCCAAGTCTGTCAGTGATTGGTGACTGTACATTCATTAATTTCTCAAACAGACAGTAAATGAGGTAGTTGTGTTGTCTCCTTGGTTCCCAGGAATAAACCCAAATGACATTTCACAAAACAGATAATCAAAAGAGGGAGTTGGCCAAAAAATATAAAAGTGTAGCAAAAACATGGAAAATGATAATGCAAAAAGTGAAATTTGAATTCAATCTAAATGGAGTTGCTATAAAAGAAATTGCTGACCTTGGGAATATTGACACTGTCACCATTCCAGAAACTAGATATGCAAACACAGAGACCTAATGAAGGTTAAATTTCTTGACATAGTTGAGAAAAATTATTATGGCTACAGGGACAAAAATGTCTTAGAAGAGTCACCACAGAAAACTTCATACTTAAAGAAACTCTTAGAGATGGTTCACAATATCGAAAATGCAAAGGGTAAAATGTTGGAAGCTGATCCAAACTTATAAATGAGCATGACAATTTGCTAAAGTATAGAAAAAAAAAATCCCCTATATCACAGTTTGTACAATGAGAATTAGAAGGTAAGCAATAATCAGAATTCTTTTCAGAACTTTTCCCAAACAAATTTTCTCAATGTTTACAATATTTGAAATTATAGTGTACTAAAATATATTAAATTTTCTAGTTTTACATTTTTCTATACAATTTATAATTGACCATATGAGAGTTTTAAATGTTTTAACAATACTTTGAAAGGTCATAGGACAATTATAAATTTCCCCACTGATTACTAAAATTACTTTGCATGGTTTCAGCTTGCAGTCATATTTATGGTCCTGTATATTGTGCAAAGTAAGCATTGTCGGTATTTTTTCAACACAACCTTTTATGCTTTTAAATCTCTGTTGTCTGTAGCTATTTATTGTTTTTTATGTATTTCAATTTTTGCATCTTTTCCCTCTGATAATTATTTTCAGCTGTCTAGCTTTTAATTTGTAAATAATCAATTAATGGTTTTGTTTATAGTCTGTTTTTCTTGTTTCCAATTTCCATGATTATTTCCATTTCTTTTTGTTTTTTCTATTTCCCTCCTCTTTGGGTTTGAACTACTACTCTTTTGACAAAGTTTTGGAATTATTTGTATAACTCATGTTCTTTCAGTTTTTCTTATTTTGTAAAAAAGCACCTATCAAAATGCCTTTCACCTAGAAGAAACTTAATGAATACATTTTCAGATGTTAACCTAATTAACATCTTCATGCTCTTTGCCTATTCCTTCTTTTTTTTTTTTTAACTGAAATGAGCTGAAACTCTCAAAGTTGGGCATCTTTATATGGTCCTGGTGAGCCTTAAGAAAAGTTAGGAGGTATTTTTCACACATGCCTGCGACACTAACTGTATAATATTGAGACAATCACACCACTCTTTGGATCTCAGATATTTGCAAATCTAATGGAAATGATTTGATAGTATAACCTCTTTCCCTCTGAAATGACATGTTCAGTTTGGGGTCAAGAACTATACTACATTATTTAACCATAACTAAAGTTTTCGGAGTTACACAGTAGTCTTAATTCCTCTGACACATACAACTGATCCCTTAGATTTTTATTCTCGATTCAAATACATCAGCATCTTTAATTTTCCCTTTATGTCTACATAATTAGAAAAATGCTGTGAAATTAAATGTACTCTCATTAACAAGTTTGCAGTCAGGATTTCATAGAAGAAACAGAAACCACTTTAGGTATTTCCCATGAAAAGAATTCAATACAGGGGACTTAAAAGTACTAGAAGTTTAGACAGAGGAAGTCAGAATCACCAAGCTGCACTTCACAGGTGAGGATGCTCCTTCTGTTGTCATGTTGAGTACAGCAGCTCTGCCTCCAGATGTCCTCAGAGGCTGCAATGCTGAGTCTGGATGCCTGAACACTCACTTCTGGCTTTGTTACTTGCTAAAACAGCAACAAGGGGTGCCCCTGCTATACCACCATCTCCTGTAAGTAAACAAGTGAATTCATTCATTCATTTCCAGAACCTTAGCTCCAATAGACACTAAGAAACATAGTTTTTATATTTCTCATCTTCTCTAAATAGCAAAAAACAGAATGATAAAATTTAATATATCTACTACAGAGTTGTATCTAACAAGATTGTCAAATAAACAGATGTCTTAGGTGGAGGCTTTATTCTATTGTATATTGCTAATTTGTTTGAAAATCTCAGCCGGCATCTCTTTAAAAAAAGCAAAATATGTCTGAAGGAAACTAGCAGTGAGAAAAGACAACTCTAATGAATAGATTAATATATCAAGCTTAAAATATGCATATATATATGTATATATATATATATATATATATATATATATACGAATTTTACAGATCAGTGTGCTTTTCAGATGATTGACAGGCAGTGGATTTAAGCTCAAGTGTAATATTTTATAGTTATCCATAAAACTCTAGTGGCTGGATGCAGCTTAGAATTTAGTACTTAGAGCTTGTATCAATAGAAATATCACTGAAAGGATTTTTGCTGGATCTTACTTTAACTCACCTAATATGATTAGAATTTGAAAGGGAAGATTTGTAATTTTCTCAACTAGATTGGTTATTTACAGTAGTGTGTTTTTAAAAACACATACACACAAAGCCTTAAGCATAATCTGAATCATCAGTGAGCATTATGTTTTGGGTTTTTGGAACTGGGAGCATAGCCAACTTGGGTGGAATTTTAATAACTGCTTTGCTACTTTTACTGTTTAAGCAAATTTTTCATAAAAAGAGCTGGATTGACAATCTCTGAGATCAAAGTCCTCTTTTTTATCAACTGAACAGATACAGCACAGGGAGTAAAAATTTCCCATCTGCCCAAACTACTGCTCTGGAGATTTTACCTATAAAGGATGAGAGGATATTTCAAGCTTTGCTTTTGTCTTTTTCCTGAGAGGATTCCTCATTCAGTGGCACTCACACAGGCAAAAATGTTTTTCGAATTAACAGTGCTACATAGATTTCATTTGCTTTGGGCATTCTTTCCACTACTACTTAACATATCATATTTGGAAATTATTTTAGGATCAACTGTATATTTTAAAATTAATAATATGTTTGTAAGCTTGTATATCCATTCTGCTAATTAATAAATTGAGTCAAAAAATTGTTACTTCTCTAAAATCAAAGGCAAATTAACTGTAGTGCTTGAGTAAATATTCATAGATTCTGATCATATAATGCAACAGTAAGTAACAGAATTGGCAATGGATCTGTAGGATCTTATCATGTTTATTCACCACATTTAATCTGATCATCAAAACCACTATAATAAGAGCCTGAGTGAAGGTGAATCAGAGAAGAAACTAACATTCAAAGATCTAAAGAACCATGTTATATATTTTATGTATATTATACTGTATTATTTAACAAACATGTGAAATGTCTTATTTTGTAATTTTTTAAGAAGCACATTTCTGAAATTAGAGTGTATTTTATTACTGATGACTCATCACAATTAATTAGTAGCATTTACTCTTTCTCAGTGGTGAGGAAAGCATCACTTACAATACACGGTGTTTTAGATTAGATGAAATACGACTACCACTACTTTCACTTTATAGATGAGGAAAATGAGGATTAGAGAAGGGAAGCAAGCTTTTTCAAGTAATTTCTGCAAATTAATAAATCACGTGGCCTGAATCTGAATCTAGGTTAATCTAATTCGGAGTCCCTCCTTATAGAAACATGATGTTTCAACACACTGAATGTGACAAAAAAGGCAAAATAGAATTGGATAAATTCAAAAGATGTATAATTACCTTCCTAATATGCTACAGATAAGTTGCCTGAGGTCAGGCAAAAAGACTGATATTTTTAAGTTTCAGATATGGTCAAAATTTACATAATCATTAAAGATATATATATATCTCATATATATATATATGAATAGATTTGAAGAGATTTGCTCCTTAATCAGGGTATATTAGAGTAAGAGTCAGGGTTCACCAGATACTGATAATTATTTCAGGATGAAAGCTTAGACTATGATTTTTCAGCATTTATAATATACATAGATATTGCTGTCCTGGAAAAATAGTTTAGAGATGATGGGGATATCCTTTGCTACGTCTTCTGTACATGTCAGAGCGATTCTGTGAAATTTCAAAGATACAATACAGCAAGTATTAGTTATACAGTAAGGCAGGATGAATGATAGTGAGCACAAGAGATGCAAGTCATCCTAGATTCTATACAATGAAAATCAAATTCAAATGTTATTTCTACTCTAAAGAATAATACTAGAAGAGGTAGTGCATTGGGTACAATTATGCAAGGACAGAAGCCTGGGAACACCCATATTTTATTATTAGTAAAACTCTCTGATTCATGCTGTCCCAATTGGAAGGTCATCTCCATGAAGGCAGGGATAGTGCCAGTTGTTTTAATCCCCGTTGTGACTCTGTAATTCCCACTGTAACTCTAACTCCAGAATGCCTGTCAGAGCCATTACTCAGTTTAGCTACCAAATGGATTAATTAAGATAGATAATTTTGAAACTAGTATTAAGCATATAAAGAGAAGCCACTCCCAGAGTACAAAGTACCAGGTACAAACATTTTGCAGCATTCTTTGAAACAATTGACCCACTTGAGCAGTTCTGTAAGATGACAGAGACTTCAACGGTGCAAGTCTCAATGGCATTGAAGGCACCTGTGGTTTATACCTAAGGTTTAAATGTGGAATACGTTCAGTTGAGATAAATACATATCTTAAAGTTCCTATTCAAGTAATATTCACTGAGCTCCTAAAGAGTGTGGCAAGCACTTTGCAAGGTTTTGATACAGTGTACACAAAATCATACACAACACATACACACACCAAATATAAACTTTAAAGTCTAATGAAGATCACAGATTAGTTACATAAACTCTCTGTGACTTAACTTTTTTCCCAATTGTGGATTTAGGGAGTTGAGCTTGGGCATCCCACCTGCTGCTTCTGCTTTCCAGCAGCTAAGTGGCCACCTAGGAAGGGTGGGGGTGTGTGGGGTAAGGTTGGCTGTGAGATGCAGATTTGGGGTGGTGGAGGGAGCTGGTGGGGCAGGGAGACAAACAGGGTTTCTGGGACATGGAGGATTGCTGGGCAGCACGGAGATCCCTTCCAGCTGGTGACCAGGAAGGCCCAGAGGCACTGAGGCTGGTACATGGGCCCTCACCTACTTCCCCGAGTTCCAAGGAGCTTGCCCACAGCCAGTGGGGATGTGGTTTGGCCAGTGACACACCAAGGCCCATGCAGGATCCCTCCCCATTGTCCCTAACCCCTGTTTAAGCCTAGGAGCCCAGGGACAGATGGAAGGGCCACTCTCCTCCTTCCTTCTACTGGGGCTAAGTCCTGTGGCCAGAAGCTCGTCAAGGCAGGGCCTGCGATGTGAATCCCGAGCGTTCGGTGGTTGATGTTTGTAGCTGCGCCCAGGGCAGCAGGGCTGTGCGGTGGGCAGGATGGCTCAAGACCTGAGAAGGCCCAAGGTTTGGAGTCCTCCTGAGGTGGGGTGGGGGGGGGGCGGTGGGAAATTGGAAGGGATTCAGACACACAGGTCCAAGGTGGGAAGGGGGCCAGCCTGGGGCTCAGAGCTGCTGGAAGTTCACCCCCTCATAGGTGTCCTAGCACTGAAAGACCACTCTTCATCAGCTCTTCTGCCTCTGAGTGTCCTCGGATATTATAAAAGTAGGGGATAAGCTCAGGCATCTCTTGCTCTATCTTGTACAGAAATGGCTGGCGTCAAGACCTGCCTGGCATCCTGGAAGTCACCACCATGCACAAAGCACACCTGCCTCCTAGGTGAGACCAGGGTGAGATGCCAATCCACCCGGACCTTCACCTTCTTCTGTCTGTTGCCTAGGTCAGGAGACACAGAAGTATGTTTAATATAAGAAAATTAACCTTATAAGTAAACCAGGTAAATATATATATATATGTCTTCTCTCTAGTGATTTTAAGGTGTGTTCTAAAGCAGGGCCAAATAGCAGGAGGTGAGCAGGCAGACAAGTGAGCAAGCTTCATCTGCTGCTCCCCATTGCTCCCCATTGCTCGAATTACCTCCTGAACCATGCTGGCATTACTGCCTGAACCATTCCACCGCCCACAAAAATTCTATTCCATGAAACCAGTCCCTGGTGCCAAAAAGTTGGGGACAAATGTTCTAAAACGTATGTTCCTGAAGCATTCTGAAGGATATTTGCACTGGATATAGAATTGTGGGTTGACAGTTTTTTTCTTCTAGCACTTGAAAATTCTTGTACCACTTCTTTCTGACCTCCATTGTTTCTTATGAAAGATACCATGTTTCTAATGGTTTTTCTTCTATAAGATGACATTTTTTATTGGGTGCTTTCCAGATTTTTTTTACTTTGTCTTTAGTTTTCAGAAGTTTAATTATTATACCTATTAGCATGGATTTCTTTGGGATTACCCAGTTTAAGGTCCATTTAGCATGTTAGACCTGTAGGTTTGCATATCATGCCACATTTGAGATGTTTTCAGCTATTATTTTGGGTGCTTTTTCAGCCCTGCAGGTTTTCTCATCTCCTTCTTGGACCTTGAAGACATAAATGTTAGATATTTTGTTGCATTTCCACAGGTCTCTAAGACTTTGCTCATTTTTTTCCCTTTTATTATTTAAGTGTATTTACTCACTCTTGTTCAGACTGGATATTATCTATCATTCAGTCTTCCACTCACTTTCCTCTGTTTCTGTCCTCTGTCTCCTCCATTCTGGTGTTGAACCTGTCCACTGAGTTTTTATTTTGTTGTTGTTGTATTTTTGAGTTTTGAAGTTTCCATTTTGTTCATCTGTTGATTGATTTTCTCATTCAAATTGAGATTTTCCTGGTTCTTGGTATGACAAGTGATTTTTCAAGTGAATCCTGACCATTTTTTAATTTTATCTGAGTCTCTGGATCTTACTTAAATCTTCTATTTTAGCTTTCTTTCTTTGACAGCCCTCTGGCAGGATAAAGAGGGATATCACCTCATTACTGTCAGGTGAATGTAGAAGTCTGGGTTTCCTACTCAGCCTCTGTTGACATCTGAAATGGGGAGAGGGGGTTTCTGATTAGTGCTGAAGAAAGGGCTGGAAGTCCATGCCACCACCATGGTCTCCACTGATACTGCTGTGGGCAAGCTCATTATGAGCTGTCAGGGATGAAATTGCTAACACCTTACTTGGCTTTTCTCACACCATCCATGCAAGGGTATTGGTATGCCTTGCTCCAGGCTCCTAAGGTGGAAATCTGGGTTCTGCCCTCAGCCTTTGCTAGTGTGATGCATGTGGGGCTAGTTTTTTCTGTTTTATTGGGACAGATTAGATTGGTTGTTGTCTACATGGTTTATGCCTTGTTAGGCTGCCCCTTTCCTTGTCTTTTACCTAGAGAGAGCACACCTTTGTTGGCTTTCTAATGTCTGTGCTCATTGGCATTTCTAGATTGCTAACTTCCTCAGCTCCTAGTCATGTATATATAAGGCAAAAAGAAATCCGTGACATGATCATGTAGTTCCTCAGGTCTTGATTTCCCTTGATGGTCTGCCTTATTTTTTTCTGCTGTGAGGAGTATTTTTGTTTTGTTTTATTATAATCCCTATTGTTTTTAGTTGTACTTAGCAGGAGGAATAGTGAAAATTGTACTCCATCTTCCCAGCAGTGGAAGATGGAGTATATTATGATTGTGATTGTATGATAATGATGATGATGATTTTTGGTTTTTCTCTCTCATTTAATGCTGTTTGAATTATTCCCCATTTTATGAATTACTTGTGATGCTCTAAGCTGATTCTTTTTCCTATTTCTTGACTGTATTTTTCACTTGGTAATTTCTTATTTACAGCTTTTTTGACCTTTGGTGGAATTAAAGTACTTTGGAAATGTCCATTTTTCTAGGTTATTGATTCAACCATTTGATAGTTTAGAATATATTTCTACTATATACCTTCAAAACTATTTTATATGCTATTTTATTTTATATGATGCCTCTTATTTTTGAGAGAGCTTTTTTTAAACTTTATTTCAAATACTTTATATAACTATTTGGGATTATGTTTTCATGATAATCTCTTACATTTTATTTTTTTATTTGCTAATTTATAAATATTTTTGTTTACAGTGTTTTGTTTGAAAGTAATAGGCAGAAGAAGCACTGTCGTGGAAGTTAGGAGAACCAAATTCTGATTTCAATTTTGCCACCAATTCAATATCATAATATCTGTCATGAGCAAAGCATCACACCTTATCTAGTCTCTAACATCTTTACCTTTAAATGATGTGTCTAAACTCAATGATCACTAAGATTATGTGAAGATCCAAGATTCTACAGTTTCATGAATCAATCGTCATTGTCTGTGGTCTATTTATTTGACCTCATGAGTATATTCACTTTTGACAAGAAAACCTTCAGACAATGAAGATTTGACCTAAAATGACAAAGCAAAATTATTTTAGAAGACTAAGAAATTCTGCTTTAACTGTATTTCTGAATCATGTAAAAAAATCAGAGGTCTATTAACTGCAACAGTTCTTGTAGAATGTTTCTGACTGCCTTTGTCAGGTTTATAGTTGATTTTCATTGTGGAACTTCCTTTGACATATATATTTTTTTAATATTACTTTAAATACTTTTATTATTTAAGAACAGCTATTTAAGTGGTTGTATTTGAAGCATTATGTTTTTACAACTTTTGATATACCGTGGAGAGGTTTCTTCCAACCCAGCTCATGTTTTCATCACTTCCAGGTGCAATGAATCAGTCTATTTGAAATCCCAGTTATCAGATTCCCTCACTTAGGTCTTAGCTATGTCCAAATGTTTTTATTCTTATTTTCCTTTTCTTCTCTGATATGGGAGTAGATACCAAGAGTAGTCAATTTGTTATCCCATCTTATTTACTTTGTTGTCTAGAATAATTATATCTGTTTTTGAAGAGAATATATCTGTTTATCACAAATTTAAAAAAGAATTAAATTAGCTTAAGAAAAGCAATATACTTGTGTGATTTCATATCATTAGATCATGTTTAGGAACCTTTGGCCTGTACTTCCTGCCCCTTCATATCTTATAAATGAAAAAAATGTAAACTAATCTTTAAACTACTGGGCAAAATTGATGGATTTAACTTTTATTTACACATATGTTTTCTGTGCAAGTTTGGCATAATTAAATTATTTCTGAATTCAATAAAGAGACTTTCAGTGAAATTTTATTTTATTAATTTAACACATAGTAATTTATTACCTACTTTGTTTCAAGCTCTAAACCAGATGCTTTGGACACATTCAATGTAGGCATCATGTTGCCAAGAGTAAACAAAAAAGAACACCTAAATTATGTGAATATCTCTGAGGGAGGCAGTGAGAAGGGGAACCTACCAGGGAGAGGTAAAATATAAGTTAACACTTGAAGAGTAAATTGGAATTATCCAAATAGGAAAAATAGGGGAGCAGGTGGTGAGCTCGCAATTGTCACTTTCTCGTCTGTAGCAACACTTTCCTTATCAAGATCATGGGTGTCCGAAGTTTAGAGGAGTTACTTTCCTCTTACTACATATCCCCAAACCACAGTTTCATCACTCTTTCCTAATAACTCCTCCTTCTATAAAATACCTAACATGAGGTATGCAAATCTCTCCCAAAAATATAACCCCCTCTAAAGCATGGGACTTTCAGAGACATTCCGTCTATCATCAGAGCACATGATTACACACCAAGAAGTCTAATCCATGAAGACAAGTTGCTCTGAAGAATGAAATCATTGCTCTTAGACTAATTAGCGATATGTTCTCCAGGAAGGGAACCACTCTTGAAAGGTTTAATATGTGGAGGAGCTACTCACAGGCTGGTCACAAAAAGTGATTCACTTCCAGATGCTACAAACACTCTTTGTTCCCAACAGTTTCTTCTCAAGTTACTGATATTGAAAATGGTTTCATCTTCAATTTTGTTCTCCAGAATGGCCATAATCTTATTTTTTTTCCTTTTGTCTTTTATTAGAGAAAAAAAAAAGGAACACACTTTACATGCTCTTTTTCTATAGGAATGGTTCTTTTGAGAGCTTTTCCCACCTCTTTGTTTTTGATTCTGACTTGTCAGTTTCTCAGTAACTTCTTTTCAGTAAGCTGCCTCATTTACAGGATCTTGTAAATGTTAAGGACATCAACTACAGAATGCCTTTGAACTCCCTCAGAATCTCTTTCCTATAGTTGGTCCCTGATTGTTAAGCTAACTTTTCATTGATCTGTTTTTCCCTTTCTTTTAAACTCTCTCCTCTGCTAGTCACTACCTCTGTTTACCCACTCAGCTACTACCTCCCATTCTCTTTAAACTCCTTTTTATTTGGACTCATGCAGACTCTGCCATGCTCTCATGCTGTCTCTCAGTAGCTGGCCTCTCAGAGCTTCAGATTATTGATCATTCAGCAGATCAGAAATTAAGCTGAAATTCCTCTACTTCTTTTCTGCTGTTATTCATGTTAGGTTTTAATTCCGCATTTCCAACTGTGTTTTACTTTATAGAAATTATTAGCTACATTAATTGATGGATTATTTATAAGTAACTAATATACTCAAAAAGAACCCATGGAGTTAAGGAGCTCAAATGGTCTTGAATATATCAGTGTATAATTTAAAGATGAGGACACAGATTCAGAAATATTAAGTGATTTGAACTAGGTTTGAGTAGTGAGTTAGTAAAAAGCTAGGAAAACACATCAGATTTTCTAACTCCTGATTTAGAGAGTTTTCCAGTTTACTGTAATTAGCATAATATATGTATTTATTAATAGCCAGCATTATCTTATGATATAGGCATTTAAAACTTTTATATCTGTACTATTGAACAGTCATTGTTTAAATAGAAAAATACTTTACTCGGATTTTGGTATTATTCTCCTAATGGTAGTCTTATGATAAAATGGAAACTATACTTTCATTCTCAAATGGTATGTTGAAACCAGACACTATTAATAGTAGGTTACTAATATTTGCACATGGTGATCTAAACTATTTTTCTTTTAATTTTATCTTTTTGTTCTTTTCCTCTCTTCAGAAACTGGAAAAGTCACTGATAATTTCCCTAAAATAGCACAAATGTTTTATCTCACAGTAATTTTCACAGTTTTCCTGTATTGCTTAGAAAAATCTTCTCAATCTTAAGTTCCTTGGCTTGAAAAATTGGTTCTAGAAATTTCCTAGCAGTGAAAGAGTAAATAATTTAAAAACATTAAAATACAGCTATATGGATTCCAACTGGTTTTCAGACACTGAAGTGCCTATGTTCTTGGATTCATTTAGCTTTTACCTTAAAGATCTAACCCAGGCTCAATTTCTAAGGCCAATACTGACTTAAAGGGAAAAAAAGAGATTCACTAATAGGTATATTTCCTACTACAAAACTTTGATTTCCAGACGATTTTTACTAAAGAAATTTTTCTTTTATTCTAACATCAATTCTCTATTTGTTTCCCAGTACTAATAAATGTCTCTGTGTAACTATTTTCTTTTACAGATTATTTGCCTCTTCATATCTCTAGGACTGATTTCCTGAATTATTCTAGCAAATTTGTTAAGGTTCCAATCACATCCCTTTGCTTCAGCTACCCCTAAGATTACAACTTTCTAGTCTGTATTTGAAATATTTCTGTGTGTCGAATATCATAATCTATACCTTCTGGTGGAACTCTACGAAGATAGTGGCATGGCCATTGACATTTACTATGCTATGAAATAGTGTTCTATCCAAGAATAGACTTCCTACTAGCATATTTGATGGAACAACTCCTTGTAAATTCCAAATACTAGCTCTTTTAATCTCCCCCATCTCTTTGAAGTTAAATGGAATTGAACAATAATAGACTTGTCACAAAAATGTTCCATGTAATTTTAAATTGTGTATTTTACAAAAGTGTTATTTTAAAGTTTATTTTCCTTTTTATGGCCAACCTGGCATTGGATGAATTAAAAATATAATTTAGTCTGTTTTAAAATGTAGATTGATCCATTCAGTCAAATCTCTTAAATGTAACCTATGTTTATATAACAATATTTGCATTTATTAATACCACTGTTAGAATATTATGTCATTTTTATAGATGTAGAATTTCTTCTTCATTAGGGATTAATAGTTACAGAATCATGAATAATGAATTGAAACTCACAATTGTAATTTCAAATAAAAATTGTGGTTTGGCATCAATTATGAACTTACAAATAACTGAAAAGAACAAGTTATATTTTATTCTGTTTAGTTGTTTTTATTTATTTATTTACTTACTTTTTAACATTTTTATTGGAGTATAATTGCTTTACAATGGTGTGATAGTTTCTGCTTTATAACAAAGTGAATTAGTTATACATATACATATAGCCACATATCTCTTCCCTCTTGCATCTCGCTCCCTCCCACCCTCCCTATCCACCCTTCTAGCTGGTCACAAAGCACCGAGCTGATCTCCCTGTGCTATGCAACTGCCTCCCACTAGCTATCTATTTTATATTTGGTAGTGTATATATGCCCATATATACACTACCACTCTCTCACTTTGTCCTGGCCTACCCTTCCCTCTCCCCGTGTCCTCAAGTCCATTCTCTAGTAGGTCTGTGCCTTTATTCCCATCTTGCCCCTAGGTTCTTCATGACCATTTTTTTTTTTAATTCCATATACATGTGTTAGCATACAGTATTTGTTTTTCTCTTTCTGACTTACTTCACTCTGTATGACAGACTCTAGGTCCATCCACCTCACTACAAATAACTCAATTACGTTTTTTTTTATGGTTGAGTAATATTCCATTGTATATATGTGCCACATCCTCTTTATCCATTCATCTGTCGATGGACACTTAGGTTGCTTCCATGTCCTGGTTATTGTAAAAAGAGCTGCAATGAACATTGTGGTTCATGACTCTTTTTGAATTATGGTTTTCTCAGGGTATATGCCCAGTAGTGGGATTGCTGGGTCATATGGTAGTTCTATTTTTAGTAATAAAACTCGCATTTTCTCTCTCCGATTACTGAATGAGCTGTTCAAAAGGCAAAGATCAAGAGCTTTGCTTAGTAAACAAGAATCAGCAAACTTACAGCAGGTGTTACTAGCCTGATATTCAAGTTTCATAGGGAAACAATTTAGAAACACATTGATGAAAGCAAGAATGTGGAAATTATATGTTTAAATTTATTATCTTCTGTGCCTATTTTAAAAGAAACTCATAGACTTTTGATGATAATTTTTATAATTTGCCCTCGGTCTTGTAACATAAATCTTTTAATCTAATTTAGGTCTGATATTGTCTTACTAGGTGTTGTGAAACTCACATAAAGGACAGATGTATTTAATTCAATGCCTTCTCACAAAAAACATTAGGAGCAATTAGTAGAGTTGACTATCAAATTGACAAAAGTCTCCATCATCAATGGAAGAAATTGCAGTGTGGAGCACACTAGTATAGGAGTCTAATTTTTTATTCAGTAAACATTGTTTGGCCACTTTCTATAAGCTAGAGCATTGTTCTCAATGGTGGTCCCCATAAAGACAACATAGGCATCACCTGTCAACTTATTAGAAATGATAATCCACAGATGTGCAACTCTAGTCCTACTGAATGCTTGTTGGGACCAGCATTCTGTGCTTATTAAAATCACCTCCAGATGGTTCCAATAAATATCAAAGTTTTAGAACCACTGTCCCAGAGCTAAGCATTATATTAGTTACCAAGTATTCCCAGGGAGAAAGATAGGAAGGATGGGAGAAAGGGAGAGAAGGAGAGAAAGAATGAAAGATGGATGGATAGATGGATAGATAACAATTCAATTTCTACTCTCAACTTAGTCAGTCAAGGAGAGGAGACAGCTAGATTGGCAATAAATGTCAGTTAATAGGCTTCAAGAAGCACACGTACCGGGTTCTTCAAGGATACTTTGGGACTGGTTGACAACTTAGATCCAGCAGAGGAAGCTACACGTGAGTGAAAGCTTATGAAGGGGATCGCTAAGTACATTTCAGGTAAGGCCCTATCTCTGTCTTTATACACTTCACCTCTCTCTTCTTTGTTGCCTCTAGTTTAGATCGTTTTTCCATATTTGGTTTGGTAAATACATTATACTTACTGATTATTTAGTACTGGAAGCAGTGTTTGTCAATATTAGCAGGGTAATAAATATAATCAAAGGCAACTGGGTGGATATTTTTATGCTTTAAAAACATTAATTTATGAATCACTTCAATTTAGTTTAAAGTAATAGTCTTTTTATTGAAGATATTAATTATAATTTTGCTTTGTCATATAAGAAAAGAGAGGCATGGAAAGATTATCTGGTTTTCTCTAGCTGTTAGGGCTACTAAGAGGTAAGATTTAATACACATTCTCTCACCATGATCTCTAGCGTCTTCCCGTCATTCACATACTTTCTTTTTTCAACACAACTGAAAATCAGCTTAAATTCACTAAGGTTTAGACTAATGATGGAGAGTTTAGTCTCTATTTGTTTCATAAGAATGTAGTAAAAATAAAATATTACACACAAACACATTTTGAAGTAAAAACAGGAATAAAATAATTTATCATCAAATAAAGATGGAGATAACAGACTCATTCATACAGCCGAATATTTCTTTTTAGCAGTCAAATCAACATAAAATATATGGACTTTGTAGCCTGAATCTTAAATAGTTAAATCTTAAGAAGATTATTTAATTATCTTACAGTGTTGAACAATTGACACTCCCAGGTAGATCCTAAGTTTATTATTATAAAGTCTTTAACTTTTGAATTTTTGAAATGAAATCCAGCTTAAAAAAAAAAAAAAAAAAACAACTAAATTTCTCCAAAAGCCTAACAAAAATGTATTTCCCCATTGGTTCAAATTCAGGAATTCAAATAATTTTTACCTAAAGTACAAAGAAAGTTTATTTTTATATTCTTACTTTAATATGAAAGAGTTATTAAGTTAATCATGTGTGATGCAAATATTTCTATATACTCTCTAATATAATTTGCAATAATACTGATCAATGAATTGTTTGCCCTCCTCTTTTCCCAATATATGTTGACAGTAACTGCTTATCATCTTAGATTATTTAAATTAGATGGACAGAATTTGATGTTCTAAATGGGTTATTTATATTGTAGTAATCCATAATACCATTTTGTTAAAATTAAAGGTTAGATGTCAGAGAATTGAAACAACATTTGAAAATTGAATGGTCTTCTCTAAATTCTTGAATGTCAGCATCATGAATGCTTACTCAGCATTCATTTATTTGTTTCACTATATCATGTGTAGGTATTATATATATTGAATCAATATATGGATTCCATTTAAATATTTAGTTTAGGACTTTACATAAGTAGTAGCCAGTACTACTACTAATAGTAATATTGACCAGATACTAACTCAAAGAAGAGATGTTAAAATAGTTATTTTCAAGTGTTTGAAACAAAACCTCACTTATTTTGCATTATCTAGATTTTTTTTTTTTGCTGTGACTTGAAATCACTGATATGTTTTCCTGAAATTAAAGATGTTTATAAAAATGATATTTTCACATTTAGAATAAAGCAAGAAATTGAAAATCAGTAAGTGCTTTTGAAGTAAAATATTGTCTTCCTATCAATGTGTATAAACATGTCATAGAGAAGTGTGTATTTGTGTGTGTGTGTGTATAGAAAGTTGTTACCACCTCTAATTCTTGTTCAAAATTAATAAAATCTTGAGCATTTCCCATAAGTTTTTGGCCCCTAGCAAAATAATGTTACCCCTGATTTTGTAATTCTGATATCTGAAGATAAACAATGAAAGGATTGCCAGTTTTCCACCATGAACTTGAAAACCTTGATAACTTTACCATTTTTTAAACATAAATACATATTTTGTGGGTTTTGGGGTTTTTTTTGTTGTTTTTTTAAATTTCAAGAATAAATCCTTTTAAATCCTGGACTCATCCTCTTCTAAATCCATTCTGCCTAAGTGTTTCTTTTAAAGATACCATTAACTGACAAGGTACCATTAATCAATTTTGATGCATTAACTTTACATTATTTATATTACAAAGTAAACAACAAAAAACAAAACTTAGTCTCATCAATAAGCTTAATTTCATTACTTCCTTACTGTAATGAGTTGAATGACATCTCTTCAAAAGATAATGGAAACTTAAAATGTAACCAATTTGCTATTAGACTCTTTGCAGAGTCTTATAATTAATGTCTTATGTATGTGTCCTTATAAGAGACAGAAAAGGAGAAGACAC
Source organism: Balaenoptera physalus (assembly GCF_965194825.1). Classification (NCBI taxonomy): domain Eukaryota; kingdom Metazoa; phylum Chordata; class Mammalia; order Artiodactyla; family Balaenopteridae; genus Balaenoptera; species Balaenoptera physalus. The sequence goes on along the minus strand of NC_138899.1, from coordinate 53,716,177 downwards.
AGACACACAGAGGAGAAGTCCGGTGAAAATGGAGGAAGAGATTGGAGTGATGCATCTACAAATCAAGAAAGGCCAGGGATTGCCAGCAGCCACTCACACAAGAGAGGTATGGAACCTCAGAACCTCCGGGAGAAACCAACCCTATTGACACCTTGATTTCAGTCTTCTGCCCTCCAGAACTGTGAGAGAAAACATGTCTGTTGTTTTAAGCTCCCAAGTTTGTGGTAGTTCATTACAGCAGCCCTAGGAAACGATATACTTAGTATGCTAGATGTACTTCTTTTTTTCTGTATTACATTATATTTCTTTTTTAAAAACTTTTATTGGGGTATAGTTGATTTACAATGTTGTGTTAGTTTCAGGTGTACAGCAGAGTGAATCTGTTTTACATATACATATATCCACTCTTATTTTAGATTCTTTTCCCATATAGTCCATTGTGGAGTATTGAGTAGAGTTCCCTGTGCTATACAGTAGGTCCTTATTAGTTGTCTATTTTATATATAGCAGTGTGTATATATGATATACTTCTTTTTAAAATTCTTCTGTCCATGTTTCATTGGCCATACAGTACATTTCCAAGGATGTAAATTGACATCATGTCACTTATACATTACAAAAGCTTATCAGAATCTCTGTTACAAAATTATTGCTGGGGAATTTTTACCCCCAAGTTTAGAGTCAACTAAATTCCATTGAATTAGACAGGGTTCGATGGAAAATAGAAACCATGATAGGTATTTTCAACAGGAAGAGATCTAGGGCTCACATAATTTTTAGGAGGGTTGAGGCAGCATATTCTAGTCTGAAACTCATTGAATAACTCCTAATAAAACTCAACAATAATCTGCTGGGGGAGCAAATACTCTGAGGCAACTTCTTGGATTACAATTGAAGTGAAAGCTTCACCACTATAACACTTGCCTCTCAATATCAAGGAAGCTGGAGAGTGGAACCCATAGCTTTGATTTAAGGAACTCAGGTCAAATAGCTTACTAGTAGCCATAGCCAAAATACTTGGCTTATTTCTGGCTTTTTGATGAATTATGAATACATCTAATTGGCAAAGCCAAAATTATACGCAGAATTCTAGCTACAAGGAATTTTATGAAATGCATATTTCAGCTTCCCAACTCCCTATATTTAGAAGGACCCCACATTTGGTTTAAAGCTCTGCTGTTACCATCTTGAAATTCCTAATAACGACTGAACAGTTTTGCATTGGGGTCCCCAAATTATGTAGCAGATTCTGTCAACCCTGTATAGAGCTCTGACATGTTACCAGGTCTTGATATTGCAAGGACACTGGTTAAGGCTTTTCTTATGCTGTTTGCCTCTCTAAATCCCAATTCCAAGGATTCTATTGTTTTGTTGCTGTTCTTTTTGATTTTTATTTTTATTGAAGTATAGTTGATTTACAATGTTGTGTTAATTTCTGATATACAGCAAAGTGATTCAGTTATACATATATATATAGTCTTTTTCATATTCTTTTCCATTGTGGTTTATCATAGGATATTGAATGTAGTTCCCTGTGTGATAGAGTAGGACCTTGTTGTTTATCCATTCTATATATACTAGTTTGCACCTGGTAATCTCAAGCTCTCAATCCTTCCCTCTCCCACCTCCCAAGGAGTCTGTTGTTATGTCAGCTCCTTGATACTGACTGTTGGCTGAGTCACAGTGTGTTGCATTTTTCCCAGATTCCTAGACTTGGAGCTTTGCCAACATCCATTTGTGACCTTTCTCTGGAGTTCCATGATGCTCCTGATATGGAAAGACTTCTACCTTTTATGCATAGTCATACTCTTCCAATGCTGAATTGTTCCTGCCTGTATAGACTTTCTTTTCTCTCTCATACTCAGTTTCACTTGAAATTGATTCTGCCTTAGTATGTAGACAGATATCTTTTACATCAATTCACTAGCATAGCTTTTTTACCACCAGGCAAGCCAGACTGTCATGCACTTAAGCTAGCCTTGCCATACAGCTTTCCTTAAATTTATTTTATATCTTTAAAAATGGTGCTGTGTGTATTAGTACTGTGTAACAGAAGGCAGTTTGTAATTTGGTGTAAAATATACTGATCAGGGAACGCAGAGACCTTGGTTCACATCCCAGTTCTGTAGTTAACTACTCATGAGACCTCTGGATATTTCTTTCTCCTTGTCTCTCAACCTATAAATTAGAAGGGCTGTACTAAATAGCCTAAAAGTTTCTTTCCAACTCAGATTTTTTTTTTACAAATATGACAACAAGTATAGCTAGTCCCATAGATTTTGTTATTGAAAAATACTATTTTTCTCCTAATGGTGCACCGTGGAGGCAGGGCAATGATTGCTGGTAATCAAATGTGGCATGCTGTTTCCATGCTATATGCAATCATGCTAAATAAAAAAAAAAGTTAATTTTAACTAAAATAAATAGTGTTTGTTTTTCATGACAAAAAACTAGTGCTAGCTTCTCAATATTCACACAAGCAAACTGATATTAAGACCTGCTGCTGTGTTGAGGTTTGACTAGTCAATTTCAGCAAAAAGGGGGAGATCCAAGTAAAGGGGGGAAATGATTAAAATAAAAAGGGAAAAAAGATAGAGAGTGGTTGAGAATTAAATTGACAAAATTATTTTTTAGATGCTTTATCCCAAGCCACTGCATCCTTTGGGTGTCAAGTGATACTATCAAAGGTGTTGCTATAACAACACTAATTAATTATACTGGAATTTCATGCACTGTACCTTAGAGCCAATTCATGATGCTCTTATTATATATCACACAAAATGTGGCAAAAATGCTTACATTGAAGTGTCTAATGATATGAGGCAATGTGCAAGGCAGCTCTTAATGACTATGTTAACCTGTGCCTGGGCAAATTTATGTGCATAATCTCACTTTTGTTATAAGCATATGGCATGGCCTTCAGAGTTAATGAAGCTTAGAGTGTACATGGACAATGGATATTCTTTGAAGTCAAAGGAAAATTGTGATAAAAGACAAATTTGTGGAACCCAGGTTACCACTAGTACTGAATCAGAGGGCTGAAGAAACTCATGGCTGTCAAAGGGCTTATGACAATTAGTCCCAGGTATTCTAAAATGATTACAGGAACCATCTGACAGAGATGAAATCCAGTGTAAGCAATAAAGAATCTATGATATATATATATATGTACTAGGAAGATGTCCAAGACAATAAATAAAATTAGAGTACCCAGATGTCTGTGTATTACCTGTGGATGTTGTAAAATGTCGTTGTCATTGTCTTTGTTACCGAATTCATCTCTTCTTTTCCTTCTCCAAAATGCCATGTTTTCCATAGTTTCTTACAGTAATTGCTACTGTGAAATGCCACTGTGCTAAAATCCAACTTCTTTTTCTTGGGGGTATATTATTATCCCCAAGCTATTACAAATTCTGGAGAAAGGTTAAAAAGAAATGTTAGCTTCAATATTATTAAAAATCTTGAGCTAATTCATTTCTGAAAGATGTCTATTTGTCTATGAGGTGGAGACAGTGAAATGAGATGACAGATCATTAAGCAATTTACTAGGTGAGGAGAAATTTGAACTCTCAGCCATGATTAAAACTACAACAATAACAACAACAAAAACAAAAACAACCCATCTTGTAGTGTGGGTTAAAGAAAAGCAGACATTTGGAAGGCAAGGTAGATGCTCCCCATTTAGCGATGTCAAACCTGATTGTCATGTTCCTGCATTCAGCTGCCAGATGTGGAAGGGGCTGCCAGTGACTGTGATTCCCCTGCAGACATAACAGCAGCTGTAACGCCACCTGTGTAAGGAGATGAGCCTGAGAGCCTAGAGAATTACACTGACCTCAGGCTAGTTTTTTATTTCTCTAATTTCTGTACCACTGTCAGATTTGAAAAAGAAAATCATCATCTTCTGATATTGTCTCGTCAGACCCCTCAGTGCTCTCTGTAGGGCACTGAGTAGCAATGAGAAGCATATAAATACCAAGCACATCAGTGAGAAAGACATGATCTCTTTGGTCCTTTTAGATAAATCTAAATTAAATGAAGGATACAGGATAGACTCAAGAAGAGATGTGATAACAAGGAGTAAAAACAACTAAGTATCTAATGGTAGAGTTCATCATCATTTAACCTTAGGGAGTCTGTGGTTATTAGTCAAGAGATCCCAGGAGAAGTCTGTTTTAATCCAAAAAAGAAAGGACTGCAAGTAATTTGTTTTCTTGATGTGAAATAGGAGGTTGCTGCAGGGCTATGAGGAATTAGAATAGAATATTTGGAACAAAAATAATATATATACATATATAGGAAAGATTCAAAATAGGCTAATGTTAACCTAAACAGAGTCAAAAAATAAATGAGAGATTGTGATGATGAAGTAATAGATGGAAGCAATAGTCTCATAAATGTTCTCAAGATTAGCTAATAAAAAAACTAATAGGAAAAAGGAAAATGAAATGAAAATAAAAAAGTATTGTCTTACACTATGAGGCTAATTATACAGTCATTGTTACAGCCAAATTTACACTGGTTTCAGTGGGGGCTTTGGACAGAGCAAGAAGACATATGCCTCAGTAGGGTACCTAGAATTGCAATGTTTATTTAGGTAATAAATTTAGAAAAATCTAGCAGAAGATAATAATTGGTAGATTTTTTTTAAATATGCCATGCCTATACATTTTAAAAAATGACTTTTTAAAAGAACTGATACAGAGATCTTGTTTCAAAATTGACATGTTTAAACTGATCGCATTAGTATGTATCACTGACTTTTATCAATTCATCAGAAAGCTGGGTCTGTCAGCACAATTTCTCCATCCATCTTTGTTGTGAAACTGGAAATGGATTTGTTTAAATTATTGGTCTTTTAATTTGCCTCATTTTGTCTCCCGTCTGAGAAGCCTGTTTATTTTCAGGCAGCTGCATATGTTGGCATGATTGATGAGAGCTGCCACAGTCAAGCAAGTAGCTCTGGGCGACCAGTTTACCCTTCCCCGCTAGGGTTTCAGCTGCCAGTTGCCCCCATTCTGTGACAGCTTCTCCTTCTCCTCACCTTGTCGTCAAACCAAGATTGTACACTCTAGGAGTACAGGTAAGCATCTGCCTCCATAATCATTGCCAACAGCTCTCCATTATCAACTGCCAGGGGTGCTTCAAAGCAATGTGGAGCTCTTTCTCTTGACACAGAGACCAAGTGTTTTTATACCTCAAACAAACTCTGCCTTAACTGATTGGAGAACCTCACATTGAAGTCTGTTTTTTTTAATTGCATCACACATCACTATAATATTTTAAAACAGGTCAGATCACCCCCACTCCTACTCTCACCCCCTGCAGGTATTCTAGATTAGTCTATGCAAAGACCTGTCATTAAAGATAGAATTATTTTCTGATAAATATATCCTTATATTCTCAAAAAATTAAAGAGCTCTGTCAAATGTTTTCACTCCAGCATAGTGTAAATTAAATCTACCTATAAAGGTGAGTTATCTTGCAACATCTGTCCTTCTGTTTGAACAGCAACAACATGTGTGGATCAAAACCAAGTGAGAGAGAGAATCTGTTAGCATATAGCAACATTAAAGTGAATTCTACCATTTTGGTTTTTAACTGTGTGATGCTAAACGTTTTAATGTTAAATGATCTATTGTTATAATGTAATACTTATTGAAAGTCCATTGTAATCTAGGAACTTCATGGACTATCATATAACTCCTGCTTTTAAAAGGAACTAAATTTCTACTGTAATATATGTTATCAATTTTATTTATGCACGTGACTGTTTGTATGTAGAGAATATGGTACTGATACACAGTTTTGACAGAAATATATGTTTGTCAGAATAACAGTGATTCGCTTCAAAGCACTTAAAGATGAAATGTTATATAGTGGTTATTAAAATGAAATACTTTCAGATAAATAATTCCATTCAAATCCTGAGTTGGTACATACCAGCTGCAAGATCTTGGACAAGTTATTTAACTTCATGGAACATAAATTTCCTTATTTCCAAATGATGATAAGAAAACTTACCTTTTCTGGTTGTTCTGAGAACTGAATATGAAAATATATGTAAATCCCTTAGTGGAACGTGTGATACATAGCTATTATTATTACTAAAGCAGTGACTGAAATACATAGGACTGTTTACTAATAGGTTCTGAGACAGTCATGACCCACACTCTAGGAGACTTGTATCAGTTCAAGTTCACTAATATACCTGTACATAAAAGATATAGTATATAAGTATAGTGATGGAGGAGAACAGTTTTTTCCTTTTAATTTTTGTCCTTATATATAAATGCTTAACCCAATTTAGGAAGTCAGAGAAACTAGTCTGATTTGTTTCTGCTGTAAAAACAGGATTCAAGGTCTATTAGGCTTCTATTTATGTAATGACTCACTTTGGTGAGTTTGATACATAGTTAGGCTCCTAAACTTCTTCTTCTTCTTTTTTTTTTTTAAATCAGTCATCAGTTTTATACACATCAGTGTATACATGTCAATCCCAATCGACCAATTCAGCACACCACCATCCCCACCCCACCGCGGTTTTCCCCCTTGGTGTCCATAAGTTTGTTCTCTACATCTGTGTCTCAACTTCTGCCCTGCACACCGGTTCATCTGTAATATTTTTCTAGGTTCCACATACATGTGTTAATATACGATATTTGTTTTTCTCTTTCTGACTTACTTCACTCTGTATGACAGTCTCTAGATCCATCCACATCTCAACAAATGACTCAATTTCGTTCCTTTTTATGGCTGAGTAATATTCCATTGTATATATGTACCACTACTTCTTTTTCCATTCGTCTGTCGATGGGCATTTAGGTTGCTTCCATGACATGGCTATTGTAAATAGTGCTGCCATGAACCTTGGGGTGCATGTGTCTTTTTGAATTATGGTTTTCTCTGGGTATATGCCCAGTAGTGGGATTGCTGGGTCATATGGTAATTCTATTTTTAGTTTTTTAAGGAAGCTCCATATTGTTCTCCATAGTGGCTGTATCAATTTACATTCCCACTAACAGTGCAAGAGGGTTCCCTTTTCTCCACAGCCTCTCCAGCATTTGTCGTTTGTAGATTTTCTGATGATGCCCATTCTAACTGGTGTGAGGTGATACCTCATTGTAGTTTTGATTTGCATTTCTCTAATAATTAGTGATGTTGAGCATCTTTTCATATGCTTCTTGGCCATCTGTATGTCTTCTTTGGAGAAATGTCTATTTAGGTCTTCTGCCCATTTTTGGATTGGGTTGCTTGTTTCTTTAATGTTGAGCTGCATGAGCTGTTTATATATTTTGGAGATTAATCCTTTGTCCGTTGATTCGTTTGCAAATATTTTCTCCCATTCTGAGGGTTGTCTTTTCACCTTGTTTATGGTTTCCTTTGCTGTGCAAAAGCTTTGAAGTTTCATTAGGTATCATTTGTTTATTTTTGTTTTTATTTCCATTCCTCTAGGAGATGGATCAAAAAAGATCTTGCTGTGATTCATGTCAAAGAGTGTTCTTCCTATGTTTTCCTCTAAGGGTTTTATAGTGTCTGGTCTTACATTTAGGTCTTTAATCCATTTTGAGTTTATTTTTGTGTATGGTGTTAGGGAGTATTCTAATTTCATTCTTTTACATGTAGCTGTCCAGTTTTCCCAGCACCACTTATTGAAGAGACTGGCTTTTCTCCATTGTATATCTTTGCCTCCTTTGTCATAGATTAGTTGACCATAGGTGCATGGGTATATCTCTGGGCTTTCTATCTTGTTCCATTGATCTATGTTTCTCTTTTTGTGCCAGTACCATATTGTCTTGATGACTGTAGCTTTGTAGTATAGTCTGAAGTCAGGGAGTCTGATTCCTCCAGCTACGTTTTTTTCCCTCAAGACTGCTTTGGCTATTCGGGGTCTTTTGAGTCTCCATACAAATTTTAAGATGATTTGTTCTAGTTCCGTAAAAAATGCCATTGCTAATTTGATAAGGATTGCATTGTATCTGTAGATTGCTTTGGGTAGTGTAGTCATTTTCACAATATTGATTCTTCCAATCCAAGAACATGGTATATCTCTCCATCTGTTGGTATCATCTTTAATTTCTTTTATCAGTGTCTTGTACTTTTCTGCATACAGGTCTTTTGTCTCCCTAGGTAGGTTTATTCCTAGGTATTTTATTCTTTTTGTTGCAGTGGGAAATGGGAGTGTTTTCTTAATTTATATTTCAGATTTTTCATCATTAGTGTATAGGAATGCAAGAGATTTATGTGCATTAATTTTGTATCCTGCAACTTTACCAAATTCATTGATTAGCTCTAGTAGTTTTCTGGTGGCATTTTTAGGATTCTCTATATATAGTATCATGTCATGTGCAAACAGTGACAGTTTTACTTCTTCTTTTCCAATTTGTATTCCTTTTATTTCTTTTTCTTCTCTGATTGCCGTGGCTAGGACTTCCAGAACTATGTTGAATAATAGTGGGGAGAGTGGACATCCTTGTATTGTTCCTGGTCTTAGTGGAAATGCTTTCAGTTTTTCACCATTGAGAATGATGCTTGCTGTGGGTTTGTCGTATATGGCCTTTATTATGTTGAGGTAGGTTCCCTCTATGCCCACTTTCTATAGAGTTTTTATCATAAATAGGTGTTGAATTTTGTCAAAAGCTTTTTCTGCATCTATTGAGATGATCATGTGGTTTTTATTCTTCAATTTGTTAATATGGTGTATCACATTGATTGATTTGCATATATTGAAGAATCCTTGCATCCCTTGGATAAATCCCACTTGATCGTGGTGTATGGTCCTTTTAATGTGTTGTTGGATTCTGTTTGCTAGAATTTTGTTGAGGATTTTTGCATCTATATTCACCAGTTATATTGGTCTGTAATTTTCTTTTTTTGTAGTATCTTTGTCTGGTTTTGGTATCAGGGTGATGGTGGCCTCATAGAATCAGTTTGGGAGTGTTCCTTCCTCTGCAATTTTTTAGAAGAGTTTGAGAAGGATGGGTGTTAGCTCTTCTCTAATTTTTTGATAGAATTCACCTGTGAAGCCATCTGGTCCTGGACTTTCGTTTGTTGGAAGATTTTTAATCACAGTTTCAATTTCATTCCTTGTGATTGGTCTGTTCATATTTTCTGTTTCTTCCTGGTTCAGTCTTGGAATGTTATACCTTTCTAAGAATTTGTCCATTTCTTCCAGGTTGTCCATTTTATTGGCCTAAAGTTGCTTGTAGTAGTCTCTTAGGATGCTTTGTATTTCTGTGGTGTCTGTTGTAACTTCTCCTTTTTCATTTCTAATTTTATTCATTTGAGTCCTCTCCCTCATTTTCTTGATGAGTCTGGCTAATGGCTTATCCATTTTATTTATCTTCACAAAGAACCAGCTTTTAGTTTTATTGATCTTTGCTATTGTTTTCTTTGTTTCTATTTCATTTATTTCCTCTCTGATCTTTATGATTTCTTTCCTTCTGCTAACTTTGGGTTTTGTCTGTTCTTCTTTCTCTAGTTCCTTTAGGGGTAAGGTTAGATTGTTTACTTGAGATTTGTCTTGTTTCTTTAGGTAGGCTTGTATAGCTGTAAACTTCCCTCTTAGAACTGCTTTTGCTTCATCCCATAGGTTTTGGATCGTCCTGTTTTCATTGTCATTTGTCTCTAGGTATTTTTTGATTTCCTCTTTGATTTCGTCAGTGATCTCTTGGTTATTTATAACGTATTGTTTAGCCTCTATGTGTTTGTGCTTTTCATGTTTTTTTTTCCCTGTAATTCATTTCTAATCTCACAGTGTTGTGGTCAGAACAGATGCTTGATATGATTACAATTTTCTTAAATTTACTGAGGCTTGATTTGTGACCCAAGATGTGATCTATCCTGAAGAATGTTCCTTGCACACTAGAGAAGAAAGTGTAATATGCGGTTTTGGATGGAATGTCCTATAAATATCAATTAAAACTATCTGGTCTATTGTGTCATTTAAATCTTCTGTTTCCTTGTTTATTTTCATTTTGGATGATCTGTCCATTGGTGTAAGTGAGGTGTTAAAGTCCCCCACTATTATTGTGTTACTGTCGATTTCCTCTTTTATAGCTGTTAGCAGTTGCCTTATGTATTGCAGTGCTCCTATGTTGGGTGCACATATATTTATAATTGTTATATCTTTTTCTTGGATTGATCCCTTGGTCATTATGTAGTGTCCTTCCTTGTCTCTTGTAAAATTCTTTATTTTAAAGTCTATTTTATCTGATATGAATATAGCTACTCCAGCTTTCTTTTCATTTCCATTTGCATGGAATATCTTTTTCCAGCCCCTCCCTTTCAGTCTGTATGCGTCCCTATGTCTGAAGTGGGTCTCTTGTAGACAGCATATACATGGGTCTTCTTTTTGTATCCATTCAGCAAACCTGTGTCTTTTCCTTGGAGCATTTAATCCATTCACGTTTAAGATAATTATCGATATGTATGTTCCTATGACCATTTTCTTAATTTTTTTGGGTTTATTTTTGTAGGTCCTTTTCTTCTGGTGTGTTTCCCACTTAGAGAAGTTCCTTTAGCATTTGCTGTAGAGCTGGTTTGGTGTTGCTGAATTCTCTTAGCTTTTGCTTGTCTGTAAAGCTTTTGATTTCTCCATCAAATCTGAATGAGATCCTTGCCGGGTAGAGTAATCTTGGTTGTAGGTTCTTCCCTTTCATCACTTTAAGTATATCATGCCACTCCCTTCTGGCTTGTAGAGTTTCTGCTGAGAAATCAGCTGTTAACCTTATGGGAGTTCCTTTGTATGTTATTTGTCGTTTTTCCCTTGCTGCTTTCAATAATTTTTCTTTGTCCTTAATTTTTTCAATTTGATTACTGTGTGTCTCGGCATGTTTCTTCTTGGGTTTATCCTGTATTGGACTCTGTGCTTCCTGGACTTGGGTGGCTATTTCCTTTCCCATGTTAGGGAAGTTTTCGACTATAATCTCTTGAAATATTTTCTCTGGTTCTTTCTCTCTCTCTTCTCCTTCTGGACCCCTATAATGGGAATGTTGTTGCATTTAATGTTGTCCCAGAGGTCTCTTAGGCTGTCTTCATTTCTTTTCATTCTTTTTTCTTTAGTCTCTTCCACAGCAGTGAATTCGGGCATTCTGTCTTCCAGGTCACTTATCCGTTCTTCTGACTCAGTTATTCTGCTATTGATTCCTTCTAGTGTAGCTTTCATTTCAGTTATTGTATTGTTCATCTCTGTTTGTGTGTTCTTTAGTTCTTTTAGGTCTTTGTTAAACATTTCTTGCATCTTCTCGACCTTTGCCTCCATTCTTATTCCGAGGTCCTGGATCATCTTCACTATCATTATTCTGAATTCTTTTTCTGGAAGGTTGCCTATCTCCACTTCATTTAGTTGTTTTTCTGGGGTTTTATCTTGTTCCTTCCTCTGGTGTTTAGCCCTCTGCCTTTTCATCTTTTCCATCTTTCTGTGAATGTGGTTTTTCTTCCACAGGCTGCAGGATTGTAGTTTTTCTTGCTTCTGCTGTCTGCCGTCTGGTGGTTGAGTCTATCTAAGAGGCTTGATGGGAGGCTCTGGTGGTGGGTAAAGCTGACTGTTGCTGTGGTGGTCAGAGCTCAGTAAAACTTTAATCCACTTGACTATTGATGGGTGGGGCTGGGTTCCCTCCCTGTTGGTGGTTTTGCCTGAGGCAACCCAACACTGGAGCCTACTTGGACTCTTTTGTGGGGCTAATGACAGACTCTGGGAGGGCTCACACCAAGGAGCACTTCCCAGAACTTCTGCTGCCAGTGTCCTTGTCCCCATGGTGAAACAGAGCCCCCCCCCCCACCCGCCTCTGCAGGAGACCTTCCAACACTAGCAGGTAGGTCTGGATCAGTCTCCCCTGGGGTCACTGCTCATTCCCCTGGGTCCCAATGCACACACTATTTTGTGTGTGCCCTCCAAGAGTGAGATCTGTGTTTCCCCCAGTCCTGTCAAAGTCCTGCAATCAATTCCCACTAGGCTTCAAAGTCTGATTCTGAATTCCTCCTCCCTTTGCTGGACCCCCAGGTTGGGAAGCTTGACATGGGGCTCAGAACCTTCATTCCAGTGGGTGGACTTCTGTGGTACAAGTGCCTACCAGTCTGTGAGTCACCCACCCAGCAGTTATGGGATTTGCTTTTACTCTGATTGTGCCCCTCCTGCCATCTCACTGTGGCTTCTCCTCTGTCCTTGGACGTGGGGTATCCTGCTTGGTGAAGTCCAGCATCTTCCTGTCGATGATTATCCAGCAGCCAGTTGTGATTCTGGTGCTCTCGCAAGAGGGAGTGAGAGGACGTCCTTCTACTCTGCCACCTTGGGTCCTCCTTACTTTCCCATTGGTGGCAGTGATGCGCTCCTTAACTTTTTTTTTTATATTTTATTTATTTATTTATTTATTTTAACATCTTTATTGGAGTATAATTGCTTTACAATGGCGTGTTAGTTTCTGTTTTATAACAAAATGAATCAGTTATACATATACATATGTTCCCATATCTCTTCCCTCTTGTGTCTCCCTCCCTCCCACCCTCCCTATCCCACCACTCTAGGTGGTCACAAAGCACTGAGCTGATCTCCCTGTGCTATGCAGCTGCTTCACACTAGCTATCTATTTTACATTTGGTAATGTATATATTTACATGCCACTGTCTCACCCTGTCACATCTTACCCTTCCCCCTCCCCATATCCTCAAGCCCATTCTCTAGTAGTTCTGTGTCTTTATTCCCGTCTTGCCACTAGGTTCTTCATGACCTTTTTTTTTTTTTTCTCCTTAGATTCCATATATATGTGTTAGCATACTGTATTTGTTTTTCTCTTTCCGACTTACTTCACTCTGTATGACAGACTCTAGGTTCATCCACCTCACGACAAATAACTCCATTTCGTTTCTTTTTATGGCTGAGTAATATTCCATTGTATATATGTGCCACATCTTCTTTATCCATTCATCCGATGATGGACACGTAGGTTGCTTCCATGTCCTGGCTATTGTAAATAGAGCTGCAATGAACATTTTGGTACATGACTCTTTTTCAATTATGGTTTTCTCAGGGTATATGCCCAGTAGTGGGATTGCTGGGTCGTATGGTAGTTCTATTTTTAGTTTTTTAAGGAACCTCCATACTGTTCTCCATAGTGGCTGTATCAATTTACATTCCCACCAACAGTGCAAGAGTGTTCCCTTTCCTCCACACCCTCTCCAGCATTTATTGTTTCTAGATTTTTTTGATGATGGCCATTCTGAACGGTGTGAGATGATATCTCATTGTAGTTTTGATTTGCATTTCTCTAATGATTAATGGTGTTGAGCATTCTTTCATGTGTCTGTTGGCAATCTGTATATCTTCTTTGGAGAAATGTCTAGGTCTTCTGCCCAGTTTTGGATTGGGTTGTTTGTTTTTCTGTTATTGAGCTGCATGAGCTTCTTGTAAATCTTGGAGATTAATCCTTTGTCAGTTGCTTCATTTACAAATATTTTCTCCCATTCTGAGGGTTGTCTTTTGGTCTTGTTTATGGTTTCCTTTGCTGTGCAAAAGCTTTTAAGTTTCATTAGGTCCCATTTGTTTATTTGTTTTTTTATTTCCATTTCTCTTGGAGTTGGGTCAAAAAGGATCTTGCTGTGATTTATGTCATAGAGTGTTCTGCCTATGTTTTCCTCTAAGAGTTTGATAGTGTCTGGCCTTACATTTAGGTCTTTAATCTATTTTGAGTTTATTTTTGTTTATGTTGTGTTCTAATTTCATTCTTTTACATGTACCTGTCCAGTTTTCCCAGCACCATTTACTAAAGAGTCTGTCCTTTCTCTATTGTATATTCTTGTATCATTTAACAAATTAAGGTGACCATATATGCGTGGGTATATCTCTGAGCCTTCTATCCTGTTCCATTTATCTGTGTTTCTGTTTTTGTGCCAGTACCAAACTGTCTTGATTACTGTAGCTTTGTAATATAGTCTGAAGTCAGGGAGCCTGATTCCTCCAGCTCCATTTTTCGTTCTCAAGATTGCTTTGGCTATTCGGGGTCTTTTGTCTTTCCATACAAATAGTGAAATTCTTTGTTCTAGCTCTGTGAAAAATGCCAATGGTAGTTCGATAGGGATTGCATTGAATCTGTAGATTGCTTTGGGTAGTATAGTCATTTTCACAATGTTGATTCTTCCAATCCAAGAACATGGTATATCTCTCCATCTATTTGTATCATCTTTAATTTCTTTCATCAGTGTCTTATAATTTTCTGCATACAGGTCTTTTGTCTCCTTACGTAGGTTTATTCCTAGATATTTTATTGTTTTTGTTGCAATGGTAAACGGGAGTGTTTTCTTAATTTCACTTTCAGATTTTTCATCATTAGTGTATAGGAATGCAAGAGATTTCTGTGCATTAATTTTGTATCCTGCTACTTTACCAAATTCATTGATTATCTCTAGTAGTGTTCTGGTAGCATCTTTAGGATTCTCTATGTATAGTATCATGTCATCTGCAAACAGTGACAACTTTACTTCTTTTTTTCCGATTTGGATTCGTTTTATTTATTTATTTTTTCTTCTCTGATTGCTGTGGCTAACACTTCCAAAACTATGTTGAGTAATAGTGGTGAGAGTGGGCAACCTTGTCTTGTTCCTGATCTTAGTGGAAGTGGTTTCAGTTTCTCACCATTGATGACAATATTAACTGTGGGTTTGTCATATATGGCCTTTATTATGTTGAGGAAAGTTCCCTCTATGCCTACATTCTGCAGGGCTTTTATCATAAATGGGTGTTGAATTTTGTCAAAAGATTTCTCTGCATCTATTGAGATGATCATATGGTTTTTCTACTTCAATTTGTTAATATGATATATCACTTTGATTGATTTGCGTATATTGAAGAATCCTTGCATTCCTGGAATAAACACCACTTGATCATGGTGTATGATCCTTTTAAAGTGCTGTTGGATTCTGTTTGCTAGTATTTTGTTGAGGATTTTTGCATCTATGTTCATCAGTGATATTGGCCTGTAGTTTTCTTTTTTTGTGACATCTTTGTCTGGTTTTGGTATCAGGGTGATTGTGGCCTCGTAGAATGAGTTGCAGAGTGTTCCTCCCTCTGCAATATTTTGGAAGAGTTTGAGAAGGATGAGTGATAGCTCTTCTCTAAATGTTTGATAGAATTCGCCAGTGAAGCCATCTGGTCCTGGGCTTTTGTTTGTTGGAAGATTTTTAATCCCAGTTTCAATTTCAGTGCTTGTGATTGCTCTGTTCATATTTTCTATTTCTTCCTGGTTCAGTCTCAGCAGGTTGTGCATTTCTAAGAATCTGTCCATTTCTTCCAGTTTGTCCATTTTATTGGCATAAAGTTGCTTGTATTAATCTTTCATGATCATTTGTATTTCTGCAGTGTCAGTGGTTACTTCTCCTTTTTGATTTCTAATTCTATTGATTTGAGTCTTCTCCCTTTTTCTCTTTATGAGTCTGGCTAATGATTTATCAATTTTGTTTATCTTCTCAAAGAACCAGCTTTTACTTTTATTGATCTTTGCTATTGTTTCCTTCATTTCTTTTTCATTTATTTCTGATCTGATCTTTATGATTTCTTTCCTTCTGCTAGCTTTGGGGCTCTTTTGTTCTTCTTTCTCTAATTGCTTTAGGTGCAAGTTTAGGTTGTTTATTCAAGATGTTTCCTGTTTCTTGATGTTGGCTTGTATTGCTCTAAACTTCCCTCTTAGAACTTCTTTTGCTGCATCCCATAGGTTTTCGGTCATCGTGTCTCCATTGTCATTTGTCTCTAGGTATTTTTTGATTTCCCCTTTGATTTCTTCAGTGATCACTTCGTTATTAAATAGTGTATTGTGTAGCCTCCATGTGTTCGTATTTTTTACAGATCTTTTCCTGTAATTGATATCTAGTATCATAGCGTTGCGGTTGGAAAAGATACTTGATACGATTTCAGTTTTCTTAAATTTATGAAGGCTTGATTTGTGACCCAAGATGTTATCTATCCTGGAGAATGTTCCATGAGCACTTAAGAAAAATGTGTATTCTGTTGTTCTTGGGTGGAATGTCCTATAAATATCAATTAAGTCCATCTTGTTTAATGTATCATTATAGCTTGTGTTTCCTTATTTATTTTCATTTTGGATGATCTGTCCATTGGTGAAAGTGGGTTGTTAAAGTCCCCTACTATGATTGTGTTACTATCGATTTCCCCTTTTATGGCTGTTAGTATTTGCCTTATGTATTGAGGTGCTCCTATGTTGGGTGCATAAATATTTACAATTTTTATATCTTCTTCTTGAATCGATCCCTTGATCATTATATAGTGTCTTTCTTTGTCTCTTGTAATAGTCTTTATTTTAAAGTCTATTTTGTCTGATATGAGAATTGCTACTCCAGCTTTCTTTTGATTTCCATTTGCATGGAATATCTTTTTCCATCCCCTCACTTTCAGTCTGTATGTGTCCCTAGGTCTGAAGTTGGTCTCTTGTAGACAGCATATATATGGGTCTTGTTTTTGTATCCATTCAGCCAGTCTGTGTCTTTTGGTGGGAGCATTTAATCCAATTACATTTAAGGTAATTATCTATATGTATGTTCTTATTCCCATTTTCTTAAATGTTTTCGGTTTGTTATTGTAGGTCTTTTCCTTCTCTTGTGTTTCCTGCTTAGAGAAGTTCCTTTAGCATTTGTTGTACAGCTGGTTTGGTGGTGCTGAACTCTCTCAGCTTTTGCTTGTCTGTAAAGGTTTTAATTTCTCCCTCAAATCTGAATGAGATCCTTGCCAGGTAGAGTAATCTTGGTTGTACGTTTTTCTTCTTCATTACATTAAATATATCCTGCCACTCCCTTCCGGCTTGCAAAGTTTCTGCTGAAAGATCAGTTGTTAACCTTATGGGGATTCCCTTGTGTGTTATTTGTTGTTTTTCCCTTGCTGCTTTTAATATGTTTTCTTTATATTTAATTTTTGATAGTTTGATTAATATGTGTCTTGGCATGTTTCTCCTTGGATGTATCCTGTATGGGACTCTCTGTGCTTCCAGGACTTGATTAACTATTTCCTTTCCTATATTAGGGAACTTTTCAACTATAATCTCTTCAAATATTTTCTCAATCCCTTTCTCTTTCTCTTCTTCTTCTGGGACCCCTATAATTCGAATGTTGGTGTGTTTAATGTGGTCCCAGAGGTCTCTGAGACTGTCCTCAGTTCTTTTCATTCTTTTTTCTTTATTCTGCTCTGCAGTAGTTATTTCCACTATTTTATCTTCCAGGTCACTTACCCATTCTTCTGCCGCAGTTATTCTGCTAGTGATCCCATCTAGAGTATTTTTAATTTCATTTATTGTGTTTTTCATCATTGCTTGGTTCCTCTTTAGTCCTTCTAAGTCCTTGTTAAATGTTTCTTGCATTTTGTCTATTCTATTTCCAAGATTTTGGATCATCTTTACTATCATTATTCTGAATTCTTTTTCAGGTAGACTGCCTATTTCCTCTTCATTTGTTAGGTCAGGTGTGTTTTGACCCTGTTCCTTCATCTGCTGTGTGTTTTTCTGTCTTCTCATTTTGCTTATCTTACTGTGTTTGGGGTCTCCTTTTCACAGGCTGCAGATTCGTAGTTCCCTTTGTTGTTGGTATCTGTCCCCAGTGGCTAAGGTTGGTTCAGTGGGTTGTGTAGGCTTCCTGGTGGAGGGGACTAGTGCCTGTGTTCTGGTGGATGAGGCTGGATCTTTCTCATGGGCACGTCCACATCTGGTGGTGTGTTTTGGGGGTGTCTGTGGCCTTATTATGATTTTAGGCAGCCTCTCTGCTAATGGATGGGGCTGTGTTCCTGTCTTGCTAGTTGTTTGGCATAGGGTGTCCAGGATTGTAGCTTGCTGGTCGTTGAGTGAAGCTGGGTCTTGATGTTGAGATGGAGATTTCTGAGAGATTTTTGCCCTTTAGTATTATGTGGAGCTGGGAGGTCTCTTGTGGACCAGTGTCCTGAAGTTGGCTCTCCCACCTCAGAGGCACAGCCCTGATGCTGGCTGGAGTACCAAGAGCCTTTCATCCACACGGTTCAGGTTAAAAGGGAGAAAAAATAGAAAGAAAGAGAGAAAGAGAATAAAATAAAATAAAATAAAATAAAGCTATTATAATAAAAAATAAGAAAAACAATTAAGAAACATTTTTTTTAATTTTTTAAAATAAATTTATTTATTTTTTTATATTATAAAGTAAGAAAAAATTATTAAGAAAAAAATTTATTAAGAAAAACATTTTTAATTTTTTAAAATAAAAAATAAGAAAAAATTTATTAAGAGAATATTTTTTTAAATTTTTTAAAATAAAAAATAAGGAAAAAATTATTATGAAAAAATTTATTAAGAAAAAAAAATTTTTTAAGTATAAAAACAAAACACGGACGGACCGAACCCTAGGGCAAATGGTGAAAGCAAAGCTATACAGACAAAATCTCACCCAGAAGCATGCAGATATACACTCACAAAAAAAGGAAAAGGGGAAAAATTAATATATCCTGCTCCCAAAGTCCACCTCCTGAATTTGGGATGATTCGTTGTCTATTCAGTTATTCAACAGATGCAGGTACATCAGGTTGTTTGTGGAGCTTTAATCCGTTGCTTCTGAGGCTGCTGGGAGAAATTTCCCTTTCTCTTCTTTGTTCATACAGCTCCTGGGGTTCAGCTTTGGAGTTGGACCCGCCTCTGCGTGCAGGTCGCCTGAGGGCGTCTGTTCTTTGCTCAGACAGGATGGGGTTAAAGGAGCAGCTGATTCAGGGGTTCTGGCTCACTCAGGCAGTGGGGAGAGAGGGGTACGGATGAGTGGCGAGCCTGCAGCGGCAGAGGCCTGAGTGACGTTGCCGCAGCCGGAGGCGCACCATGCGTTCTCCCGGGGAAGTTGTCCCTGTCTCACGGGACCCTGGCAGTGGCGGGCTGCACAGGCTCCCGGGAGGGGCGGTGTGGAGAGTGACCTGTGCTTGCACACGGGCTTCTTGGTGGTGGTAGCAGCAGCCTTAGCGTCTCATGCCCGTCTCTGGGTTTCGCACTGATAGCCGCGGCTCGTGCCCGTCTCTGGAGCTCGTTTAGGCGGTGCTCTGAATCCCCTCTCCTTGCGCACTGCGAAACAAGAGGCAAGAAAAAGTCTCTTGCCTGTTCGGCAGCTGCAGCCTTTTTCCCGGACTCCCTCCCGGCTAGCTGTGGTGCACTAACCCCTTCAGGCTGTGTTCACACCGCCAACCCCAGTCCTCTCCCTGCTATCCGACTGAAGCCCAAGCCTCAGCTTCCAGTCCCTGCCCGCCCCGGCGAGTGAGCAGACAAGCCTCTCGGGCTGGTGAGTGCTGGTCGGTACCGCTCCTGTGTGCGGGAATCTCTCCGCTTTGCCCTCCGCACCCCTGTGGCTGTGCTCTCCTCCGTGGTTCCAAAGCTTCCCCCCTCTGCCACCCACAGTCTCTGCCCGCAAAGGGGCTTCCTAGTGTGTGGAAACCTTTCCTCCTTCACAGCTCCCTCCCACTGGTGCAGGTCCCATCCCTATTCTTTTGTCTGTGTTATTTCTTTTTTCTTTTGCCCTACGCAAGTACGTGGGGAGTGTCTTGCCTTTTGGGAGGTCTGACGTCTTCTGCCAGCGTTCAGTGGGTGTTCTGTAGGAGCAGTTCTATGTGTAGATGTATTTCTAATGTATCTGTGGGAAGGAAGGTGATCTCCGCGTCTTACTCTTCTGCCATCTTGCCCAGTCCCCTCCTTAACTTCTTGATGTCTATTTTTCTCATGTGTAAAATAACCTAATTACTAATTACATTTACAGATTACACCTACTCTTCTCAAGCTTCGTCTTCACTGTCTTAAGAAAATAGCAGAACCCTTTCTGCTTGTGGAACTGTTAAAGGATTTAGCCAATGACAATATTTTTTACTGATAAATGATCATTTTGAATAAATTATTCAATACATCTAATTCTCAGTTTCTTGATAAATAACACTAGGTAATGAGCATCAGTGAAATAATTCATGGAAAACACTTGGCATAGAGCTTGATTCATTCTTGTTTGCAATTAATACTATTATTGTCATTATTATTATCATTATAATTGTTTTCTTATATTTAAGCTTAACTGAAATTGGAAAATTGACCTTCTAATGTCAGGTCAATGTGGAAAATTATATTTTCACTCAATTTGGATTTAAAAAGTTATTGGTTGCCATATCATAAATAAAAGCTTGAAATGAAGAACATTTATATACTCTGGCTCATGTTTCCCCTACCCTGGATCCCAGGAGATAGATAGAAAGACAACTGTATTTGTACAGGTGGTTCAAAATCCCCACCAGGGGCTACAGTTTCCCCTCATTTATCTGCATGTAGCTCTCAGGGAAATACCTACTGGGATGAGCATGTGAGCACAGCTAACAGCAAAGAGTAAAAGATGTTCTAAGGGTAAGAAAACCAAACATTTCCTTTTTTTTTCTCATCACAAATTATTGTCATGACTGTGACTACTAGTCACATTTGTTTAGAAGTAGTCCATCAGCAGTATAGTAAAAAATAGCATACTGGTCACAAATAATATTGATTTTGATCACATTTTAACTCATGCTCTGATGCTGGCAAAATCCTTAAAGAGTGACAGAGACAAAAGGGACATGGATGGATAAAAAACAACTAGGTTACTTTGCATCATAACCTCAAGGTGGACAGTTCTTTGAGTACTCACAGCAGGAAATGGGCCAGTAGCTAGCAGGATAACAAATGGGTGTCACACATGAATGGGATGGCAGAAGACCAGTATTCAGACAATATTTGCTGGAAATTTTTATTGTAGTAAATAAGCACTGAAGCAATGCATATGCCAGGGGTTCTTAGGTTAATATAGAAGAATATGGATAATTTTTTGTAAGTAGAAAATGACTGAGAAAGATTGGAACAGTTGATGCAATAAAGTGTGAAAATGGCAGATGGACTAAAGGATGAATTGAAAATATTTTAGCTCTTATTTTCAATTGGCTTAAAAGAAAATTATTCATTATTTATCTCATTTTTTCCTAACTTTGGTAAGCCTAGTTATCTACAAAACATATATCTTCTCCCCTATTCCTCCCAAACTAGAATGTATCTTTTTTCCCATGAACTTTAAGACAGAAATCACCATCGTATAATATACAACACAATAATATGATCATTATTATCCGTTGCCCTGCATAAGAAAAATGAAATTAATTCATGAAATTTTTTAGCTATTGTAATAAAAAAGTAATATATGTTGGTCAACAATGAGTCAACAGATGAGAATTTAATTCTTAAATCATTCAGTGGTTTTGGGTCAGTGACTTAATTTCTTGTGTTCTTCAGTTTCTACAAAAGGTAAATAGTGTTAATATACCATTCATCTTCACACGTTATTATGGGTAGTAATTTAATGAGTGTTTTTATTAAATGTAAACAAATGTCGTCAACCTGTATTAAAACATATTTTATTATATTAAGTTATCTCACAATACAATTTTTATTTTAGGCATGAAATTACAGTTGTACCTATAGTGTTTTGTTGAAAAAGGTTATATGTGTATTTCAATAGGGTTTCAAGGACAGAGGATGTATTGATAAATTGCCTTTCATGAGCAATGGGGGTAGACTGAAATATTGGTTATTTCTGAGCCAAATAATCAACTTGTTTTCCTGGCAGTCTTATTTAAACCTTTACATCTGTGGTAACTGTTTGCAATTACTCTGTTTTTAAAAAAATTAGCCCTATTCTGTGGCAGTTATAATTGACTGCTCTCAGCTCATTTCTTGTTTTGTTAAATAGGAGCTTAATCCTATGAACAGGTTGGACTTAGAAGAAACTAACTGTCTGAACCTTTTACTAACTCTAAGCATCCCTGTTCCACTTAGTTAGACTGACCATCTTTGTCTGAAGAAATTAGTCTTCCTTTGCTTGAAAACACTGTGATAATCTCTCCTGGTGCAAACACTTGCAAGAGGGTACTGATTCTTCTCAAGACCCCAAGAAATCATCCCTTATTGCTTCTTGACCCATAAATAGTCAGATATCAACATGAACGTAAGGAAATATCTCCAGGGAGAGAATTCTCAAAACTTCTTCAGAGTGATACATTATCTCTAGCTTCTAAAGTCTTCACTATTCAAACATGCTCCTCGAGGGTCATATAGAAACATGAAAATATTCATGGAGAATATCTTCCAACAATTTACTGTGAAGAACAGCGAGGACACACTGGTAACTGATTAAAGCTTTGGCCCATAGGGATCTCGATGTACCTATTTAATCATCACCTCCCAAAAAAGCAAGTAGATGGACAGCATACTAGAATATTGTATGACTTATATAACAGGGGGGAAAAAGCCTTCTAGATCTGGTGTTCAAAAAACTGATGAGTCACTACAATGAAAAATCATGGATGAAAAATCATGGCCTTGCACCCAGCTTCTAGACTGAAGCCAGGTCACAGTAACAGAGCACCTTGATTATAAAGGAAACTGGTCCCACTTGGAATAGAACCCTGCATGGTTGCAGCAAGTATATCCTATAATATTCTTTCAAGACTTTTTCAAAGGAGCTGGAAGACATTTATAGAATGCCTGTATACTAGAACAAGTAAATGCTCAGAATTTATGGGAATTGGCTCTGAATTGACAATTGACATTGGTTCTGAATTGAGAATAATTTCTGGGGATCCAAGCCATCACTATGGCCCATGAAAAACTGGAAAGGAGGTAAACCAAAAGCAACACCACAACTTTGGAAGACTTGCAGAAATTAGTGCCACTATCAAGTATTTTAAAGATGCAAGGGGGGTGATAAGTAATACATACCCATTTAATTTGCCTGTTTGGCCCGTGCAAAAGGGGAATGTATCTTGGAGATTCACTATAGACCATCATAAACTTAATCAGGTAGTGATCCAATTGTAACTGCTGTCCCAATCATACTATCAATATGATTACTGGAATAAGTCAATACATTATTGAATACTTTGTGTACTCCCATTGGCATGGATAATGCTTTATTTTGTCCATATTGTAAGGATCACTAGCAATTGTTTGCTTTGATCTGGCAAGGCTGACAGTAAACCTTCACAGCCTTGCCATAGGGCCATATCAATTTTCTTGTTCTATATATAATTTAGTCTGCAGAGAACTTGATCATCTTGACTTTCAACAAAACACCACACTGATCCACTACATTGATGATGTTAGGTTGACTAGATCTGATGAGTAATTACTGTGAGATATCTTAGTAAGACAAATGCTACTCAGAATCTGAGAGATAAACCGCACGCAAATTTACAAGCATGTTGTTTCATTGAAGTTTCTGTGAGTTCAGTGGTCTGAAACATCTCAGGATTTCCCTTAGGGGTAAAAGACGAGTTACTTTACTCTGCACAGCCACAAAGAAAATATACAGGCTCGATGTTTGGTATGGGTTTTAAGACTGTGGAGGCAACATACATCACATTTCAGTGTGGTTCTTCAACATGTTTACTAAATCACATGTTAAGCCTACCTATTTTGAGTGAGGGCTAAAGCAAGAAATGGCTTTGCAGTAAATCCAGGCTATAGTGCCAGCTACTCTTCCACATAGGCCTAATGATTCAGTAGACCCACTGATACTCAAAGTATCTGTGCCAAACTGAAATGCTGTACAGAGCATCCTGGTAAGCACCAATGGAAGAATCATAAGGATAGCCTTTAGGATTCTGGAGGCAATCTATGTCCTTTACTGAAAGCAAATTGCCTTATTCTGAGAAACAACTTCTGGCTTACTATTAGGCTTTGGAAGGGAACAAACAGAAGGTGACATCAGGTGAACAGGCAGCCTGAGTTTCCCATGTCTGATCCATCTATTCATAAAGTTGGATATGTGCAGTAGTAATCTATCATCAAGTAGAGACAATATATAAAAGAAAGGGTTGGAGCAGGGCAAGAATATACAAGTAAATTGCATAAGCAAATGCCTCGGTCTCTTTTGACACTGATTCCATCTGCATTTCTTCCTTTCCATTAATCCACACCTATGGACTCATGGGAGTTCCATTTTACCATTTGACTGGAAATAAAACACTTGAGCCTGGTTTACAAATGGATCTGCAAGATATGCTGGTATTACCTGAAAGTGGACGATTGCAGCATTACTGCCCCACTCAAGATGACTGCTCCTACAGATCACCTAATCTTCCAATAACAGAAACTAACACTGAGTCCTCAAAATGGTTTCATTCCTAAAGGGAACCAGCTAACGTCCTCGTAGCAGGTTGATTACATTAGATGACTTACATCATGGAGGGGACAGAGATTTGTTCTCATTGAAATTGACACATATTCTGTGTATACATTTATCCTTCTTGGCTAAAATACTTCTTTTACCACCATCATCTGTGGACACATGGAATGCCCTATCCATCATCATGGTATTGCACACAGCTTTGCTTCATGTCAAGGAACTTATTTCACAGAAAAAAAAAAAAAAAAAAGTATAGCAATGGCTTAAGGCCATAGAATTAACTGGTTTTACCATATACCTCATATCCAGATGAATTTGTCCTAGTAGAAAGTTGGAATGGCTTGATGAAGACTTGATTATAGCACAGTTTAGGAGATAACACCCTGAAAGGATTGTTTTCTATCTTACAGGTTGTAATATATGCTTTGCAGTAGAGACTGGTATAAATATATAGTGCTTTCCATCCATAACTAGTATATGTGGGTTCTGGAATCAAGGGGTGGAAGTGGAAGTTGCTCTTCTCATTATTATACCTAATAATCCACTTGCAGAAGTTTTGATCCGTATTTGGCAGTTTTTTTCTCTGTTGGTTTGAAAATTTTAGTTTCCAAAGAAGAATGCTTCCACCAACTCACACAATGTTTCACTGAATTTGAGGACAAGACTGCTATCTGGCCTTTGTGGGTTTCTTACATCAGTGTCTAAATGAACAGACAGGAAAGAGAGTTATTTTACTCACTGGAATGGGTGATTTCTTTTACTGAAAAGAAATTCAGTTATTGCAAAGAGAAATGGACAAGTAAGATTATGTGAGTTACAGAGGAATTTCTCTAGGATGTTTGTTAATACTCCCATGGCTAACCATAAAGAGCAACCACAAAAGGCAGGATGATTCAGGACTCAGCCTTTCAGAAGGAAAGTTTGGGGTCACTTCACCAGGCAAAGCACAACACCGGCTAAGATTCTTGCTGAGAACAAATATGAAAAAGCAGTAAAAGAAGACAGATATGATATCAACTATGAGTTTATGTCCAATTACAGAAAAAAATAATAACTTTGCATAATTCCCTTGTGTATGTATGTAAATATATTTTGTATATATTAATTATGTTCTTCATTTATCTCCTGCCTTTATTATTTTACATGCATACAGTTGGAGATTAACTTTAAAATTAGTCTTTAAGTAAGAGACTATTCAGTCTCATTTTGGGGAAAGCATGAGAACTCCACTTGTACAAATGATGACAAATGATATATTTTGCTCAGTGGAAACAAGGGTAGTTTTATGGTGTTGACATTCAAATATGAATATAAGGGTATATAAAGAAGCTAAATAGCAAAATGTGTGTACTACACCCGTTATCAAGTTATTACCTCTGAGCTCCACATCCACCTTTCTTTGACCTGTTATTTGATAATGAAGTTGTGCCCTGTGTATGGTCAGGCCACTCAAGATGGCTGTTCTCTTGCTCTCTCTACATTCCCTGCTCTACCAGTGCCTGCTTCACCTACACCCTACTCCCTGACTGACCTTCTTACATACTTGCTCCAGGCCCCAGCTAGTGACTGTTCTTATCAAAGGTGAGAGGCGTACCCCTTTACTAGTTTCCCTGGTAACCAATAAGCCAACCTGACATCAGTTCCCCCTATTACTGGCAATCTTCCCTTCCCTGGAAGTGAGGACTGCTATGTCCTGCCCACCATCCGCTGCACATGGTGGGGTGTCCTCGCTCCAGGACCTTGCTTCAGATGTATAAGCTCCCCCATCCATTAAACCATTGATGTCTCTGCTGCTGGCTCCGGGCTCTTTGGTCTTGAAGCTGAGCAAGCACATGGCTTGTAGGCCTGTAGGGTTCAGCCCAACACCTGCAAACAATTTGATGTTATACTTTGTCAGTAGACAGAACTGGAGGACAAAGCACAGGTAGGAACTACTTTTCCTGGTCCTGGTATGTTTTGCTTTTCCCTCCTATGTCATGTCCGCCAACAAGAGTCTGAGATCCTGTGTTACACAGTCTCTAGTGAGTTTCCATAGCACTTCAGCAATTGCTTCCTTTTGACTAACTCTTACATCCCTGTCCTGAATTTCTGTACTTTACAGTGACTTTGGTTACTCCCTCTCAAATGAGGTCTGCAATGCAATTTTTTTGATCCTTAGCCCTAGAAACAGTAGCTACTCCATATATAGACTATCCCTGTATTCCTTAGAGTTCTTTTTTACTTTACTGGGTTTTCTTTTTGTAGATAACAACATTTTACAAGTAAATAATTCTTTATATTCAATTTCCAAATTATGGTGCAGTTTC
This sequence comes from Balaenoptera physalus, assembly GCF_965194825.1. Classification (NCBI taxonomy): domain Eukaryota; kingdom Metazoa; phylum Chordata; class Mammalia; order Artiodactyla; family Balaenopteridae; genus Balaenoptera; species Balaenoptera physalus. Next base: position 53,689,691 of record NC_138899.1, on the reverse strand, counting down.
TGTCTCCTTATCAGTTATTAATTGATACTTACCCTTAGGGAAGAGATTATATAAGCAAGCTTAAATTAGCAATTTTCTAATATATTATTGTTTGTCTTAATTCTATTATACAAGCTATTTCTCCAATAGCTGAGACCCCACTTTATCTCCCAATTTCTTCATGATTAACTTTCTGTCAAAGTAATCTGATTATGAACATTTATATCAGTTAATTCTCTTAGATTAATTTATTTCAAGTTTAACTACCATATTATATGAATTTTTTTTCTTTTAAAATTGAACTTCCATTAATTGTTTTTGACTTATTGTAATATTTGGGTCATTTATTTCAATCAGTATAGTTTTGAGAAAAGTGGTATTGTTTTTTTCCTACATTCATTGGGAATTGTTTCACTTACAGATATAAGATTTCTATTGTTTTTCTTTTGCATATAAACATATAAAAACTGGGGGGTTTTTTTGTTGCTTAAATCAACAATAAAAGAAATCCAACAAAACTGAGGAAGCACCTTAATTCTCCCCCTGTTTTCCATATGTTTATATAGCTAAATTAAAAAAAAAAATTGTTATTATTAAATTAAAATAAATTCCTTATGGGTCAAACATTTTAACATAGAAACTATAAAAATACCAAAAGGGAAATGAGTGATTTTGTAGGTCAACAAAAGTTGTATTCCAGAAATTGTAAAATAAGTATTGATAAATTTAACAACATTTAAAAGGGGATGTAATGTGACCGTAGACAAAGTCCTTGAAGGAATAAATAAGTAGGAAAAATAATTTTTATCTCATAAGACAACCCCATGACAAATATTCTATTCTAAATTATAAAAATATCTTATAAATCAATAAGAAAAATACAAAAAAAAGAGACTTAAAATTTGAAAACATGTCCTGAAAAAATACATAAATGGATTAAAAATATGAAAAGTTGTTTAGACTCACTCATAATTAGATAAATGTTAGTTAAAAAATAAGATGACATTTTATACTTTGCAGAAAAATACACTTTTTTTGTATTACATAGCTTATATTGGTTTGTAGGAAATAAGATTTATCTTACCAGTAGATAATATAAATTGGAGGATAATTTGGCAACTATTTTTAATTATAAATGTACATATTCTTGTAGTAAAAAATGTTCACTTAGGAATTTAGCCTATAGTTTTGCATATAAATAGAAAGATATATGAACAAGAATGTTCTTGAAATATTGATAAAAGCAGAAGAGTGATAGAAAACTCATATATTCACATATAACTCAAACAAAACATATCTATAGTAATTCATCTCATTATGTTATTTCCCATATTTATTTATTTTTAGTATGCTTCTTCTAACACACAGGTAGCCCACATTAAGTATCTGGGATTTATTCTATGACAGTGTTGTCTAATATCTATGCTTTTCAATATAGTAGCCACTGGCCAAATATGACTATTGAACACTTGAAATGTGGCTAGTGCTACAGAGGAACTGAATTTTTTCAATTGACTTAATATTAACTAATGTACATTTAAATGTAAAAAGCCACATGTGGCCGAGGACATCTTATAGGGCCGTATAGTTTGAGACAAGTTTTGTTCCTTTGCCAGACATAAATTAGCCACAAATATCTGTTAAAATCATCTCTCAAATATCTTCTGAATCAGCTCCTTCCTTCTTATATTGATGGTTACCTCCTTTAATTCAATTTTTTACCTATATTGATGTGCCATCTTCCTATATGAACCCCTGTCATTGCACTCCACCCTAAGAACACTAAGATGTTTGTAAAATAGAGAACTTAGTTTGCTACTTCTATGTTTACAAACATTCAACTCCTTAAAGCCATCAATATTTTGGTCCAGGATTCTCTCTCTAGCCTCATACTCCTGCCATATTATAAAAAGCTCACCCTATTTCTAGACATATCACTCCACTAAAATTATCTTTTTAAAAATTATTTATTTCTAGGTCTCCATGGCTTTGCACGTTCTAATGCTTTTTTCTGGGATGCTTTCTTCAACATTTTTACTTACGTTTCTCCAATTCTTTTTTTAAGACTAAGCTCATTTGCAACCTCGTGATCTGCAACTGTCCCTATTTCCCCAAGGAAATCTAAGTTAGGGATCTCTCTTTACATTACATCCAGTCTTATTACCCCAGTGATATTTAATAAATTGATAAATAACTATAGTCATAAATGAAACTCAGTAGTGCAGGAAGTCACAATATAGGACACCTTTCTTCCGTGCTGAGAACTGACTGGGAGAAAACCCCTGAATACTGGCAAGAACTGCCAGAAATTAATTAAGGTTTCAAATTTGATGGTTTGAATTGTTTATTTTTGGTATTTTCTTTTATTGTCACTCTTCTTTTGACAGGAATAATGTTGGAAGACAGATTTTAACTAGGAGCGATTACAACTGCCTGGGACATCAATTCTGACTAAATATTTTCTACCTTTCAAGTCTGTGTTCATTAAGCAAACTAGCCCTCTTTGAACCTCCATAGACTATCAGGCATGTGTGGTATGTTCTCCTGTACTCACAATGTTTCCAGTCCAGTAGGAACTTCAGGCTTTTTCCTGTCTTTGGTTGCTAATTTTTCTGTCACCCCAATCCCACCATTATTTGTCCTGTCACTGTGGGTCTATTCCAGCGCTCATCAAAACTCCAGTGTAATTTATCATACTTATCTTTCAAAATACAACATATGTACTGATATTAAAACAAATGATAATAATACTGATAAATTACACTTATTACATATTTACCATGTACCAATCACTATTCTAAGCATTTCTTTTACCCTATATGGTTCGGAGGTTCACAGTGCTTACTAGTAACTTACTCAAAGGACCTTGGAAGAGTCATGTTAAGTAAAGGCTGCTAATTGTCCTATGATCTCTAACAAAATTTAGTATTACAAACATTTAAATACAAAGATTATAAAACTCAAAGTGAGCTCTGGGTAGATTCACCGTAAGGTAACACCCAATGAGTCAAATCCTTGTATAGTCCCATCCCATTGAGTGTGGATGGAAATTTTGACTTGTTTCTAACCAGCAGAGTATAACAAAGGTAATGGGATGTCACTCCCATGACTAGATTACAATACACATATAAAATTTCATCTTGACAGATTGCCTTAGAGCTATTCTCCTCCTGGCCTCAGAGAACTATACAGAGATGTTGTGAAAATGCCGATAGAAAAGACATCCTGTCAGAAAAGTGCAGGCAGTTTCTTGGACATGAGGATGGCCAACAGCCACAATCAGTGAAAAACCAGGGCCCCAGTTCCATAATCATAAGAAAATAAATTCAGCTAACCATGACAATGAGCTTGGAAGAAAATTCTTCCAGAGCCCATCCTCCACATGAGAAAGCAGCTGATACTATTTTGCATCTTTGTGAGTTCCTGAGCAGAATGCTCAGTTAAGCTGTGCTTGGACTCCTAACCCATGGAAACTGCTAGATAATAAATAGGTGTTTTAAGCCACTAAGTTTCTGGCAACTTGCTGCACAGAAAACTAGTATGAGAGCTATCCTGAATAAAAAAAATAAATTTTGGCTTTTCAGTCTCTTAGGTAAACTGTGATTGATTTTCTTTTATAAATTCTCAAATGTATGTTATCTTTTAAGTTGATTGATAATTTTGAAATACTTAGGTTGTCAGTGAACTTTGTTCAAATAAACTGAACAATTTCTATCACTTCCCTTCAATATTAAAAAATTTTATATTGAAAAATCTTCCCTACCCAGATTTCAATTTACAGTCTATTCAAAAGTGTATAATTGAAGAGCAAGAAAATCCTTAACTTTTATATGCTCCAAAACATTCCATTTAACAGAACATGGTGGCAATGTTTATTTTTTTTAATTAAAGAGTGCTTGAGAGATGACATAATGGAAGATGATCAAATGATACAGAAAGTGGTTTCTGTGAGACTTTAGCGTAACTTTGATAACTTGTTATTTTTACCCTTAGGTAGTAGAGATTTATTCTTAATATTAAAATTCTGATCTTCTTGATGTATTCTAAATAATATAACCTACATACTAGATGTAAAAGATAAATGATACCCACTCCCCAATGATACCTAATCTGCTATAAGGAGCAACTTCATCACTTGATGAACTTAAGTATCAATTAATAAAATATTTCTGTGTTATATACTATAAAATAATCAATTCTTAAAATTTTATAAATGTGTAATCTATTCTCATTTCTTGATCTATTATACTCATGGAGAACCTCATCTTTGCTGAGCTTTCTGTACATGCCTATTTTATATTTTTTTCCTTGTTATCTCAATATCCTGAGTCATAAAAGTATGCATAATGGGAATAATTACTCTTAAGCTTACATGCCCTTCATTTTACAGTACATTTAGAAGACCCAGTCTCTAGAAGAGTGACTTCCTTTTTTCTCTGAAATAAGTACCAATTCAACAAGGTGTTTATTGGTGGCAACATGATCCATTAACACAGTCCCTCAGGACTTGTACTGCTATGATGAAAAATTCTGCTTTGCAAGAAATATCCCAGGCAATAAAAATATAATCTCTTTTCAGAGTCATTACCCTCAGCAATTAAAGCCTTAAAAGTAGAAAACACTCATATTTTCAAGTTTTTTCACCAGATGATCAGGTTTTTTTTGTTTGTTTGTTTGTTTTAATTTATTTATTTATTTTTATTTATTTATGTATGGTTGTGCTGGGTCTTCGTTTTTCTGTGTGAGGGCTTTCTCTAGTTGCGGCAAGCGGGGGCCACTCTTCATCGCGGTGCGTGGACCTCTCACTATCGCGGCCTCTCTTTTTGCGGAGCACAGGCTCCAGAGGCGCAGGCTCGGTATTTGTGGCTCACGGGCCTAGCTGCTCCGCGGCATGCGGGATCCTCCCAGACCAGGGCTCGAACCCGTGTCCCCTGCATTAGCAGGCAGATTCTCAACCACTGCGCCACCAGGGAAGCCCGATCAGGTTTTTTAAAAACAGAGTATAAATAAGGAGGTGACAGTTGAATTCTTTACTTCCTTACAAATAAGTTCCTAAACTGATTTGCACTTTGAAGTTAGTCTGAGCTACTGTAGAAACCTTGCTTATTTAAGAGTAACTCTAATATAAAAATTTTCAATTGTAAAATGCTTCTTTTTATAATATAGTTATATTCTGCTTCCAAAGCACATACCTAAATTTAAAAGACTGATTTAGTTTGAAATTATAAAATATGAATTAAAATTATTCTGCAAATACAAGCAAATAAAATGACATAATTGTACAATTTCAGACAGGTATATTTTAAGGGAGAAATATTTTGAGATTAAAGGATATACTTGAATAATATGACAAACTCCTTAACATTCAGGAAAGATATAACAGTTCTAAGTGTATATGCAAGAATAGCAGTTTCAAAGATATAAAGCAAATTTTATAGCTCTTTGATATGAGAAATTGATAAATATACCAACATAATGAGAGGTTTTAAAATATCTCCATAAGGTTTCGATAAATGCTCAAAAAAAATGACAGAAAATATATGGCATATATAACTGTTTAAGGAGTTTCATTAAAAAAAACTTGATCTCTGGACATGTGTCCACTGGAGCATACATTTTCAAGTACATGTAGGACATTTATAAAAGTTGACCTACATGTTAAACTGTAAAACTGAGCTTAACAAATTTCAGCTTAACAAATCTCAGTTCAGCTAATTAGTGTTATTGA